>NC_138831.1:40979417-41484417 GCF_965183815.1 Platalea leucorodia
TTTTGGTTGGTGGGTTGTTTTTTTTTGGTTGTTTTTTTTTTTTTTTTTTTGCTTTTTTTTTTTTTAATTTATATATTTGCATGTAGCATGTGAGACCAATTTAGGAAAAAAAATCTTTTATAGCTTTGCAGAAATCTTACATTAGTAGCTAGATCATATTAGCAAACGATGCCTCTCAGACATTTGCATCGCAGTTTCAATAGACTGCCTTCCACCTTTTCTGATCACCCGAGAAGAGCAACAGCGAACTCTGCTCACTGAGCCTGTGCAGTCGTCTGCCCTGTGGCTCTCCTCCTCTGGCATTCACTTCCGAGGCCCTGCTCCCCGCAATGTTCCTAATGTGTTCAGACACCCGGGATGCAGGGAGAGGCTGTGCATTCAGCATGAGGCATGACAGAAATGCCAGCTACAATCACAAACTTGCCCCAGCCAGTTCTGCTTCCGATATAAATTGTGCGTCAGACACAGAGTTGGCAGGAAGCAGTTTCATGGGCAAATGGCAACGAGGGCAGCGGAATTTTATTTCTGAAGCAAATCTCTACTTTGTTTCCTCCTGTCCTTGTCTAGAGCTCTCTCCAAGGCCAAAGTATTCACACAGTATGAAAGACAAACTCCAATTTTTCTGCCTCAAAATCTAAGGAATGTGCTGCATGCTGCAAAAGTGCAAGTGAGCAGAAACAGTGCAAGGAGTCTTAGCCTCTGTGAAGACCTAGGCACAGATAGTGTTTGGCTGCTGAAAAGATACCTCCTAGCACGTAACGTGTAAGCCTCACAAATGCCATAACGTGCATATGATGTGACCCTGTCACCTACTTGGGACAGCACAAGTCTCGCCCAGCCTAAACTCATGGCTATTTGATACTTAACTGAAGATTCCCTTCTAGCTGCAGATTTAGCACCAGGGGTTCCTTTCTCCTTCTTGAGACCCCCAACCAACACACACCCAACAGATAGCCTGTATCTGTTCAGACCAGTTGGCTGAACTCTGATCACTTCCCACTGCAGGATTTGGTGTATCAAGCCCCCGGCAGCACTGGACGCTGGCAGTAGCACACTGAGCAGTGTAGTAGGTACGTTCCCAGAGCTACTGCCTAGGTATTGCTGCTACAGAGGATACTATACCTTCCAAGTCTATACTCTGGCCACAGTTTCAAGCTTCCCCCCTCGAAGTGAAGACCAGAAGGATGCTCAGTTCAAAACAGGAGTTGAAATTCTGAGGTAATCAATCAATTTCAAAAAATGTCCAAGACACAAACTGATGTAGTTATGCATTAATGTGATCCACAGCAGTTGCTGGCAGAAGAAAAGAAATCCTGGCTCCAGAGGTCATCCTTTTGCCCACAGTTTTCAGAGGAAGGAACTGTGATATTTACCCTCTATCCTAGTTCTGAAATGGATCTGCCATGCACTTTTGAGCACATCGCCTAAAATTTCCATACTTTCCTTTTCTCATACACAAGATAAACACACTATCTATCAGCTGGCCCACTGATCAGGCTGAATTTATTTTTTGTGAAGGACTCGAGATCCTTTGGGATAACGTGCTGTATATGTGAAAACTATTACTACTCCATTCTTGTAATAACTCCAAAACATCCCAGGGAGTCCAACAGCAAAGCTCTCACGCTGAACACAAAAATAGTTTTACAAAAAGTAAAAATTAAAATAATAATAATAAAAATACTGAACATTCAGGAGAATTAAATAAGAGACCAGCTTGTAGTTTTCATGTGCAGTCATTTGAGTCAGCTCTCCAGGGAGTGCCAAGGGCTAAATTCATCCTTGAGCTACGCTGGCTTCTGCCAATGTAAACCAGGACACGCGGCCTCTGCCAGCAAAGCAGGGAGAGGCTGGAGCAGTGGAAAGCACCCACAGCCTTCCTCTTTGTTGGGGGTCTAAATGCAGCAGCAGCAGCACTAAGAGAGAGCAGCCTGGCCAGGGCAGGTTCATAGCTATGGCAACCCAAGGTGTCGTGGTGTAAGCATCTTGCACTGTGGGCTCTGTTACAGAGATTCAAGCAGATTTTTAAAGCAGTCTTTGGTAGAGCCTACTGCAACGAGGAATAATGGTGACCAAACCTCTTGGCAAACCAAGGCAGGGTGAGCTTATAATGGAAGTGTCATTGGCACAAAGAGAAATAAAGCCACCTCTCGGGATTTTGTCCATCTTTTCTGTGCAGTTTGTATCACTGGCCAAGTTTGCCAGCCTGTGTTGCATAACACTACTTAATGTACAGTCAGATTGAGCCTGCGATTTAACTGGGAAACAGCTGTGTGACTCAGATGTTTTAAGTGGAGGGCAGAATAGTGTGTACAGAAAACTGTCCTCATTCCACCACGAACAAAGAGTGGCAAAAACACAGGCACCTCCACTATGCCAGCTGTATTGCTGCAGTGTAGCAGTCCTCACTTGGCAAGATATAAAAAAGGAGATTAGCAAGTATAATAACATTTTACTGTGCTCTTTAGAGTGAAAAATCATTTGTATGTTACCACTACTGATGGTCCAAAACCACAATGCTGAAACTAAACAGGGAATCCAGATCTGAACCTTCATCCAAACCCCACCCTCTGGGTTCAGTTCTCTGTTAGATCCAAGACTGGAAGGTACCTATTTTCTGTCTTCTGGGAGGCTGGCATTTTGCAAGGCCTCATCAAATCCATAGACTTCACAGCTGAAAATCTTGGGAGGAGAATCTCAATTTTGATTGCCACAAACCAGACCTGCCAACCTAACTGGCAACCCCCAAACTAAGTCTCAACCTGAAGCAGGCACCACTGCCCATCCCTCCCAGGGTGGAGCTCTGCCAGCAGAAGAGGCCAGCAGCCGCCCAGGTATAGCTCCATTACATTATGAGGACGGCTCCAAGTTTAATCCGGAGGAATACACAAAGATTTGGCTTTATGTAAAGGCTAAGTTGTGACTGAGTGTCTCATCTTGGTCCCCGTTGGAGTGGAGCCCAAAACCACCACACGCTTTGGCACTGTTTGTTGTACTTGGCAATCTTTGCTCAAGCTAGGTGGGTGCATTGGCAGGACTTGTGAGGAACCCCTCCTCTTTAATTGGTGGGAATGTACCTGTAAGGCTGAGCTGTGTTTGGTAAGGCTAAGTGTTCCCGCAAGGGAAAACGACTTGAGACAATGCAGTTGGTGTTTAGAGCAACAAGACAGAGGATGACTGAGGCACTCTTTCATGTTACCTGGAGGGCCCTCTTAAGCTCTCTTACTGCTTTCTGTTGTTTCACCATGAAACTGTGTCCCTTGCTTTAGTTAAAGGGAAAGCTGATGAAATAGTGAGACTGCCCAAAAGAGTTTTTTCCCCAGTAATTGAGAGAAACCTAGACCATATCTAGCTTCAGTCACTATTTTGTTCCATGTCAGAGGTTAAAAAACACAACACAAATACAATTTTTGCCATGAATTGTCTAAAGCAAATAAATTAGAAGCTAGAACTGCTGCTCTTTTTAATTTATTAAAATAATAAATTACAGACAGGAAGATTACATGAAAATTAAACTTTGTTCTACTTACAGGCTGCCTAGTGCCTTTGTTTTTTTTTTTTTTGTATGTGACAAGAGTTGGTGATGATTATACATTTCCTGAAGCTAAGTATACATTTCATGCATTGACTTGAGAGCTATTAATTCTACAAGCACGAAATATAAGGGGTTTAAGCTGTGTTGCGATTTTAACATTAGTAGGAGTGTTTTCTCTGAGCCCCATGCCTTTGCATTAGATGACAGAAGGCTGTATATCACTTCCCTCACAAAATTAGAGATGTTCAGAAGTATGTGACCTCTACTGTCTGAGCTAATGGAGTCTCAGATACCTCAAGACTGAAATGATTACAGATAGCTGAAATATCATATCTCATATTCTATTCAGTAGAGGGCAGTGGTAGATAAAAGCCATGCACACCTATTAACCTATTTAAAGTCCTGTCTCCAAACTGGTTGGCTGTCATGAATCTAATGGCAGCAAACACACTGGACAGACAGAAACAAGAATGGTGGATTCAGTGCTTTTGGTCACGTTCCTCTACTCACTCTCTCCCATCTCCCCTCCTATCCCCCCCCCCCCCCTTTTTTCTGCAATGTATGTTATCATCAAGGCTGAATGCCTTCTACAAGGTGTTCCCCCTGAAAAGTCGGCAGGAAATAAAAATGCTCAGAACCTTGTGGGATCAAGTTCTTAATGGCTCTAAATGAGAGTAAACACATGCACATGTGCATGCATGCACACACACACCCAGCATCTATTTGTCAGACTTTTTTACCAGACAAGGAGAACACAAGCTGGAAAGAGACTGTTGCCTAGTGGCAGGAGGCATGGGGGGGAGTAAGTTCTAGTGCAGTCCCTGCACTTAGCAAATTAAATTAATCAATTCATTATACAGTGCTATAGTTACAATTAAATACAAGTGCCAAGAAATACAGCAAGAATGTTACATTTTGCTACATTAGCTCACAATTACACATGCAGTGTCATGCCACAAATACTGATTTCTCAACCTGTGCAACTGAGTAGGAAAAAGATAGATACATATGTTGTTAGAGTATGTAGTGTTGTACATTTAAATTTACGTACATTAATATATATGAACAACTGTACATATTCTAACTTTTCCTGATCTTAAATATCTTATCTCAGCAATCTTAAAGCATACAAGAGAAGAAGGAAAACCCTACTGAACAATGGAGAGATTCCAAGTGGGAGCATAAGAGCAAAGAAATGGGTGCCAGGTCAGGAATACTGGAAACAGGAATTCTGAAACAACTCTTACTGTATTTGTTCTCAGGGAAAAAAACCTTGCAATCCCACTTCTTTTATTACAGGTAAGGGATAATTCTGCCACAATAGAGTATATCTTTATTCCTTATTACAATTATCTTAAAAGAGAATTACTGTTGAATGTAAGCAGCATGGTGCTTGTATGTCTTTACATACTTATACAAGCTGCTAAATGGTGAATGGCAAGAAATACTGACTCATTAAAAAAAATCCCCTGCACCTTAACTGGTGGGGGGCGGGGGGAAAGGTAATGACTACTACATGCACAGTTTGCCATAAATGCAAGTTACTGCAACATTTCTAAAGATCAGACAGTTTTACTGGCCTGGCTGCAGAGTGGACAAGACACGCAAGTGGCACACCGGTCTGACTGACGAGTGCTGTCCTGTAAGGCTTTGCCTCAGCACGCCTACACCTGCGTCCCCTCCTTGGTTCTGTAGGCTTCAAGTTCAGTTCAGTCTACAGCCTTTCCAGAGACCTATCGGCAACTGTCAGACTTTATAGCTGTTGAATGACACTTCCTATCAGCAGCTACTTAATGAAAGAGGCTTTCCAAGAGAAGGATCAAATGTCAGTCTACTTTACCCTTCTCCTTCTCTTCTGGAAAACCATGCAGGTCCAAATGAGAAAGACTATTTAGCTGCCGTCTCACAGGAATCCACCGCAGCGCTTTAAATGTAGCCCAGTTTCATCACTGGGCTTTTATCGCTTCAGCTGGAATGGATTCACTGGGGAAAAGTGAGATAGCCTTTCCTCCCACCTCACAGCACTGCTGAAGGCACTGCTTGTGTCTTGAGTCAACTGGAAAAGTCGCAGCTGAGTAGCTCTGCCAGCCCACATCCAAATGATGGCTGCATCTAGCCCTGCTCTTCAGGGCCCCATCCTACTGCCTTTACCAACAGATCTCTTCAATCAGGAAATACGGCTGGGAAAGATCCCAAGTGTGTAATGACTTTTTAAAAAAAATGCAGATTATGCTTCACTATCTTAACAGTGAAGTACGGCTTTATTCTGCTCTCATTTCAAGTATTCAATTTTTTGAGCTAAATTTAGCTGAGGAACTTTATTTACATTGAGGAACAAACCCCATATTTACTATGCTAAATGATGCTATTCTGCTTACATATGTGTTTGTATGTAAGCCATAATGTCATTCACATGCAATTCCCTTTATCTCCAATAGACTTTAAATGAAAAAAAAATCACTAAATAAACAAATGCACCCTGGTACAATCTACCAAAGCATACGCTGAATTAAGGTACCTTATAACAGCAGTAAAAAGAGAAAAAGGCATGAAAACTATGCTAACAGGTAGAATTAAACATTTGGTTCTTAGTAAGATATAACTGTCCTCTTCACCAGAGCACCAAAGAAGTTTCTTGTTAGCAAGTTGGCAACATCTGAAGTATTATTTCCTGATGAAGTTGATAGCTGGTATTCATTGCAATCACTTGAGGATATCTTAGTATCCTGTGCAATTTTAACTCCTCCGTAAAATATCTGGAAGGAAGCCTTGCAGGCTATCTAGCATTGACTCAGCCACTTGGTGACCAGCTGCTTTGCTGTGGTAGCAGTAAACTGCAAAGTCCTGTACTTACAGAATGCTAAACACCAAACTTTTGTAAGTACAGAAACAATACACTCAGCAACTATTCATTTGCTGCCTTGTCTCTCTGGGAAAAGCCCTGCAACTTTCTCATAGCCTGCCTAACAAAAGCCCTGCATGGATTTCCTCCTACATGATACATGGGAACCTACTGCTTTCTCAGAAAGAGCCGTAACTTGTAATCTTTGCCCAGATTCATACATCCAGCCATTGAGCTGAGGCTTGGCAGTGGTCAGTATGCAAAATGCTCCCACACACAACTAACCTCAGAGGGAAAATTCATAGAGAATCCACCCCCATGTACACTGCAGAGGCAAAGCGCAGCTGTCTGCAGCTATCCAAATGTCTCAGGCTTGGTCATCTTGATCTTTTTAATGACCCTGCGTATCAGTAGAATACAGGCATCTGTTCAAAAGAACCTAGCAGCTCCTGACAGAGCAGAGCACACATCAAAGCAGAGTGGGTCAGATTCTGCCCTCCCTAGATATATTAATTCAGAATAGCTGAAATCAACAGAATTATCCTTCATTAACACTACAGTAACCAAGAGCTAAATTTGCACCATTCACTTTTCACTGCAACTTACGCAGATGTGCTACTTTTCATACTTCAAAATATCTGTATGCTTTACGGCCTAACTATTTTTCATTTTCCCTTGGCAAAATCAAGGGTAGATTCTAAAGAAGAAATATAGTCAGTCTCTTGCCTATCAGAACTTTTTGTCACTGGTATTACTGAAATGCCAGCAAATGCCACAGATCTGCAACATGTCTCAGGGTGCAAAGAGTTAATCTCTTTTCTTGCAGATCATCTATGTCAGTCCAGATGCTTGGTTGGGAGGAAATATAACCCAAGTGCCTGGACTAGTGCAGCAGACTAAAGAATAAAAATATTTTTATGTACTGTGCTTATAAAATATTCTATTTGCTGTGCAGTACCAGTTATGTTTAGAACCTTCCTTCAAGGATTTTCTTTTCATATTGAGAAAAATAGATCCATACACTCCTTGTTAAAAAACACCCCTGCCTAAATGTCTAACCTCCTCTGTGAAAACTGATCCTTTGCTGTTGGTCTGCATCTTTATTGTGCCTTCAAACTTATATGTTAGAATAAAACCAAGACAATGGAAATCACAGTAAAGTGCCACTTAAAGTCAATGTAAAGTTTATAATCCTTTGCAGTCCATTCTTCTATTATGCTGATGACAAGTTAATTTGGGTGATAAAATGGAAACAAAAAGCAAGGAAGTAATCCTGTTTTACAGAATATTATTCAAACAATAATAGCTTCCTTCGCATAACACTTATTTCATTCCATCATTACTACTATTATTACTACTATCTTAAGCTATGACAGATTGTGAAGGGTCAAAGATAATTTTTATCAATCAGCCTCCCTTTGTCTTTGGCAGGTTTAATCATGTCACTTGGAATGTAGCATGAGGGGCCTGATGAAATTGGAAAAGCATGTGAAGATAAAAATCACTCTCAGATGAATTCAGACACTTCCTGCCACTCTGCAGATGCCACAGTGCTGCAAGCCACCCTCCCAGGAGAGATGATTCACCTGGAAGGAGGGCCAGGCTCTGCCAGATGTGTAGGAGGCTGCCTGAGACCCACATGCTAACACTGTCTCAATTGTATGAAGCATATGCTTTCAGTCAAGGGTGAAAAATGCAGGCACCAGCACATGCCAAAAGTCTTTCAAGCATGGCCCACCAGTCAGCCTGAAGCTTAATGCACTGATCCATCGAGTCAGCAGATGTGTGTCACCACAGTACAAGTTGAAGCTGGTTAAAGCTATAAAAGAGTGAAGTGACCTAATCCAGACATTCAAATGTCACAAAGAAAACCATATTGTTGTCACTTTGCAGGGCTTAATGTGGGACTTTAAGCACAAACACTGAAAGCTTCCTTGGAGTAAAAAGATATGTTGCTGCGAAAGCATAAATCCCAACCCTGAGCTACACTTGTACTGATTTCAAGTTGATCTGATAAAAGCATAGCGTGGCTCTCCTTTTTAGTACTGCACATACAAAAAAGAACATCTGCAGAATTTTACTGCTAGAGCCATAAATGCTCCTTATCCGCTTGGTTTGAGGCAGAAGTCCAAAAATACCTGGATAGAAAGTTTATTTGCAGAGTACCACTACGTACTTGGTAGAGCCAGTGAGTTATACAACATATTCTTTCACTCCTGGCAGAGCGCTGCCGGTGTCAGCTAGGAGTCCGGCAGCAGAAGCTGGCTCCGTAATGCCTGGGAACTCCTCCCTCCTTTCCATTTAATAATCATTTAGTGGGTACAGTATTTCCCGACACACTCAAAGTGAAAGCACACTTACAACAAAAATATTCACCTTGTTCACATGCAGAACAATTTGTTTAAAGAAACCAGATCTCCTTAGCACTCAAAGATCAACCCAACACTGGACATGTGCAAACCCACTTTGCTGTCAACAGCAGTTGTTTCTAATAGCTTGTTCAGAGGTGGGTGATAAGATGTAGTTCTCACTGGGCAAAAATTAGGCAGATGTAGATTTTTCTTGAAGTCTTTTCTGTCTATCACCTGGAATCCAGTTCACAGAGCTTTCTTAAGTATTCCTGTCTGTAATAGCCAGGTCTCTGGAAGAATACTGGTGTTTCACAATGACCTCATTGTGCTTTGACATAGCTTTCCCGAGCTGTGGCCTGTGGCAAACGCACACCTGTTCCATCTATGCCCGAGAGGCAAAAAAAAAAAGTAACTTCAAATAATATTCAAGTTCAAACAACAAGCAGGGCTCTTCTGCCTTAAGAAAAGTCCATCCTGCAACCCATTTTGCAAAAACCGATACCTGGTCATTTAAAAGTTTTAGCAACCACCATAGATCACAGTTAAGAAAACCCGTGCCAGCTTAAGGGGCGAAACACCCACTGTGCACCTGAAGTTTTTTTCCCCCCACTCATTTCTTCATTTATAAGCACTGAATATTACCATTGCTTAATAACCGAGGCTTTCTGTAGCCTAAAATCAGGACTAAGCTGGTAACTGCGCTAGGTATCACACATGTCTTATGAAAAGAAGGTCGCAAGACCAAAATCTATATAAGCTAAGTACAGGATGAGAGACAACACAGATAGAAGACACAGATGGTACTGCCAGGAATAGAACTACGAAGTAAAAAAGCGTGTCCCTAAATAAACACACACGTATACACGCGCGCGCACACACACACACACACACACACGTCTCCTGTGTTACTCCTCTCCAGGTAATGAAGGATGTTTTAAATTACGTTGATCAAAAAGGTCTTGAATTAATTGGCTTGAGTTTTTGTTTTTTTGTTTTCTTTTTTTTTTATTTTATTTTTATTTTTTTTTATTTAGTTGTCACCCAATTTTTCCATTGCCCTGTTCACCTGCAATTTATAGTGTCCCAAAAAAGATTTCTGGCAACTGCCCTTATACCAAATGCCTTTTGCATGTCAGCTATACAATACTTTGCATCATCCATAGTCTCCATTAGCAAATTTGCCCTTTCACCCCAATAGCACCCATCTGCCATTTCCACAGCTTCAGAGGCTTTTCCTCCTCCACCAAAGCACATTTGGGGGTAGTTTCAGGGCAAATTCTTTGATTCTGGTGCTGCGGCATTAGTGGAAGAAAAAATAGGAGAGAACAGTTAAGTGGCTTCGAAACAAAATGAGTAAGACAAAAGTAGAACCCCATAACTATGATTTTTTCACAACTCCTTATCTCTTTCATCTTTTGTGAAAGAATTGCTGAATGCTACTTTCCCTCCCCAAAAAGCTTTTGTTCCTCGGAGGGGTAAAGGATGTGCTATGGCTCCTCTAGAAGAGTAACTGGAGGCTAGCAGAGGAATGGAAGTGAAAGGGTCCTCAGGACATCCCCTGTGACACTTGAAGGCTTTGTCTTTGACTGTCATGGCAAGGCTGGATTCAGCAGGAGCCAAAATAACAATATCAATACTTGCACAAGATACCAAAAGCATGAACAGAGATGGGAAGGAAAAGATAACAGTGCAACAACAGAACAGAGAAAATAGCAGGTATCAAGTTGAGTTTTCTTATAGTATAAGATAAAACATGGCTTTGCACTACCTAAATGCCATTGAAACCTCACATGATGGCATTTGTTTTCATGGTTTTACATATGCTGCCTCAGTATTAGCTAGAGCAAAATTAAGTTTTTCTTCATTCATAAGATATTCATCAATTTTCTGCACTATGTGCTGTAGAAGCATTCATTGCTCATTTCTTTTTTGGGACTAATATGGAGAGAATAAATTAAGAGCTCTTCAGGCTTGCCACTTTTTTCCCCACAAGTGTGCGGACACTAGCGAGCACAATAGTAGTACTGCTGTAAAACTGCTATCAGCTCATGCTCCTGAAGAGTTTAAGGAAATAAGAAATTCTGCAGAACAACAAAAATGCATTAAGTGATTGAGATATGTTTATGGGTTTTTGCAAAAATAAACTGTTATTAAAGAGTTAAGCCACTGTATGTGTGGGCGAACTGCTTTCTGTAATTGCTATCTATATACAGATCTTGAGAGAGATGTTGATCTTCTGAAATGAAGGGTGCAGATGCAAGTCTTTTTAAACCAATACAAATACCAACATTTAAGTGGGTTTTTTTGCCATAGATCCTTTGTATGCAAATCACTCAGGTCAGATAGAAAATTAAAGACTTCTCCTTGGACAAAACATTGTCATTTGAACTTAGGAAAATACACGGCTACCAATAGAAATCTAGTTTGTATTTGTCAAAAGTGCTCCACTTTCCCATCAGACAGTCTCATTACATCATTTATATTTGGAATTTACATATATTTTAATATTAAAAAAAAAAAAATCATGGTTGTCCTTCTCCTGCTTCTTTGGAGTAAGCCATTCTGTAGCACTATGTATGTTATGTCTACCACTAAAATCCTCTGGCTTTGCACTGCGAAAAATCTCTCTCCCTCTACCAGGAAAAAAAAATTCTTCTAAAACTTGGCCCCCTTGCATCCCAATCAAAACATGTTGATGTGTGTACACAAGTTCAGAATTATTTCAGATGGCTCTGAAATAGCCTAAATAAATATTTTTAAGGGCCTGTCCTAGTTGTGGATATCGAGCAGTATTTCTACCTTGCAGTGGAATAATTATGTAGGAAGAGGTTAAAGACTGAAAACTAGACCTGACTGCTGCCAGTGTTGGAACCTCTCTTATTGCTCTGTTTTCTCATGCTTTCCTTGTGTAATACCTTATTCAATACGACTTCAGCATAATACATATGTGCCTTATATTCAATGTGAGCACATATTTTCCTTTCTTTGGGCTTGATCTTGCAAAACTTTTTTCTTCCATGAGTAACCTTCTCTCACAAAAGGTGTATCATGGAGGTCTGTACTCAAGTAGGACAAATACTTCTTCTGAAGATGGAATTAGAGCATGAGTGCCAAGCAAACAGCTGGTGGGCCTACCTAGCCTGCAAAATATCTCTTGGCCCATGGGCTCCCCATGAATGTTGGCTCATGTCAAAACTGCATAGCAGTGCACAGGGCAGAGTGCTGACTCACATCGTAAGATTTCACAAAGCTCTGCAGACCTGTCTGGAGGTACCAGTTCAAGCCTGGAAGCAGTAACGTCACATTTGCATTGAATCTTTCTCGTAGGGTTTAAGCTAGGAAGAAACACTATACAAGGGTAGCTATGGCATTTCCCCAAAGCAAATCAGCCCCAAACTGGTTCAGACAGTGCCAAATATCAAGGAGCAGTATACTGGTATTCAAATTTAGATTTTATCTATATATAACTGTGCAGAATTTAGTATCTTTGCTGTAAGTGGCCCTTCTACACATCAGAATATAAAGTAGATTTGGCATCTTTGGATTATAGACTGGTGCCTGCAGTTTGCAATTCCAGGGTTTGCTTTGAAACTTCAGCATTTTTTCCTTGCAGTGGTTTGACAATAGTCATGACTCAGTGTATTCAACATGCTTAGATCCAGCTGGCTTTTCCTTTATCATTTGGAACTGAAGGAAAACAACGAGGACTTTTTCTAGCCCTTTATGTCACATTAATGGACCAGTTAGATTTTACAGCCCTTGCACTCTTCAGAGGACACAAACTAATTCCTACTCCTCCCTTGCACCCCAAGAGGAGTGTTACAATCAGATATAAATAAGTCTCATTTTTCATCTCACCAGAACTATGAAAGTAGACACAAGATGGAGCAACACTTGTGCTCCCCAGGAATGCCAGATAGTATTCAAACAACACTCAGCAGAACCACGCGGAGGTATATTTGCTCCATATTGTTTCCAGTACCAGACAGGCCCCAAAATTAACTGTGATCCATTATTTCATTGAGTTCGAATATGAGGTCAGTGGGAGTTGTCAGGATCAGCCTTCCTACATTTGTGGAAGGAAATATTTCCTTTTCTTTAATATCTCTTATCTATCCTACCTGTAGACATAACATTTGTTACGAGTTCAATTGGTTAATTAGAATATTTCTCTTAAAACCTGCATTAATACAGTGACTTGACTCTACTAATTTTCCAAATACTTTACTTGTTACTCTTTTTGTGTATGAATCTTTATTCCTACACAATGATCTAGCTGTGCTGTTGATAGTTTTCTGACAATAATTCACTCCAAAAAGGGCACCCTCTCCCCAAGTGTGATTAACGACAACTTGATTTGTGTACAGCTAGTCCAGTACATAAAGAATCTGTGGGAGGAGACAATCCAGGGAGCAGTTAATGGTTTTGGGTTTTTTACAGTGGTCCTAGGGATTGGTGTTTCAGTTTAAGACTTGCATTTCACTTAAGCCTTTGCAATGTCCTTCAAGATCCAGCTGCAAACTGAGTCCTCAGTCCTCCAGCTATGCTGGTCCCGCAGCCAGGTAAGCTATCCCAGCTTCAATAGAAAAGTCATTTTTTCCCATATACTACGAGGTACAAATTTTGAAGTCAAAGTATTATTACAGAGATGCCAAAATTGACTTTATTCCCTGCTGAATGCCAACCCTCCAGGTACATTAAGCAACTGCTATAACTAAATGCAGCTGGCCATAGCTGGCATGCCCCGATACTACATTTGTTCAAACAGATATTCCACGTAGACTGATGCCAGAACACACGCATGGTCCAACAGTGAAGGCTGTGAAACATCAGGTTGTGACAGCTGGCTTTAAAATAAAACCTGTCCAATGAAATATATGAAAACATAAACAAGAGGAGTCTTGTTAGCCCAGGGGATTCAGTCATTTTCTCAATGCTAGTTTTAACTTTGCTATGTTTATCAAATTTATACCTTTAACACATACATAGTGCCACCTATTTATAAAGTGAACAACTGAGTACAAACTGAAGAGTACCTTCTGTGCAGAGAAATAAAAGATAACATCTCTCAGCTTCCTCTTTACTTTAATCACTATAACTTGCACAAAGCAAGTAAAGAGATCATGAAAATGCTGCGGCAGTGCTCCACATTCATGTCACAAATCCAGAATCAGGAACTTCAGTGTCACAATGTTTGCTGTATTTCTGCTTTCTTCACAGATACCCCCTTGCAGAAACCAGAGAGAGTACAAGACATACAGTCACCTATAGTTTTAGAGCTACAAGATAGTAAAGAATTTCATGAAGATTTGAAATTTCTAGATACAGCTCACCTGCAGACAACCTAGAGTGCTGCCACTCATCTGATGCAGAAGGATCCACAAGTACAGTTGCTTTCAGTCTAGAAATCTCTTCTATTTACTAATCAGAAAAAGGCAGGTAGCTTGAAAGCTCCTGCCAGCGAGGAGACTATGACTACAGTTAGGAAACCCATGACACTCCTACAGGCCTGTTTACAGGGAAAAGAGCTCAGAGTCAGGTCTCCAGTTTTCCAAAGATCTCTCATTTCAGCCTGTGACATGAATCAGGTCTTTCCAGGGAATAGCTACACATAGTTTCTTCGTTTTGCAGTACCTTCCCTGCCATTTAATAATTCAGTATCACTTTGAAAGTAAGGCTCTAATTTCTACTAGATGCCAAAATTACCTTTACATTTTCCTCCTTAACTTAATCTTTCCTGTGCACCTCGTATACCATCTAGTGCTACAAAAATCCCCAAACAAGCTCTTCCCCCAGGGTGCAAAAGACCAAAGGAAAAAAAACCACCATATGTCTATACCTCTTAGAATGAATAATTATTGAAAAAGGACACTCTTAGGCTTATGAAGAACAGTAGTTTCAAAGGATAAAATTATATAAATTACAGTCTTTTCATGATTATTTTTGTCTAAAGGTGGAGCTCCTCTAGAAAGGAGGGTGATCATTAAAGGTAGAATTGAGCGACAACTCTGCATAATTACTTTTTCTGTCTTAGTACTCATTTTTCCAGTCATGAAACGTCTATTTGATCATTTTTTTTTATGTGACATGAGAGCGCTTTTTCTTGCCTTACAGCATCATCCTAAATGAACCACCCAGCACTATTTTTCACCTTAAACAAGAAACATGCATCTCAGACTTCTTCAACCCACAAAAACCCTCATTACACAGTATCCTGCTAAACACGATCCAGAGAAATAGATAAAAGTCATTACTTCCCGTCTGTCCCCTTCCAGTTATCCCTACTTCCCTGCTGTCATCTCCTCCACTTACATTCTGAAAACATAAATATCTACTTTTGAGGGTTATTGTGTCATTTTTGGGTAAATAAAAGGGACTATTGAGAGAAAACTTCACCAGGAATCTAAAATGAAAACCTATAGCTTGTGAGTTTTAATAAGGGTAAGTCACATGAACTGTCAGTTTGAAGCATATAAATGGTTTATATTTTTGGAAGGAAACAAAACCACTATGTCCTAGCTAACGATTTCTTGAATGAGTTAATCCGAAATGATGATCTTTCTATTAAATGTTAAAATGTCTACTAATAAGTATTTTATTAACTTGCAAGCTCTGTTCTGTATACACAATCAGACAAGTATTATACCTGTGTCCTGTAGATAAAACGATAGTCTACTGGAAAAGTTATAGGCTATGGCTAGAAAAGAAAAGAATGCCGCCCCAGAGAAACATGCAGTTGCAACTGTGAATGTATTAAGGGTATGAATAGGGCAAATGGTCAGGTTTTGCTTATCCACTTAACAGGCTTGGGGGCAAATGTTATCTGTTTGGCCTGAGTCTACAACAGCCACGATTTTCACTGGCAAAGTGAACTCCTCTGTAGCTGTTCCACCAGGGACTCAGGCAGGCTGGGGCTAAGCTGCTGTTCCCTTTTGGGTCCTAAGGACACAAGGAAAGGCAGACAGCAGGGGACAGATGCAGTATTCCCCCCCACTGAGTCACCCAGGGCCACAGAAAGCCCTGCGTGAGGCTCCCAGGTGGCGAGAGAGCTGTCTACAGAGTCCCCCTTTACATCTGCAAAAGATATAGTCCATGTCCAAAAAGCCTCTGCAATAAAGTGTGGGACACAACAACTCCTGGTTCTTGATTTACATGAATATACAGCTTTGATGACAATGGAGATACCTTGGCTTCAAAACTGAGTGGTTTGACACAAGACCTTTACTAGAAGTAGTAAGATAGACTTTATAGATGTTTTATGCTGCTACCGTACCGTGCATTCAGTAAAGAGTACACTTATAAAACCTAGTTCAAGAATGATTTTTCTAACTTTGAAGTAGTACCAATAACACTGTAAAGGTGCACACTGAAGTAAATATTAGAGGTCTCTTGCTACAGATTGTATTCTTCCTTTTCATAGAATCATAGAATCGTTAAGGTTGGAAAAGACCCTTAAGATCATCGAGTCCAACCATTAACCCAGCACTGCCAAGTCCACCACTAAACCATGTCCTCAAGCACCACATCTACCCATCTTTTAAATACCTCGAGGGATGGGGACTCAACCACTTCCCTGGGCAGCCTGTTCCAGTGCCTGACTGCCCTTTTGATGAAGAAGTTTTTCCTAATATCCAACCTAAACTTCCCCTGGCGCAGCTTGAGGCCGTTTCCTCTTGTCCTGTCGCTTGTTACTAGGGAGAAGAGACCGACCCCCACCTCGCTACAGCCTCCTTTCAGGTACCTGTAGAGAGCTATAAGGTCTCCCCTCAGCCTCCTCTTCTCCAGGCTAAACAACTCCAGCTCCCTCAGCCGCTCCTCACCAGACTTGTGCTCTAGACCCTTCACCAGCTTCATTGCCCTCCTCTGGACACGCTCCAGCACCTCGATGTCCTTCTTGGAGTGAGGGGCCCAAAACTGAACACAGTACTCGAGGTGTGGCCTCACCAGTGCCAAGTATAGGGGCACTATCACCTCCCTGGTCCTGCTGGCCACACTATTCCTGATACAAGCCAGGATGCCATTGGTCTTCTTGGCCACCTGGGCACACTGCTGGCTCATGGTCAGGCAACTGTCAACCAACACCCCCAGGTCCTTTTCTGCGGGGCAGCTCTCCAGCCACTCCTCCCCCAGCCTGTAGCGTTGCATGGGGTTGTTGTGCCCCAAGTGCAGGACCCGGCACTGAGCCTTGTTGAATCTCATACAGTTGGCCCCGGCCCAACGATCCAGCCTGTCCAGGTCCCTCTGTAGGGCCTTCCTACCCTCCAGCAGATCGACACTTCCACCCAGCTTGGTGTCATCTGCAAACTGACTGAGGGTGCACTCGATCCCCTCATCCAGATCATCAATGAAGATATTGAACAGGACCGGCCCCAACACTGAGCCCTGGGGAAGACCTCTCGTGACCAGCCACCAACTGGATTTGACTCCATTCCCCACCACTCTCTGGGCTCGGCCGTCCAGCCAGTTTTTAACCCAGCGCAGAGTGCACTTATCCAAGCCACGAGCAGCCAGCTTCTCCAGGAGAATGCTGTGGGAGACAGTGTCAAAGGCCTTACTGAAGTCCAAGCAGACAACATCCCCAGCCTTCCCTTTTATACAATATTTTTTAATATATATTTTATAATAATGACTAACATTATATTTATATAAATATTTTCAATTAAATCAGACATCAATACAGTCCTTACATTTTGTTCTTTGAACTGCACAACCATGGCATGGTTTTGTTATTGTTACAGTAGAGCGAGTCTGGTATTTCAGATCAAACACAGTATGTAGTCCAGATGTGTTAGCTGCCACTCTGTGAGTAAACATTTCTGATGGACAGTGTGTTAACAACAGAATATTACTCATGATGTTGCATGATGGTTACAAAAAGTTAGCCTGAGTGTCAGAGATAACACCAGTGAGAACTGCTGGTGGAAGTGATGCAGACTGGTATGTTTACAGTGATTTCTGTCATGTGCCTCCCCCATTTACTCTTCAAGGAAGAATCAAATACAATTTGAACAACTCCGCATAAGGACTATGGTGGAAGCATAGAGCTATTTGATCTGAGGGGCAGGAATCACACTGAAGCAATAGCTATCAAGGAATGTTAAGTAATGCAATATTAAATTCATAACTGTGCAGTTAAACTACTAAATACATGCACATTTGCCTGAAGTGCTAAGCCCATTAATTTATACTGTCATTTATGCGCCCTTTTAAGGGGATACTTGTGAAGTGTCTTAGATTAACAGACGTTAAATGACAAAATGTTTATCAGTCCATACAACAAAGGCAGGACAAGCAATAGTATCTGCAATTTAAGTTTCTCTCTGCACAGGCCGACCTCAGCCTGGGCCAGACGAGACCCTTGCAAGACAGGGCCACCATTTATCTTCTATAAATGCTCACCCTTTGCTTTCCCTTCTGTCACAGGGAGAAGGGGTATCCAACTGCTAACAAGATATTGTGCCTTTGTGTCCTTGGCACATCTCTAGAAAACAGGATGGAGGGACAAGGCACAGCATGCAGATCAGCAAATTCCAGTAATCGTGCAGCAGGCACCTTCTGTTGTGCATGTACAGCCCAAATGAAAAAGCTCTGCTAGACCTGTGCTGGCTTCATGTAGCGTCAAGCCTGGGTGTGTCTGCACCTTGCTCCTTGTCCTGGAAGCAGTGGCAGCAGAAGCTTTGCTGGCAGTGGTAAAGAAGGTATATAGCAAGTGACAGAAGTCCTGAGGCAAATATCAGTCGTCCTGGCAAGGTGTGAAAGATTGCCCATTTCTTCTAGCCTGGTTAGGCTATCAGCTAATTGAGAACTGTTAGTATAGATCCCTAAACTGCCCTCATGGCCATGACTTCTGGCTGTTGAGCTGAATGCAAGCCATTTCACTTTTCTTTTCCCACGTGTTAGAATATGACTGGTATGATGACTGTTATGACTCTGCTCCACTTGTCACTCCTGACAACTGGAAATAACAAGGAGTACCTAATATGCAATTATGTCCTGCCAAAGACCTGGAGTCCCAAGGCTAGATGTGCTCCACCATACAGAATTACAGGTGATTATATAAACAGTTACATATCATAGGCTAACAAGGATCACGAAACATGCATGAGAAGAGAAGATGACACTGGTCTATTTTTCTTCCCCATATCTGTCACTATACAACATAAATTCTGATCGGCAGGTTACAGTGTCCTCGTGACCACCCAGCAGCTCAGGCCACTTAGGTCTGATGTAAGATCATGATCTAAATTCTTAAAGAGCAGTTTTATTTTTCTTGAATTCAACAACTCACAGAAAAGATAAGGTTTTGCATAAAGTGTGGTTAAGGAAGCTGCCCCATTTTCTTTACTAAAGAGATGTTTCCTAATACAAAATGGGACTTGGAAATTTCAGCCACTTTCAGTATTATTGTATACAAAAAGCCCTAATCAAATGTACCCAGCTATTCCACCTGAGAAAACACAAACTCCCTACATGTTACAAACTCACACTTTTAAAATTTATTATGCCACTCTACCACCTCAAGCTAATCTGCACAATATCACTGCCTCCAGTTGAATCACACTGATTTATGCCAACTGGAGAGATAGCTAGTCCATCCTCAATGCCACAAATTGTAATTTTCAGATTTTTATGAAAATGTAACAAATTTAGAAAACTGCAGCAAGCATAAAGTCCACTGCCTAGCATACTAGGGATTAATTTTATTCTTAAAAATTGCAGCAATGTATGCTTCTGGTTATGGAGGTGTGCCAGTAGTGCTACAATTAGGGTTGTGCTGTCACTTAAATTATAAACCCAATTTTTTGAGGGTTTACTAAAACTCCAGATTAAAAAGAAAAGCTTGCTGCAGGCTGAAATGTTTTGTACAAGATCTCAGCCAGGGGATAACTTGTTTCCAACATTCTGAGAAAAATGAATCAGGTGCTTCAAATGTTAAAATTTGAATGTGCTTGAAGAGACAAAACATTAAAAAAAAGAACATTTAGTTATGAATTCTCAGTGCAAAGCAAGTTGCTTCCTGGTTCCTATCAGAAATACTATGCAGAAGCATGACTGCAGATTTTGCAAGTAGAGAGGAGGAATAAGGAAAACGAAATCCCAAATGTTTGGGGGGTTCGTGTATATTTTTAAACATGCAGCAAGCAATTTTGTAACTGGGATTGACTAGATCAAAAAGAGACAGTGACCTATGCAATGTTAAGGAGGGAGGAACAAACCACCTTTTTTAAAAGTGCAAAGTAGGGCAAGGATCACATGGACAATGCGGGCGTCCCTCACTTGAGTGAGGGATGAGCCAGAGGTGTGACAGTTTTTACACGTGCACACTGTAGTCCATGGTATTGGCAGCTAGTGCTGACATGCCTCAGACTAAGTTTAAACCAAAAATAATGTAATGGAAGATGCACAAAGCTCAGTGTGGGCTGCAAAATTTAAGTGAGCAGGCAGTTTTACTCTGAGATGATTATCTTGCCATGAGCTCTTTGCTGAAAACACTGTATCTGAATAAGACAGTTCTTTAAAACCGTCCCAGTTAAATTTGCATTCACACTCCTGACTGCAGCGTGGGCATGCTGTCCAAGGCTGAAGACCATTAGTTACACAGAGAAATGGTACCACACGTTGCATAGTAGTGGTTTCTCCATGCTGTCTTTGCTCTCTTCTACAAACACTTCTTACAGAGGAGGGATATCTTTTGCCCTGAAAATTTACTCCTTGATCTCTCATGCTGGCAGGCTGGTGACACTGACACCTCTTTGCTATTGAAACAACTATAAAACATATCCACGCAATACAAACAGACTCTTGTTTCTGCATCTCTTGCAGCTTAGAAAGTTCCAGGTCCCACACATTCATTTTTGCCAAATTGGCAGTTGCTAGGAAGCAAAAGAAAAATGCTGGCAATGGTTCTGTGGGACTGGGGAACATGCAGGCAGTTTTCCTGCAGCACAGGAAACAGACAGGAATTTTCAAATGACTTTCCAGGCCAGAGACATCCAGGGATGTCTACTAATAAGGAAACCAAAGTAACTGCAAGGGGATGATGAGAATGGGCTAAACAATAATGATGCAGCTTTTGTAATGAATTTAAATTGGACACCTTGATTTACTTACCTACTCTAGTTGGAGTTTCTATAGAAGCAGAGAAATTTGTTAAACACTGATAGCCTGCACAGTCTATCATTGCACAGAAGAAGCAAGTTTTTAAATGGGAAGAAGTCAGCCTGAGCTGAAATACAGAGAGATAAATGGCAACTGATAATTTCAGTTAAAGACTCCCTTAATACATGAGAAACAGTCCAAGAACTGTTCAGAAAATAACTTGCCACACTTTAGCAGCAGTTTCTCTTCTTACACAGAGGAAAACGGTGCCAAGCAGAAAGACTGTCAGAAACCTGCAAGGTTAAAGGTATACCAATAAATGGAAAGGTCAAAAGCCTTTTTACAGAGCACTGAGCCTAGCTATTTATTGCTTTGTACTTTTGGGGGGGGGGGGGGGGGCTGTAAAAAAAAAAAAAAAATCTGATACCAAGACACAAGATCAAGCAACAGTATCTAGACTGCTGGTTTCTGAAATATTCTTCTCACACAGTAATGAAAAAATCACACTTGGTAGCAAATGAAGTGCAACTCGATTCTGCCCATTGAAGCTAACAGCAATATATTACAGTGGTGAATTCTTGCCATTTAAAATATATGATTTAAACATGTAAAAAATTATTCTAAGTTCCCATTATATATGCTGTACATAATGTACTTTTATCTTTGATCACACCATACAGTAATCAATTATACCCAGCCCTCTACCAGCAGGAGCCTTCTTCATTCCAGCTGCCTGATTCTCGCAAGAAGGTCCATCAAGGCTCTCAAAGGCAACCATAAACTTAACACTCTGCAACAGCAGAGATTTTGCTCAGGGTGTTTAAGGATCTGCAGGATTTTTTCTCCCTCTGCACTTCCTCCATGGTGCTCATTTATAGTAAAATAGGGAAAATGCTGTTGGCAAGAAAATACAGGAATGATTTCCTTCTCTTGCTACTTTGATGATTCCCCTTAAGGGACACAGAACAAAGAAAACCAACGCTGGTGGTAGCGGGGAAGATCCCAAAGTCTCTTTTAGGGCAAATGACACAGGTTGTGAAACAGCTCTCTTCTTCTGGACCTATTCAATACAATTCAATTGTACACTCAACGTACCTGACTGCACCTTTTATGTTGCTACAGTGCCTGACGCCTCATGTAACAGGGCACTGTACGACCTCTACTTCTGACAGACAACACAGAGGAAAATAAAAAGTAATCCCCCCCCGCCCCATAAATGGGGAGTTACTACAAAAGGCAAGTAGGGGAATTTTCTTTCTTCAAGAAATAACAATATTGTCTCAAATTCAGGGATGTTTGTAGAAATTCACCAAGAATTGCTCTGTCTAGTGAAACTTAACCATTTTAACACTACAAACATTGAATACTTTCTTTAATCCAGGCTTCAGCTAACAAAATGTAGACAAGCAATACAGGTAATTTTGCAAAAAGCAGCAAATATCTGAAGTACACATTGTTTTCTTGTTAGCTCTTCACCAGAAGACACTCATTGTCTAACACATAACACACAGCAAGCTAACTGGGGAAGCAGAGTGATTTATGGGACCTCCGATCTCGCCGAGTTCTCTATTTGCAAGACCTTAGGAAAACTAAAGCCTGGAAGTTCAGGAAGACTGCAGAAATACTGTACCACATCTGACCTCTAAAACCTGCGATTATTTACTAGATACACTGTACAGCAATAAGTCCCTCCCAAAAAAATAAGAAAAAATTGGTTTGGGAAATCCGTCAGCTTTTTAACTTAGAGCACCAACATCACCAGCACATACTTCTCAGTCAACTAGTTGCACCAGGAAAGGCCAGGCTGGGGTGGAGTATGTTGCACAGTTCCTGATTCTTTTTGGTCCTCAGTGAGACCCACTGGCATAATTTAAAGTAGGTCTCCATAAGGTCATAAATGGATAAAATATTTCTTACCAATTTTCAAAAGCAAAGATACCCGATCCAAGACTTTTCACAAGTTTTGAGAAGAACCAAAGCTAGCTAAAAGGTTGATCGGTACAACAGTGTTGAGTCAGAAACCCCACTTAATTTACAGTGGTATAAACGCAGAATGAATAATTCAACTTGTAAACTCATCCCCTCATGTCTGTTTGTATATGTGCACATAACATAAGCATGCTTACACACATGAAAAATAAGTCCAAGACACAGGGCTACTTGAAAAACAAAAGAATATTAATGTTTTGGCAAAATACTATTTTGCTTTTACTGGCATGTAAGACCAGGCTGCACTAGGCATATTTTAGCAATAATGATCAAAGCACAGGCTTTCCCTGAAGATTAATGACGGGCTAAGAGGATAGTTTGAGGTCTGTTTACCCCAGCTGGTCCTTAATTCCCAGGAAAAGCATCTGCAAAGCTTATTATTGCTATAAACTTAAAATGGAGGGAGGGGTTATGCTGTTTCAAATGATATGTACAATGACTTTTTAGAGACTTAACGTCTTGTGTATTAGCCGGACTGTTTAAACCATCTCTTAAAGAACGATTCATCTTGAAAGTAAATAACTTCATACTTCCGTAGCAGCACACTTCATGTAAGCACTGCAAACTCCTTTACAACCCATTCATTAAACCCCCCCGCCCGCCTCTATGGCAAGTGAGGAAAGAGATATACAAGGATCATTTCGCTCTTCATTGAAATACAGCTACATCTGGGTGGAGAATGAAAGCTATTTAACAGCAGACAGAACTCCTACGTAATATTTAGGACAGAAAGCAAAGAATATCATATTTACTTTAAACTGAAAAGGATTTAGCTACATAGAAAGCAACTGCTTGACCTAACAGAAGCTAATGTGCAACACTCTTGGAAAATATGCATGTGGTTTTTCAGACAGATTGTGAATCTCTTATCCACACTGCTGAACAGCTACTCAAAGGAATAATTTCACTGATTTAATGGAGGAACAGTTCCAGTTTGAGTAAGTAGTTTCCAACCTGAATCTTATTTATCACAGTGGTCAAGAATGTCACGGCTCACCAGAAGTTCCCAAAAGCCTGCACTGAAGACAGAAATATTATTCCTTAAAATACATGGAATTCTCAGTTATGATGAACTTGCATCGTAAAATACAAACAACAAACAGCAAAGATAATATGCTAAGCTTAAATTCACATCAAATTCTGGATTATTAATAGTAACTGGCCCAAGGAGGGGCTATAGATTTTAAGACATTGTAATGTGGCAACCAACTGGCAGGTTAGATTCAAATCTTGAAGGTGTTTCATTTAATTGCATATACGTTAGCAATCATGTTTAGACTTGAAGTAGGCTATATACTATACTTTCCTGTATATTTTCCCACAGACGTAATCTAAACAACAACAAAACAAGTTGTTTTTAGCATCATTACGAAAAAAAAAAAAACAACTGGATGTTCCAAATTAAGCATGTGATTCAAACGGTCTCTTTATAAAGGATGAATAAACCAAACAGGATTAATTTATTAAGACTCCAATGATCGAAAGCCTATTCAGGGCTAGCAAAAATATTCATGGCCTTGAATGGGATTTGCATAAGACAAACTCGTGTTCTAAAAAAAACTTTACCTTTTCTTGCACAAATAAAGCTGCTTTGCTATGTAAAGCAAGATTCAGGTAAGCGTGCAATAGTTTTGCTACCAAAAAACTTTTCTGCTTGCATCCTACTGAATTTTCCATACCTGTCACGCTCTTTTAAAAAGACAGGTATAATAGTTAATACACCCTCAATTTAGGTCGCTTGATTCTTCATTATCAGTTTGTAGAGAGTAGACTAAGTGAACAAAACCAACCCAGTGGAAGATGGTGTAAAAATGTATTTCTAATTATTTATCCTTATTATCTGAAACAGAGCTCTTAAATGCATTAAACTTCCTCAAGTGCTGCACTCACTTTGGAAAGATGTGATTTTGGAAAGATCCAAAGATTTTTGGAAAACCAACTTCCAACATATTTGAATTTATGTCTGTGTCTAGATCCTTTCCTATAATTAAAAGGGCCTTTCAAACCACGAGCCCATGGGCTTCCTGCAGCTAGTAGGAATGATCCTTCTCTCTATGACAACTTTTAGCTTGTTCCAACATATCTCCTAAATGAAGGCATCCATAAATGGAAAAGAAGCTGATCTCATTTTTGCAGGTAGGTGTGATGCAAAACAGCAGAGTAGCTTGGTTGTTAGACACCCATACCTATACTTACCAGGAAAACACTCTTTGGACATTAAAAAGGGCCACTGCCTGATCATGACAAGACATGAGTAACGTAATTTGTAAGCATAGTAACGCATGGTATTTCTAGTCACATACGCAACTGTGAAGACACCAAAGGAAGCAGAACTCTGCTGGTACATGCTTTCTCAAACCTTTTACTTCCATGCATACAGCATGGTGGCAAGATAACAAAAGTAAAGCTTTTGTTTATGAAAAATGCTGATTTTTATGTTTTTATAAACATACCACATTTATGAAAGATCCTGGGTAGGCTGACATTATTTATTAGCACATCATTGTGTGATCTTACACTTCATCACTTTGTTCATTTCCTGTTTTATGCATACATAATGAATCCACGTAGCTGCCTTTTTTTTTTTTTTTTTTTTAAATTTGGCCTTGTATAGCTGAGCCATTTTCTCTGGCTTCAGGCTCCCTCCAGATGTCCTGACTAGTCCAAATCTACATAATTTTAAGAGAGAATACTTATGATATTGTGATACTCTTATTTTTTTTGTTTTGGGGTTGGTTGTTTGGTTTTTTTTTTTCATTTTTACTACTGATATGTTGTTTTAATAAAGTCTTATTGGCTCCATATTCCACTATTCCAGACTACTTCAGACAGTTACAGAGTATGAGCTCAGATGGTACTATATGAGAACACAAGAAGACAAAGATAAGATTATACAGAGATCCCAACAAATATAACTGAAATCAAATGGCCTGGTAATCCAAACAAGATTCAGACAGCAAAGATAATCAGAAAGATAATCCACTGAGTAATACATATTTGATACCTAAGTCTTCATTGCTCTTTAGCTTCTATTGCATCAGGTATATCACCTAGACCTGTGCAAAGTTAATATAAAGCGATGCCAAGACAGACTTCAGTGTACAAAGGAAGGTACCAGAAAAGCAGCTACTTCACTGCTTTGAAGCAGGTTAATGTGGAATCTCAATACTATTCTAGCTGCAGAACATTTAGGGAACATGATAATGTCAGCAATGGTTCAAAACATAATCCTACCCTAAATCTCAGAAATGACTGCAAATTTCTAAACATGTTTGACAAAGCATCTCTAAAAACAGTAGTTTCACAGATGTTTCTGAGTGTGTAAACTGATTTGTAGCATTTTTATCATACATCCGGGTGCGTTAAGATGAAAAGAACTACCCGGCTGTCAGTGTGAGTAACTGTGTCTGGCAAAAAAAATTCCAATTTAAATTACCTTGATAACAGCACAACACTACTTTTTTCCTTTAAAATAATTGCAAACTCAACAAATCAGGTCACAAAAAAACCCCAGGAAAAGGTAATTTAAATATGGGTTTAAACATATTGTTTTATGTATTAGAGGTAATATTTAAAAACCTAATTGTGTTTTTTCCTCAATAACGATATAGCACTGCTCTTGCTCCACAGTCAATATGAGTTTTACTATAATGATAAGGAAGGCAGGATTGGTTCTTCAGGTCCTGTTCCAGGATTTATCGTAATACAAATAAAAAAATAGCATCCCTGACTTCAGCACAAATACCCTTTATTCCTGTCATTCATATCTGAATCCACCAAAATGCGTTTCCCAATTTGGAACGTATTTATTATGAATCAGGCTCCGATTTCAGCACCAACCAGGTCAGTTAGAACTTATTCAAGCACAGATATCACATTGAGCTCTGAGCTCTTATGATATTTTTAAAGCAAGCAGTATTTTAGAAAACTGGATTGCAAACAGACATTTAATTCACTTTGAAAATACACAACTTTTATAGAAAATAATTGAATTATCATCCAAACAATATATATATCCCCAAAAGAATAGAACTTTACCCAGAAGACTTTATATACATCATGCTATATCAGAAAAATTTTTAGATACTAGGTATGATGTTGAAACTTAAGTGCTAACAGCTTCTATGACTACATCTGTATTCTAGCGTCATGAAAGCACAATCACGTTTATCATTATGCTTTAAGAAAGTGAAGCAGCAAAAGCAATTTTATGCTATAAACGGGACCACGGCTTTTGTATTAAACTTCTGCAAGTTGGGGTTATGCCTTAACTTATTTCCTGAGAGAAAATTAAGAATACTGGGAAAACCAACAATGTTCAGTGAGTTGCTTCTAATAAGAATAATAAATATTGCTTCAAGAGACAAAAATAATTTAATCCATCCTGTCAAAGAAAAAACCAACTTGTTTCACTTAGTTAACATTTATTATATTACGGGTATTTTGACAAAAATCCACGGTACTCATTTTGTTCCAACTACTGTAATTATTGAATATTTAACTGTGTCAGGATACAAGAAAGTAAAGAATAAAGTCAATTTTATTATGAAAAAATGCTTGTAAACCTATACTAAAACTTAATTTCCTATAAACGTCAGATTCAAGGATGCCAAACCATGAACATAATATGCTTACATTTGAGCTCTGTTAACATATCAGTTAATTATCCAAACGGTCTTTAGTAAAGACAGTTAATTCCCTACTTTCTTCATCTACCGTACCCGTTATATTTATTTGCAAATGAAGGACCAGAAAGTACATTTATTTAAATGTTATTCACAAGCACTTTTGACGTGCCTCCAATGTAATATATCATCAGTGCAGTCTTTGATTTAATTGTTGCTGTCATTCATTTTTGTGCACTAACACATGTAGGAGTTCCAAACACCAAAATACTCTTGCCTTTTTTTTTGTGCTACATACCAGATTTTGTAACCTGTGTCAAGCTACCTCCGATGCTTACAACTTGTGAACAGAGGCCAACAATGAGCCTCCCCAGACACTAAATCATAATCTTCATGTTTTTCGTATTTCACATTCTAGCCACAGTTTCAACATCCATACCCCGTGACATTAGGGAAGGATAAATCAACGAGGATGACAGCTCCCTTGTAGAGACTGGTACGGCCCTGGGATCTGCCACACCCAACACCCACAGCTTCTGCCAGATGTCTTGAAGAGTTCTGCGGTATTAACCCCTTCAGGAGTAACTAAGGGATTTGTGCTGAACCTTTATTAAATAATTGCTCTTTCCTTTCTTGTAGAAAGAGGAAAAAAATCCCCACCCTTGATCCAGCTTAATAAAACTTTGACTAACTAAAAGACAGATAGTGGGCTCTCAGTGATAATTAGCAAATCAGTCCTTGTATTGCCTTAAAGACAGGAATTAGGAGTTAGCATTATACAACATTCCTTCTTTCATACCATGCTGTGGTCCCACATGTCTCTCTAAAATGACACAGTAAAGAAATATCAAAACAGTTTTATGTTCACTTTTTCAGACCTAGGACACTGCTTTACCTTCTTGGAATCAGAATGCCGATTAACTGCCCTTCAGCCAAACAGGCTATTCAGGCCTTACATCAACAGGATTTCTAATCCAAAATCCGTACGGTAAACTCTACAACTGTTTCTCTGGGTCTGATCTGGCCCCAGGGACATAAATTTGCATGCAGCTTCGAAGTTTGTGAATAGTCCCTGGGCTTAAAGTTGCACATGTGCTTAAGTACTTTGTTCAGCCTGGGTCTAAGACAGCTACTTCAAAATGAAAACAGAAGCCATGTAAAGAATAACATTGTTAAAAACAATTTTCCTCTGTAAATATTGTACCGAAGGAAAAAATGTAACAAAATAAACATACTGATTCCTAAAAGCACATACTGACCCAACAGTAGGTAAACAGCAGCTAAAAAGCCATCAGCCAATGTTAATGCATGCCACTTCACATAAAGGGCAGAATCAATTTTATTTAAAAATAATAATAATAAATTTGAGCCATACCCAAGATTCTTTGTACACTACTGCAGGTAAAAGTATCTGTGGATATAAACAGCAAGCAAGTGGACACCGCTCTGGCCCCTATTCTTCACCTAGTTTATTTTGTGGATTTGAAAGTAGTTTTCTAGGTGATTTCATTTGTCTCTCCTCTACAAAATGTGTTCACCTCTCCAGTTTGTGTGTGGCTTTTCATAAGAAAATAACTCAGTAGCAAATATTGCAAGGCTAGCACTATGGACAAATGTACTTCTGAATATTGTGCTTCCTAAAACTACTTCTGATTTGCTTTCCAATGGGCTAGGATTCAAGTTGAACATCAGTATTTCTTTAAACAGTTATAAAGAATACATTTCAGGTTTCCATCATTTGTGGAAGAAATGACACTGAAAGTAATAGTTGTTTCAGCTCTTGTTGAAAACAAACATACAATAATCAGTGTTGAACTTGGTCAGAAAAAATTAACATGCCTGCAAGTATTTTTCATTTGGGGAACATGCTGCTAATAATGTTAAAAACGCTTAAAATAACTATCCACAGTTCACAAGAAACAAACGCAGATGAAGTTTTTATAATTTAAATTAATTGCTTGTAAATATCAGCAGTGATGGGCTAAGGGCTTGTTCTTATTTACTAACATTTCAAGATGGAGAATTAATATTTCCTTGTATGGTTTGCACTGATATTGAGAAGAATTTTTTCCCCCAAGTTTGTTCTTGATACATGTGCTACATGAGTTAAAGGGTTAAGTAACCATTATATTCTAAAGAGCAAACTGTTTGCCTTAGGGCCATCTCCTCCTTACTCCTGATGAATCGCCTGACACTTCATGTATCATACATTACTTTTCACTAGGAAGTAACATTTGGTTCCAGTCATGGTGTAAGACCTGACTTTGGAAGTATGAAGCAATATGGGATAGACCAAAAAAATTAAAAGTACATCACCATCTGCTAAATAGTCTATACCTAAACAGTGACATACTAATTTATAAATATGTATGTTTGTACTTAAAAAATGGGCATAGAAGTATATAAAGAGAAATTCTATGCATACCAAGATGAATAAAAGACCAACTGTGAGAATCGACATTCTGAGTGACAAGACACTTTTCTGGAATAGAATGAAAGAAATGCTAATGTTATTGAGGCCTTTGCACTAAAAATGTGTGTTAGAGATAAGCTAAACACAAGCACAACACTTGAAGTTATTTTTTTAAAGAATTATTACAAACAAGATTTAAGTAGGAACAGCCCAACAGTTAGCTGGCAGAAACCGACCCAGGTTTCAGCACAAAGGCGGCACAGTATTGATTCTTTCCAGTGTATTCTGCAGAGGAGAGGAGGTAAAACTCCTGCTTGGAACAACAGCAGGAAAGCAAAAGCAAAAATAGTGGCATCGACTTCTGGTTTAGATGTTTTTGTCACAAAACATTTAGATACTTATTTCAAACACAATCCGAGATGTGTTGTCACTTGTGTGTGTCAGAACTTGTTCAGGAAGTACAAAGGCAAAAAAAAAAAAAAAAAAAAATTCTACTTGCCAGTGCTCAACTTTTCCAGGCTATTCAAAAGCCAAATTAATTACTTCTGCAAAAATCTCTATAAAACTGTACTATCCAAAGATACTACATTAACTTTGTGAACTAAAATACTTCAGTAAGTACTCCAGAGCAGTTTACAAAGCTTTGCAAATATTACATGAGACAGCAAACCAATCTTTCGTAATTAAAAAGGGTTTGAAGTTTTTATTAGGTAGAGATTGAACTTGAAGAGTTAGACTTACAGTTTTCTCTTAATTTTAAATATATTTTCTCTTGCTGTCTTGCTTCCTAGCAAAACCTGTGCTTAATGGATAAGATTTATATAATCCTGCATCACATTATTTACTTCTCAAGCTGCGTGTTTCAGGATATGAACGTCCCCCTGTAAAATTATTCAAGCTACAGAGACTAAATTCAAGTAAACAGGCCTGGAAGTGTGTGCTGCTCCTTTATGGAGGGCAGCTCCTTCCATTAGCTATGTATCTGATGCTTCTATGATGGAGTACTAAAGAAGGAATGTGATTTAAAAAAAAAAAAAAAAAATCAGCAGATAAGGTCTGGCCACTGAGGAAGGAGGACCAGGTGGTGAAAGCACAGCTCTTGGATGGAGGTTCTGCTCCTGGGCTTAGCCCAATCCCCTCTGTGATCTTAGGCAAACCGATCGTAAGACACTAGGGGTTTCACATGCAGCTCCCACTGCCAGTGCTTCACACCTCTGAATCATCAGTGCACCTTCCTCCCTCTCTTCTGTGGATGGGAAAAGGAATGCTTCCTTACCATAAAGGTACAGCAAGGGTTAATTCATAAACATTTATAAAGCATTTGAGACTGCAGAAGCTCTGGATTGCAGGCTATGCAAGGACTGAACATGAATTTTAATCAAAATACCTCTATTAGATGAAGGAAGTGGCCAGTGTAACAACAGGTACCAGAATGGAGAGGAGAAGGGATGCCTTTTTTGAACACACCATGTTCAAAACAGTCAGACAGTGTAGAAGAAGAAAAAAAAATTGCTCCTGCTGTGGGGAACAGAGGACAAGAAGCATGCTTAGGTGACAAACTTCAGGGGAGGCAGGGGGGATAGAAATAGATGGGCCAAAGCAGAAGGGTACAGAGCTCAGGAATGTAGATTTCTCTAACAACAGCTGTCAGCAAACAGCTACAAAATACATTTACAAAACAGAAGTCTGATCTCTCCCCAGTTAGCTTATTTAACAGCCTGTTTATTGTTACCAATAAGCCCAGTGAGGTGAAGATTCAATGTATGAAGTTCCTTCTACAGGCTCTGTCCTTTAAATCCTATTATATAGCCAATGAACACAGTCCTATGGGTTTTACTTCAGAGTTTTTTGCTTAAGTGAAAAATAACATTAAAATACATGTTGAAAAACAAATACTACAGGTTGCAAAGTTGAAACTTCTCCTATTAAGAAATGCAAAAGGGCTTGCATGTATGTGTGCACCACAATTCGGTTTTACGTCTTATAGTATGATTATCTGATTATTCCATTAAAAAGGACAAAAGACATATCGAAGATCCCCAATAAGTCAGCAGTATCCTCTATGTGTGCTGAGTGAACCATGTCCCCTGGAAGGCACATAATGATAAAGAATTAAATGAATACCATAATGCAGAAGGCAGCCAGATTAAGATTGTCCAGGCAAACACCGTTCCTAATTTGAGAACCTGGCTTTGCAGCCTTTTTCTTTTCCCTTCTCTCAAACATAGAGCTTTCTGCATTAGCAAGATGGTCACGTATTTGAGATCATCGGTGGCATTCATAAAATGCTCAAAACTTACAACCAGTCTTTTTTCCCCACCTAAGAATTCACTTCATCGAAGACCTCCAAAGCTATCTGTGGCATCTGACTTTGAACAATGGCGTTTTGTGATTTATCTGTCATAGGTTCTTGTCCAGCTATGTGTTTGCACATATAGCTGACAGACTGCTATGTTAGCTAAAATCATTAAAACCTGCGCATGTTTGTATTTTTGGTTTGCTATCCCAACCACAATTAATACCAGCACTCTTTTTCTAATTACAATGGTTTAAAAAGAAAGGAGAAGATGGAAAATGCTAGAATGGGGACAGCCAGTATAAACACCAATAGCTGAGGAAATATCTTTTATCCACTCCTTCATTCACATGAGACCATAAAAGAGCCAGAAGACTAATGGGTTTTTTCTGGGTTGCCTTTTTTTTTTTAAATAGAAGCATCCCTGAAAGATTAAAAAAACACTCGCTAATTCAAAACTGCCCTTCAAAGCAGTCATACAGCAACTGAAGAAGTGACCAACTGAAGCACACATCAAATGAAATGGTGTAATTAAGACAATCTATTTCACAGATAAGCAGTTCAATCTTTTGAAGGTAACACATGTGCTGATTTGGCTACAAGAGGAATTGCGAAAACAGTTCCAGGAGAAAATGTATTAGGATGTAAAGGGGGAAAAAAAAAAAAAAAAAAGGATAAAAGCATTTTTGCACTTCCCTTGGAGTTGCCTTTTTGGTTTGTAGAGACCTTTGTACATGAAAAGGTCACATTCACCTATGAGTAATAAACATAATCAGAAAGTTTGCTCACAAGAGAGCTCAACCGGGTTCCAGCCTCTCGGTAGCTGAGAAAGAAAAGGCACTCCCAAAACACAAGATGGGATGTTTGAATGCAGGAGGAAAGAAACCTTAACATTAACTCATAACACAAAAACAGTGTTTGTGTAACTCGTTAGAACTTGAGCGTCAAAGCCAAATCTGAGAATTTACCTTAAATAGTGGAATGAGTGAAATGAAACCAGAGGGTCTTCTGGAAGATTCCTGATGGTGAGCCTATGATGTTGGTGTCAGTTTTTCAGTGATTTTGCATACATACATGTATATTTCAATAATTTCCTATGACCACAGAAACATTTCCTTTACTGCTATCAAAGTCGTTAAAAGGAAGCCATTAACCATCACTTAAATGCCCAAGTGTCCTAATAAAAAGGGCAAAAAAATCATGTCCTCTGGCAGTTAAAAAAAAAAAAAAAAAAGTCAAAAAATGGAGGCCAAAAGCAACCTCGTACCTTCCCAGGGCATGGGGAAGGGGAAATTAAGGGTGCGTGCGCCCGTCAGGCGTTGCTCTCCGCGCCTTCGGGGACGCGGCGACAGGAGGCTGCTGTCCCGCCGGGGCGCCCGCCCTGCCCTCGGCCGCTGCCGCGCACGGGGCCGCCCCCGCCGCCGCGGCCCGGCCGCTCCGTCCCGCCCCGCCCCGGCCCGGCCCCCGCCGCCCCGCGAAGCCGCCGCGGCGTCGCGGCCGCTGCCACGTGCGGTCGGCCGGGCGGTGCCGCCGGGCGGGGAGCGGGGGAGCGGCGGCCGGGGCCGCCCTGCCAGGCTCTGAGCGTCCGCCCGCCTGGACCGAGGTGGCCGCCTCACGGCGGAGTCGGCCCTGACCCGGCCCCGCCGGCAGGTCCCAGCCAGGGAGCGGGCGGCCTTCCTGACGGCGCCATGTCGGCCGCCGGCGCTCCTGGTAGGCTCCAGCGGGGTTTCCCCCCTTCCCAACGCCCCGCCACATAACCCCGAGGTCCCCTCAGGCCGCCGCTGGAGGAGAAGGCGCCCGCCCCCGTTAACCCGCCGGGAAGGTACTCACCGGCTCCATGTCCGACGGGCCAGGAAGCACCCGGTTCAGGGGCTGGTCCTGAGGCGACCCGAGCCTGGCGGCAGCGTCCTCTTCTCTCCCCGGAGGGGCGGCTCTCTCCCCCTCATGATTTAACGCCCGCTCGCCCTGGCCGGCGGAGGGTGACAGGCTGGTCGTCACCTGCGCGGCTGTCACCCCCCGCTGGGCGGCCCCGCTCCGCCCCGCCACACCTGGGAGCGCTTTGCAGCCCCGGCCCGCCTCGGACCCGGCCGGAGGGGGCCGCCACCCCGCCTGTCCGCCTCGCCAACTCCGGGGCCGCCGCGGCTCCCTCGCTGCCAGCGAGCTCCCCTCAGCTGCGGGCCTCCGCCAGGAGCGCGGGTTTGGCGGCGCCTCTTGGCCCTCCGCGCCCGCCGGCGGGTTTCCTCACAGCGGGACTGAGCGTCGCCAGGCCGAGGGCGGTGGGGGAGCGGGGCCGGGGCCAGGCCCGGGGGGTTCCCCCACCAGGCTTTCGGAGCCACTTTGGACATGGAGGCAGTGCTTCTGGCTTGGAGAAGGCCACAGCTCAGGTACGGTAAGGAGCACGGTCCTTGAGTCCTCCAAGAAGTCTCTGGGCAGGCTCCTCTCCAGACCCCTGCACCCACTGAGGGAAAGTACTCAGGCCCCTTTGACAAGAGGTGGCCTTTCCTGTCAGTCAGTGCATCTGTGTAGAAATAGTTTCATGAAAAGTCTGAATTTGACTTCTAAACCGGTGTAAAGTGGAAGTGATCCCACATCAGGGTGTGAAGTTACATCACTGTAAAACTTGGGCAAGTGGCAAGAGAATTAACCTTTTCCTCCTCTTCCTCCAGAGGCTTCCAGAGCTACGAGGGGCCGCCAATGTGGTCAGGAACAGAAAAGTGAATAGTTGTCTGAATTCCGTTTATCTTCCCAAGAAGATATACACATTTAGAAATGCTGACTCCAAGGTATGGATCATATGGATCACTATATGTGTAAAAAAGAGACTATTGCGTATTCATTGTGTGCCATATACAAATTATATTTGTGCATACCATCTGCAGAGAACATAGGGGAAAAATATCTTAGCACCTTCTTGCCAAAATAACTGGTGCCTTTTTTTAACAAGGCTAAAAGGTTATTACACAGTTCTGGAAGATCAGTTTGCATGGACATAGTTACACCTTTACAGTTTTACTATTTGTTAAATAATATGTACCTAACAAGGATCACTGTATGTGGTTTCATGTAGCAACAGGCAAATATAGTTAGATGGTTGTATGATGTACAAAATTTGAACCCTTTAATCACTTTTATGACTCTCATTGAGTCAGTGAAAACAGTAACTAAAGTCCACTAACTATCCACAGTTAATCACATGAGAAAATGTTTACAGAATCAACTTACTAATCAGACAAAAATGTTCAAATAATGAAATAAATTAAGCATATTACAGCAGACAAACTGAGGATGTAATACAAGGTTTTTGATACATATAATACCTGCACTGAAATTCTTCAATGCCATGTGTTGTTAGAACTATTCAGAAAGCAAGCACCTTTGGGGGAAAAAGTCATATTGATTTAATGCTACAAGTGAAGTTACTACTAGTCTTTATTTAGTCTTGCAATAAAAATGTTGGAAATACACAACAGAAAAAAATTAATCTCTTAAATTAATCTTTTGTAAATGTTTAGCATACGATCACCAAAATAGTGAAGTTCACTAAGCCACAATGTTTCTTCTTCAAGTAAATGGGTCTTTTCAAATTCAGGAGGTTTAAAATGCACGTGAATAATAGAGATGTTATAGACAACTCATTCTACACACAACTCTCCTGTTTTATGTCATGATCATCATGATTCTGAAACAGAATCAAAGAATCTTCAATTCTATAAACAGGAGTTTAAAGACTCATTATTTTCTTCTTTGAAATGAGTCGATGCTCTAAAAGCATAGTGCTGAAAAGCTGCCAAGCTAATAGTCCAGTGAGCACTAGGAAGAGATTAATTTTATACCTGGAATGAGTGTATACAGTTTCCATTCCATTTAGTGAAAGGGCTGGAATGTGAACTAGTGTTTCCTTCATGGCGCAGTGTTGTGTTAAACCCTGGAGTAAAGAGTCAGCCTCTAGAACAGAGAGAGTCTGAATTCATGACTGTGAGCAGCTACGGATGTTAGTCCACAAAAAGTAAATCAAAATGGGATGTTTGAGATGCTTACTTAGATTTTTCCCCCCCAGTATTTTGTTGAATGCTGGTACTGATACTCTGAAATCAATGTGAATATTTGGGAATGCAAATATGTTATGAGCACTTCTATTTACTTTGAAACATGCATATATTAAAATGGAGAGGTGTGTGCTAGCAAGCGCTAGAGAGCTCTGCCTGAGGTATAGCCGGAGTTGTAATCTCCAGGTGGGTTCTTTATACTTTTCAAAGGATGCCTGATCAATAAAAAGAGACAGAGTGAAGGCAAGGCAATGGATCTACGTCCACAAACTAGCCAGCAGTAACTAGCAGAGGAGATTCAGAGTTCCAGACCAGTTTTGGAAACTGTGCCTTTCAAGGTTTTCAGAAAAGTTGTATTAAATTGTCTTTTGTTGTCCTGTTGCTCACTGTTGACTGTTCAGAACCCCAGGAATGGATTTCTGAAAAAAACTCAGGCCTTTCTGATTATTAATTATGTTAAGGTATTTGGTGCGATATATTGGGCATACTACCAGGACCCTTATATTGGGTCATCCTATTGGGATTATTCAAATTTTGTCATTCAGTGTGGATAAATGTACAAGGAATGGGAGGATGACATCTCCTCCATACCTTTTCCAGGGCAGCTGGAAAAGAAGGCAAGCATTTCTTGCTTGGAGGAGTTCAGTCTAGGTTACTGAGCAGGAAGAACAATGTTGAAGGAGGGAGCAAAAGCATTACTAGTGTTGTTCCTTTATGTTGCATGTCATGCGAGGTTGCTATTCCAGACAGAAACATACTGAGGTGGGTGACCACACCTCAAATTTTTGTGACAAGAAGAGGCATTGAGTCATCCGTTTTGTCCAAGAAAATCGCCACAGGCAACAGTTAGAGCTGGTTGATACAACAGGGTCCTACACCTGGAGACTTGCACAAGTAAATGAATTGACTGCTAAATCAGGAAATTGCTAAGCCAGAGAAAGCCCATTTAAAAGTATTTTACTAGTACTAGTGGAGTGCTTAACGTAACACTAAATTTCAAATAAATACCCAAATTTCATGGTTAATTTTTATATTTGGGTGAGGAAGAAATGTGAGGAACTGTACCTGTAGAAGATCTTGTCAAGAATCACTTGGAACTTTTTTCAGTCATGTAGAGATTCATATTACACAATGCTAAATGCAAACCCAGATAAAGTATTCTTTTTTTTCAGTCTCTTTGAATCTTAAGTATAACTAAATACACCTTTGAAGTAAAAACACATAGATAGACAAAACTTAAGGCCAGAGGTTTCGTTAGCGTATATTGTCCAACTTCTTAAATACCAGAGATCATTACCTTTTATCGTCACTCTTGTGTTTAATTCATTAATACACTGCCACTGCAGACTCCAGCAGCCAAGGAGATATTCTGGACCCCAGATCAGATTATTTTCTGACTCCCTTCACCCTCTGGTTACTTTCTGTTCTCCAGCTGTGACGACTTCACTCTATCATAGTCACTCAGATGCTATTACATACTACATATGGGAGAAGCAACATGTGCCCATAATTTGTTTAGAACTGCATTAGAAAAAAGAAGAGTTGTACTTACCGAAAGAATAAAGGGTGCAAGGGTAGCTCTGTTGTGAATCAGTTAGCCTTGTCATATAATAATTACTGTATTGTAACTTCATAATAAACATTAGCTACAGCATTTGATAAACAAAGCTTGTAAATGATTTGCATTCTAAAATCTTGGGAAGATGCATCTAAGAGTAATCACGGTTCTAACTACTGGGAAAAAAATCATGTGATCCATGCCAGTGGCACATTTTTGTTGAGCCACTGAAGAGCATCCCGGCACGAATTTTTGTTAGAGGGAGGATTTTTATCATGTATCAGTATATAAATTCAATAGAATGAACAGCATCTCAATTTTTTTTTTTTTCTGAGTAAAAAAATTTGACTAATGCCACAGTGACCTCATACAGCTATATTTTGCACTTTTGGCATTTTGGCTCACCGCAGTTAGTAGATAAGAAGGATACGTGTCCAGCTGTAAAGAAATAAACAGTCTAATCGTACTGCTGAAAATGATATGGTGCTGTTTCACTTCTGGTTCATCTTGTTTCCTCTTGTAGCTTTACTGCGGGGTGAACGTGTGAGGTTATGCTATCATTCAGATAAACAACTGGTTATTAATGCCACGCCAGCTATGGTGTCTCTGTCTTAAACCAGCTGAGAGATTCTTCTCTCTGTGGGGCTGTAAATGTGAGTGGCAATAGTGAAATGAGGAATTGCATGAAACAACAAATTCTTGGTTGGATTGCTGCATCATACAATGGACCATATAAAATGCAGAAAAAAGGTGGCATAATAAATCAAGTGTTAATGAATGCTACTTTTCATTAAGGTGTATGAATATATGCTTTTCAAGGATATTCATTTGTTTTGGGTAATGTCAGGGTGTACCAATCCAAAGGAAGTAGCAGGGAGGCATTTTGCATGTCCACTGCTGTGTACACGACTATCCTGAGCAGTTTTGTGGGGACCAGGCCCATGGCTCTTTTCCTTTCTGCTGGGTATCTCTCTAACAAATGTAGCAAGAAGAGAGTACCCTGGAATTTTGCTTTCTTCAGGTTATACAAAACAAGAATGAGACTCCTTTTGGGCTCCTTTCTGCCGAGGCAGTGAGATGGCTGAGCTGGCCAGCGGTCAGTGTAATTCCAGTGTTTAAGAAGAAGAAAGAAAGTTTGAGTCATCATGACATAATAACTTGCGAAACGCTTTCTGAGGCAAACCAGGACTTTTCTGACTCCGTTACAGCTGCACGAGCAGCATGTGTAAAGCCCTCACAAATAATATGCTTTTCTGGATCATTTTCTTTCACTTTGAGCTTTCGTTAATAAAGATCTTACCATGTGGAATTACAGACCAGTTAGTTAGGCTAATTTTATCTGTAGGAAAGATATTTGAAGGATTTTTAACAGATTAGGAGAAGGAGTATCTAGTAAAAGCATCCTTCAGCCTGATTAGTTGTATACACATGCTTTAGGAAAAAAGAAGTCATGCTTCACTAGCCTTCTGGAACTCTTTGAAGATAACACTGCCACGATAGGGTATACTGCGGACATTATATTTTTAGATTTTCAGGAATCATTTGACAATGTTTTACTGATGAGATTAATGCTTAAAGAGAGGGGAGTGAAGGGGCAAGAGAAAAGTTCACTCATTAAACTGAAAAGTAGGTCTAAGCAAGAACAATGAGGAGCTAAAAATGGCATTTTTACAGACTAGGGGAAACAAAATTTGTAAGGCTGCAGCACTTCTGTGTATCAAGTTAACTTGTTTACATAAATGGCTTGGATGGATGTACTCTTTTGAAACTAAAATAGGCTCATTATCATTCATTTGTAGTCCTAAGAAGCCCTAACAGGATTTGTAATCCCAGTGTACTGAGCACTTGTATATGTTAAGAGACTGTCCCTGCAGCCAAGTAGACACTGTAGAATAAAAGTTGAAGAAGGGAAGTGTTATTTTCCTGATTACTTAGAGGAGGTTCTGAGGCCTGGGCAGACTTGATCCCAGCCACAGAGTAAAATCAGTAGATCTGATGAGCGATCACATTTTCATAGTCATGAGACCAGATTTCTGATTTGGAGATGATACTTCACAGGAAACAACAGTAAATTCCAAAGAACAGTGCAGGACTGAAAAGCAAATATTGCCTGCCCAACAAACATGAAATGCATTTCCAAATAAATATATATTCTAACCAGAAAAGAGATTTAAAGTTTATTGTAAAAGTATATCTTTCAGCATAACTTATGTATCTGTAAGAAATGTAATTTTTTATATATAAATGACTTAGAAGAACACATTTAGAAGAGTTATCTCTCCATGATGTAAAAAAGTCTTGAATAAAATGGTGCAACATTCCTAATTAAAACTTGCTTGGTTCAAATATAACTTTCTAAGTTAAAGCCATATCTGAATTATTTCTATATGTTACAATAAAAGAACTAAGCTGCAAAGAGCACTTACTTTGGCCCACAGCATACAGATAATGGTACAGCAGTGACAAATTGACTGAGTGTGAGAACCACTATGTCTACAAGTTGGGTTTGAAATATTAAACCTTGCAAGATGTGAACATGACCACATACATCAAACGGATGTTCCAAGATGCTGGCCGTCTCTTTCTGTGTATCCGCTTCCCAACATACTAAGCTTAAAATCATAAGTGGTAGATGAAATTTTCAAAGGACTTGCCTATACTGTAAAAAAGAAATAATAAAAAAATCCTCTTTTTAGACTAGAGCTCCATCCTGCATTCCTACATGCCTTTTATCATATACCTGGTTTAAATACCCTCTTTTGAAAAATGAGACCCTACCCTTCTGCTTTGTTTTTGAGTGCCTAAGAATCCTGCCTGACTACACTTCTGATACAGGATCAAAATTTACTCTTGCAAAGTAGACTTCATAAGACTTCAGCATAGATAATGCCGATTTACCGTGCTGCAAAATGGATGAGATTCAGATCTGTCATCTTAAAAAATATTGCTCCTCCACTTTACTGAGAGTTCTTGGAACTACTCAATGCTCCTCCCTGCCTGTCCGTAGTCCCCTTGCTTTGTGCGTATAGACATATAACTGGCACATAAGTGTGGGAAAAAGTTCCTGTGAGTCAAGTTAGGGTGGTAGTCTGTAGTATTTGGTACTGCATGGTTAATGGTTAGGGTATATGCTCTTACATCTTGGTAAACATAAGGTAATTTTAGGTAGCTTGCTGCTTAATGAAAGTGGGCTAAACAACCTTGTATCCACCACAGGAAAACAGTGCACGCATGAATAGCTACCATGGATTATCTAACACACTGTAAATTCTTACCTTTTCTTACTTCACAGTTAATGCCTGGAAATAACTTGTTCTGGTTGCTATGTCTAACTTGTTGAATGAATGAGTGATTGTAGGAACTAATCCATTTGCTACCTAAAAGAGCTCTTCTGTAGCTGGAGTTGTGCAGGCTAAGAATGCAATCTTAAAGACAAAGGCTCTAATCCTAGTTCTTTATCAATGTGATTAATATAATTATGTATGCTTGAAACCATCATATTCTTTATGCAAGATGACTGCAGTAGGGTCTTTTATAATATGACTCTGATATAGACTTTAGCCACGCTTAGGTTGGAAGTGCCACACCTCTTATATGGCATGAATAGGTATCTAAGTTAGAAAAGCTGCTCAGTGTGCTGTTATTGCTTGTGTTATGTCCTAAAGGAACATGAGTCAATCAATAATTAAGCCACAAAGTACTGCCTGTTGACATGGCAACATGTTCACAGATGTGACGTGAACTTAATGTCCTTCTTTCATGTCTCCTGTGAAAGTAAAAGTCTCCTAAGCTCAGTAACAAAGAAATGGAATAGGCATTGCCAGGGGAAAAGGAGAAAATGCAAAAAATAGGTGATTTCTTTTATAAAAATGGATGCCTTGGAACCTCTTCTCTCTCAAATCTACTGTATTTTTTAGTACTACTCTTTTTTGTAGTACAAGGACCTTTCCCTAATCAACAAATCCCTAATCACTTATTGCCAAATCCTTTTTAGAAGCACGAAATGAGCTTCCTTATGGATCGTTTTCACTGTTGCTTCTTTCCCATGTTCTTCACCCCACCCACATTTTTTAATGGAGCTGAAGTGAACACAACTGTTTTAGGTTACTTCTGTTTAGGCAAGACTCTGTCTAGCTCCAAGAATAACATTAGCTACTGCACCACAGGTTAAGGGTTAGCATGAAGGTCCAAATGTGAAGTTATTGTCGGTTGATGCCTGAAGATTGTTCTGAAGACGAAAGAAGAAGCACGAGTTTGTGTGACATCAACGTCCGTATGTTGGGATCATTTTTGCTGGCTGTTTCTGCGGCTTCTCTGCACGTGCTCCCACTCTCACATTCTCTCTGCCTGCCAGTTACCCTATTCTCCTCTTGGCTTGCATGTCTTTCTTCCAAGCTTTCTGCAGCAGATGTTAATGGGCCTCGCCAACATGTTTTGTTTGCCACATGTGTTGCTACCTGTGTCACAATGGGCGAGGTTCTTTTTTCTTTTTTTCCAGGGCATCTTTTTACTTCTGCTTCAGTCGGTCTCTTGATCTTTCACACATTAAAAGTTTACTACACGTTTTTTCCTTTGGGAGCTTGGTGTCCTCCATGCAGAGGACATGTCCAGTCCAGCAAAACTACGCTTTTATAAGATTGCTTCAACACTGTTTGTGCAACCACTTTGCAGAACTTTGTTATTCATGATTTTATCTTGCCACTTGATATGCATAATAGCTTGAAGGTGCCGTTGATTAAATTTTTCCAATGCTTTGATGTACCAGTACTAGCATTTCCATGTTTCTCAGCTCTAGAGTGAGGTAAAAATTAGTACACTACGGAAAAGCTAGGGTTTGGTCTTATGTCTAACAGTGTGCTAGTTCCAGATTATTGGACCTAATTCTCTATCTCAGTACATCTAAATATTAAAAAAAAAAAAAAAAAAAATTATGTATAAAAGCCAACTGTTTTGAAATTCATGTTACGGAAAAACATTAGATGCAGGATTTAAAATTCTCATGTGTAATCCTTGCCCTTTAAGAAATCAGGTAACAGTTTTGATAGCTTAAATTTTATAAAAGTACAAACCTCAGCTGCAGGCTACTGCACAGGTGGGCAGTCTGAACGTTTGGTGGACCATATACCCTTCAGCAAGTATTAATCCTAACCCTTCAGACCCAAGATATGTGGAAAACTAATACACAAGTTCAGTGATAAAAAGAGACAGAAAAGATTGCTGAGACAGCAGGATGACCTCATACTTCATCAAATATGTCCCTTCTTTTCTCCTTCACCGTTTTCTTTTTCATGTGTTTTCTTTAGTCTCCTATGTGATTTCAGATTTCTGAGCAGATGAACTTTTATTTTTAAACAAGAAACCTCTTTCTGCTTGTATCACTTTTCAGATCAACTTTGATAACAAAACTGTACTCCAGCAGTGTATTTTGGGTAGGGTCAGGAGCAATTCAAGAACTTAAGGTCCTTAACAGCATTTTTGTGTTTAGGTCTGGGCAAAACGTGCAGCTGAATGACATGTCTGCTGTGCCCTTAATAAATAAATTGCTCACTGGCTGTGTTGCTTGCAAACTGACAGCCTTTAGGCACTGCCCAATTGTCCTTTGTAGTATTTGAAAGGCACATTCGGTTGAGCTGGAGATAAGGTCCCAAATCTCCATTTTAAAATACTGACATGGCTTCTACTTTTGCTGTTTTTATTTACTGAAAAATAATATTCTAAGGCTCTTGGAATTCTTCTGTGAATTTTTAACACACAGATCCGTTCACAAACCTTACAATACATATAATTTACAAACAAAAGCGAGGCATTTAATGGGATTTCTGCAGGCACATTATAATTATACCTGAACAATAGTCAACAGAGAAGGGAGTGATGGTAGCACCATTAGGAAAGGAGAAGCATGACTGCTACCTGTGCAAGACTTAACTTGATGGGAGCTCAGCTATTCCCATGGCAATTCAAAACACTGAAATTATACTGATTTAGTACTTGGTGTGCAATCATGACACCTTTACTTTTTTTTTTTTTTTCGTAGATCTTACTTGAAAAGTATCACATTGACATAAGTGGCTCTCATTTCTGGAAGAGATTTATCCAAGGCAGTAAAATTGGAAAGATCAGCCCCGTACAAAAGAAATGAATATATGCAATACCTTCAGTTCACTCTCCAGCACATGCACATTGTTTAAAAAAAATACAGTAAATTATTGTATTATCGAATGCATCCAAATCTTTTCTAAGCTGTGAAGTATACTTTATTCTGTCCTTTATTACTTAGAGAGTTTCATTAATTTTGCAAATTACACTGTTTCTCTGTTTCATTCATGTGACTTTAATAGCCCCATCTGCTGGCTGAGCACCAGGTAAGAGAATTAGCACATACATTTGAAGGTCTCTTGTTCTAACAGGGCTTCCATGAACTTGCTACTGAAATGTTCTGTTTTTTTTCCTAACTGAAACGAAAGACAGAAAATTGGAAAACTGCATTTTATAGATGCATATTGTCTCACAATGCTGTGGAGTTTATTTTGTGTTTGCAAAGTTCTTGGTTTCTGCCAGTGTCAGTCTGCTTTGTTAATGATAAATATGCACTTTTGTTGTTGTAGGATCTTAATTTCCCAAAACACTTTACAGTTTGCTAAAGTGAAAAGGCATGAAACTGTAGAAACTGGAAGAAAACATCCGATTAAATGTAAATGGCAATGCTCAATGAGAAAGGAACTAAGCAAAGATTTGCTTTCAGATGCAGTGCATCAGTAGCACTGCGACTGTGTTGTGTTCTGCAGAATTTCTCTTATAGCTACTCTTTCCTAGGCATCCATTTATGTCAAAGATAGGATACAGGGCAGGAGAGACTCTTGCCGTGACTCAGTAGGCTCATTTTCATGTTCTAATGTCCTTTTAATTGAAATAGATGCCACAAATCTCCCAGAAATAATGAGGGGGCTGGATTCATCCCCTCATTCTTTAAATAGAACCACACTGCACTGCTTTTTGAGGGAAAGTTTCCGATGTTACATGTACAGCCATGGTACCACTCATTCTACATGGATGTAAAGGAGTAGCTTATAGGATAGCTAAGGACTATGAGCATGTGTTTCTTGTGTATCGCTGAAGCTGAACACAAATTTGGTACTGCATCTGCAGATTGTCCTGAATAAGTATTCTTATTATAAATCTGTGCTTTATCTATGTATCAATACAGCAAAAGCAGATGAATCGACTTTAATGTGTTAAAGAATTGAAAAATATCTTATATATAAAAATATATTCTCTAAAAAAACTGTCAAAATGGCCTGGGACAGGAAAAGGAAAATCCTGAAAAAAACAATGTTGGGAGAGGATGTTTGTTGGAGGGGTGTCCCAGGATGCAGATATCTGATTGTGGTCACTCTGAAGAAACAAAAACTTGAGGGGGAAGGGAAAAGGATTAATGAATGTACCTTTGCTACAGTCAATAAGAGAGCCTAAACTGCATTATAATTTCTGATGCTGTCCATTGCAATAAAGATCACCTTAATTCTTTTGCAATGTGCAGCAAAGAGAACTTTGCTGAATAAGAGCAATCTACTTTTTCCCAAAGGTTATTCCACTGACTCAAGACAGAGAGAATGATTTAACAGAGCTTAAACAAGCGCTAACAGAAAAATAAGTGACCACAGCCATCCTATTAATCTGTGGATTCTGGTCTGATAAGACCCTTGGATGTTTTTTAGGGCAGTGAAGTCTACAAAAGCAAAACAAGTCAAAATCACTTATGATATGATGGGCTCACCAATACAGCAATCCACATTTTCTTATGACTGTGAGGATGTTGAGTCAATCTTTGCAAGGAAATTCCAGTGAAATTATTAATCTACTAGTAAATTGATGTTTACAAAGCCTTGAGAACTCAAATTGGTAAGTAAATGTTATCTTTGCTTGTAGCCTGGTCTAAAGATACAGAGAGAATGAGTATCAAAAAGAAAGAAAAGATTTCTTTCGTGAAGATGAAGTACAGGATTGTGTCCATGCTCTTCCAAAAGCTCTTTCAAAACTCTGTTGCTGAAATTTTCAAAATACCTAAATGTGTCAGGTGAGTTTTACTGAAAGTCAAAAGGGCTTGTGGTCCCCGTTCACATAATTGCTTGTGAAAATATCAGCTCCTATCCTAGTTCTATAATAAATAGCACATGACTTAGAGGATGAAAGGATAGCTTCCTGCTGAAGATTGTGCACAAATACTAGCATACCATGGAAAATTTTCTGCTGATGTCAGTGCAGAAGATACAACACAGGACGCCCTTAACTGCATTAAAACAACACAGATGATTTTAAAAGGAAACCTGGGAAATATATTAATTGTAGGTTCAAGATCAGCATTTTCCAGTTAGTAGGAGTGTTCATGTAACATCTTTCTTATTGTGCAAGAAGCTGCTCTTTTTCCTTCGAAATGCATTTAACATAGTGACCCAAGTAAATCCACCCTGGTGCAGCTTTACCAGCTGCTGTACTGTTTCGTGCCTGCAGAGGTGTTCTTTAATGAACACATGTTTCTTGGTCACAGGTAGTCCACTTTATGCCTGACTGCATTTCTTTACAGGCTTTAAAACCTAAAGCCTTAAGGCACAAGTGCCATGTGTATACTGGATGGAAGGCTGATCCTTCAGTGGACAGCTCAAGTGATTATGAATTACTCACTTGTGAAATCCTGAAGTGATACAACTAAAAGGACTGGTGGATCATAAAAACACTGATTTCTGTTTTAAAAACAATTATTTAGTCCATTTAATCACACAGTTTTAAAATTAACTGAAAGATCTGTAACAAATTTTCCTGTATACCTTGAGAAATAGATACATATATAAAGCTCTTACATAATTAATTGTTACTTTTTAAATATCACATAAAGACATGTAGAGAGGTAACCATCAAAGAAACTGTTACAAACAGCAGGCCTCAAACTTTGTTTTGGTGGGATTGGCAGCTAACACTGACCATTTCTTCTCAGCAAAGATCTGGATTTGTCTTTTCCTAAGACTAGCTAATCCTTGCTCTCTTCTTCAGGAACTGCATTCACATCTTTTTGCATTCACTTGAAGAACAGGTGGCTCAGATCAGCCAAACCTTAATCCCAGCAGATCTTAAACTTACGGGAACACTATTGCTCTTGCAGTGGGCTTAGAAGTTTTCTTTCTTTTTCCTGCCATTACTATGATTAATAATGATCTTGACACACAGACACAGATGTGCTCATATGTACACTAATAAACACAAATAGAAAACACAATAGATTATGATGTTAAAACCAGAAATCAGTCAGGAAGGCAGAAACCAGTGGTTTTTTTAATGTGGTAAGGCAAAAAATCATATTTTTACTCAACAAAGGCATAGTTAGTATTTTGGATAGTCTTACAAGTCAGAAACAAATGCTCTTCATTATCCATTGATTAAAGGAAAGACAATTTCCTAATCTACATTAATTTACTGAACAGCTGGACAAATCTCCAAAACTTTAAAAAAAATTATTACCAAATGTTTTGAAATGTACTGTGCTTTGCCTGTCCTAAGTCTGAATGCTGTACAGTTTGATTATCTGAGATAACCAATTTGTACTCAGAGTAGCACAGAGCCTATGGCAACACATCTCTTGTGACTATCCATAGTTAGTAACTGTTTCTAAAATCCTAAACAGCCTACTATGAGTTTTGAGTACTGAGACCACTTACAGACACTTTTCCAAATTATGACTCATTACATTAAGCCTTCTTTTCATGAAACTCTGCTTAACTGTGCATGTGCTGATTGTTTTCTTTGTCATCTGACTTTCAGACTGGTTACTGATCTCCTTTGATATACTGTACATGACATCCTAACAAAACCAAGTCTTTAATCAAAATGATGAGGATTCAAATGTGTGCCACTGTCAGGCAGCAGGGTAAGGCTAACATGCAGCAGGTGTGTACTTGCAGGTCAGATGGAATGAATGGATTTAAGACATACGGTTGGTACAATCTTTAGTTTAACCCTAGATCTGATTTTAAAACCCAGGCAGAACGTTTTCACAACGAGCTGTGTTGGTTTTAACTGTCAGCTGGCAAAAGACCGGCACAAATATTTTATACATGGGATAGACCTGACAAGCCTTGAAAGTCACAATCTAGAAAGCAACAGAATTCGTTGCAGGGAAAGAGACAAATGGCTCTGCGACTATGTTTTTTGCTTTATGACAAAAATCACCTGCATTAGTAGTTCTGTGTAAATATTTTCTCTTTCATGCTGCTTATCTACAAGATGTGGAGAAGCAAAAGACATGGCCACAGGTGATTGCTTCTAACAGATTTCATTAATGCAAGCACAAAACACTGAGATTGCATAAATGAAATCTGCAGCTGTGAATCAAAAGTAACACTCCCTGGTTAGTCAATTAAGGATCAGGAAGCATCGAGAGCAAATATGTCAGAATATGATCTGCTTTAATATAGTTTAGAAAAGAGCTTTCAAATTTAAACATTTAATTGTGTAAGCTGAGCTTTGCTCAAGAAAGCAATTTATAAACTTTGGGATAGACTGGCCTATTTTCCTCCTACACATATGCAAAAGTTTTAATCTTAAAACATAGTGTCGGTCTCACTGAGCTCAGTGGGACTTGTGGTGCTCCATACTTTCTAAGAGACGCTTTGTTGCAAACCAGTTCCAAAGTGACTGATGCCACTAGTGTTTAAGCTACAGCGTGATTGATTTTCTCAAATTTGTTACAGACATTGAAGTTAGAGTAGTAAAGACTGTTCAGGGCACTGCTGTTTGTTAGGGAAAGTGTTGCCAGATAGTATTTTTACTTCATTATAGGGAAGTACAGTAGATATAATTTAATGGATTATAAAAAGAAAGGCACAGGTTATGCTTTTTGTTCTGCTCTGAGAAAACAGAGATTTTTATGCACTCTAGTGTTATTTATTTAATGCTGTTGATTATGAACTGAAGAGTCCTATCCCCCCATTGCTATTGGTAGATGCCAAGGATTTGTGGATTCAAGCTGTGCACTGGTTAATTGTAAGATCCACAAGACACGCTGATGGCAATAATAACGCTCAACTGAATAAGCAGTTAAGCACATCTTAACAAGTTATCATGTTGATGAGCCCAGTAGAAATACCGAGATGGATAAATTAATCGGGGGCTAATTGCTGAGTCCTGCTCAAGAGCTCTGAGCAGAATGTATCGTTCTGGGGATACAAAGGAACCAGAAGCTAGTAGGTATCTCCAGATATCAGTTCCTTTTGAATAAGAACTTTTCAGATACAGGATTTCCAACAATGTCACTAATGCGGATGTCTGTTGATCCCCAGTCGAAGCATCAGTCCTTTGATGATTATAGGTAAAGGGATTTAATTCACAGCAACCCTAACGGTGCTCTAACATATACCAGACAATGAAATGACTTTTGTCAGCCATGAGTTTGGGGAAATGTTACCATTTGCAGCTTAATCTTTCACTGAGAAAAGTTTTTACTCTTAGACAGAGGTGAATGAGTCCACTGAGGTTAATGAATTCATGAACGTGAGTCAGAGATGCAGATCAAAACTCTTGCCTTTATTCTCTTACCCTATACTGAAGTATTTGTAGTTATTGCTTTCCTTTTACTTGGAGAGAATAGCATAGTGATAGCTTTTTTTAAGGCATCATAAGAAAAGTATCCTTACTGTTTAGTCATATAGCATAATGGGTCTACCAAAGCATGGAATTTGTGTCAAAAATGTCTTTCAAGAGCACTCAGAGACTACAGGGCCCAGTTTTGTACTTGGGTGCTGCACTCAAAATCAGTAGATTTATTTTCAGGAGAAACCCCATGCGTGATCAGTACCATTTCCTTTGTGATGGCAACGCTCTATATAATGCAGTTCATCTGCACCCTGGGATCTCTGGGCAAAGAAAAGCATCCAGTTCTACATTTTTCCTTATTCTGTTGGGAAGAATTTTATTGAAGATTTGTATGAGAAAGAGTAACTACTGAAAACGTAACTTCACCTTTGTGATCTTAGCACATTTTCTTCAGTTTTGTTCAGCACACTGAAAACTAACAACTGGAGGTCATGCTGAGACTATGTGCCATTATCAGAGTAAAGCATAACATGCAAATGCACAGCACTGTAGTAGTTGAGAATGGGAAATTTATTTCTGTCTTTGTGACCACTGTAGTTAGGTTATACAACATATACCTAAGTAAGTCCATATATGCACATATTGCTGAAGAGGTATTATGTTCCATAGTATTTATATATATTATCATGGAGCATTGTGGCATGTCACCAGGTAGTCCCTATTTTATTCTATTAGTATACTCTGATATGTGATATGCTGTAACTTCAAGCATCTGTATAACCTAGAAGGTAACTTATGCCACCTGTGTATCTGATGTCCAACAGCAGTGAATGCCAGTGGAAACTCCCTGTTTTACTATTGCAAAATATTCTAAACCCAAATCCTGTTCTTGGTGACATCTATGCAATGGTACAGTTTGTAGCAGGGTTGACATAGCATGATCAGTGCAGGATTTGCCTTTAAAGTGGAATGTAGAAAATTTCTGGTTTAGGTTATAAATTTTCTGCAGAGAATATTGTCTTAGCTCTCACTCTTGCCATCTTTGGTTTCTATAATTGAGTCTAGACCCACTGACTGAGCATCTAACCTAGATATCAGATTCTCAGATATACATTCTTCTCTTAAAAATACAAACTAAAGTGTTGCACATTATTGATAATCGCCAACTACACACCTTCCTTGTGACAAAGAATGTTGTCATAAGTCAACATCTACACTTCTGTCTTTTAATATTATGTCGCTGTACAGCTCCACGATAGTAATATTGGCTACCTTCTTTCACGTAGCTTGTAAGTCTTCCATCCAGGACCTCAAATCTTCCACCTGTGCTTTCTTGTCCTCTCTCCCTGTCCATACACGGTATCCTGAGGTCTCATTGCTATACCTAATTACTAGCTCGGCAAGAGGCAGCATGTCCTGTGGCTGGTTATGAGCTGTAGGTGTGTTGATTGTCCAGCTGGTAAGCCAGACAAAACAGAACTTTTGAGTTCACATTGCAGTTTTTCCCTTAATGAGGCCAGTCATCTATCTAGTCATCAGTTTTCGTGTAGCTGGGTAGAACTTAATATCTTTGAGATCACTGCTCTTCTATCAAATTTGTTTGAGATTGGCCAATAGATTCAAAAGTTAGTGGGAAAGACAGAAAACGCAGTTGCATAAGCTTGGGATGATCAGGCTAGGAACACAGTAATGCTTTCTGAATACTAGACTAGGCTAGCGTACTACTTAGGTGTGTACTCACTAGACTAAACTAGACAAACAGATTCAGAGATCAGATAGTTTTCTAAACACTGTAAATAACACTATCCCAGGAATGGGTCCAAGGAGACCTGCTTATGTCAGCATACTCACATTGCCTCTCCTTCCACATTTTGTATCATGGAAATAACTTTGAAACTAGGACAGTCTCTAAGGCTAATTATACTAGCATCTAGGGCAAAGTATAAAATGAAATAAACATTAAAAAGTATAAAATTAAATAAAAACGTATAAAAAATGCCAAAGCACTGAGGAGATGTGCAGCGGAATCCCCATACACTGCATTTGGGAAAGGATTTTTGAAGAAGCTGTAATAAATTCAGTTGTTTCATTTAATTCTTTGTTGAATGACAACTATCTATGGAGTGCTGGTTGTTCAACTGGTACATATTTATCCTTCAAGTAGGCAGAACGTGTAACTGAATTTTATTTGAGGTTTGAATGCTCCTACTTGGAATGACCTCTGTTATGCCAAAGGGAACAAGCCGATCCATTTGAACAAAGCATGGTTACAAATTTGACCCACAAAATACTTTTTTTTTTTTGCCATACACATTCTGTAAACAATATTTTGAAAATACATATTAAACTTCTCAATATCAACACAGTAATGTAACATCCTGTGCTTGAACTTACTTTATGTAAATTGATTCATATAAAGATTCTGTCTGTGAATTTCTTTATGTAACAAGTATTATTTGATACCTTGATTCACCAATGTGGGGGTCACCAGTTGATGTCTCAGTGCTGTTCAGAGCTTTTTTTTTTTATTTTTCTGATTGTCAGGCTTAGAAATAATATGATTTCTCACTAAATATGGTGTTGTGCTAGACATATATATATATATATGCATACATATGTATGTATAAATGGGTATGTATGTTTTGACTGGCATACCAGTACACGTCAATTAACAGTAGGATCAAATCTTTATTCAGTTTTGAAGATAGCATATCATACATCCTGTCTGTGAAGCGGCCATAGTCTGAAGGTCTTTGATACAATATTTCTAATGTCTTTGTACAGTTTTTCATTAAAAAATCATAATCTTTACTTCAAAAGAAGAGCTCTTGCCAAAGAGCCTCTTTCTTATTCTGAAAAATTTGTGAAGATGCAAATTAGTCAAAGCAAAATGAATGCCTGCTTGCCTTAATGAACAGCTAATTCAGTTCCTTTGAATTCAATGTTATTGAGCTGCTTCTCTCCAGTCTTATATGATTGGTATTATGTGATTTGAAACCGCATGAGTAGACAGACACATTTACAGGATTGTTCCTGTAGCAGCAGGCAACTACGGTTAGTTTAGTTGGAACCACTGTCTTTAATGCACTGTTTTAAGTAGATTAACTTATACTCTTACCTAAAAAAACAGGTAGGACTTTCTGGTAAATTCAATTGACTACATTGGTCTTTTAAATGGAAAATTTTTTAAAATCTAGGATTTATAAGGGGGTAATCCATTTATAGAAGTGGTAGACTTCTGCTTACTTTACACAGTAATTAATTAGCCTGATTATAAATAGGAAACATTTTTTAAGTCTTCTGCTATCGTAAAGCAGTTTGCAAAGCCAGCATTACATACTATAAAAATGTCAAACAGAAATCCATCTGTCTCTTGTAGTTCCCTGATCACCAGATGTGCCTGTTTCCCTGTTTTTTGTCTTAAAAGAAAAAAAAAAGAATTTGTGACCTTCTTTTGTGCTAGAATATTTCATTGTTCCATTCTGATTTTTTCTTTCTCAAGAGATAATCATAGGCAGATCACGAACTTGAAGGTGCATATATTGGACTCACATAAAGCCTCTGAGGCAAAATGCATCTATTTCTTCAGTTTAGTTTATGTAGAGGCAAAATAAGTCAAATGTGTGAAATTTAGATTCAGAGTTCACAGATTGTCCTTCGCAGAAGAAATCAAATGAAAGTTCTGAATAACCCAAATAATCAAACTTCTTTGGTGATGGATGTCCTGAATTTAGCTGAAAAAGTTAACGGTTTGTGTTGGGATCTGGTTTATATTAATGCAGACAGAAGGCTGCCATCCTAGAAATGTCTTCCTATATCAACAGCAGGATTCATCTGAGTAACCTGTGTTATGCTGTGGGCCTTTATAGTAATTGATTTCTGAGATCAACTCCACAAATATATCTACTGCAATTTCGTGTTAACAGAACTAGACCTTTAGTGTACCCGTCCTCTTGAACAACTAAGAAAAAAACCTTCACTGAAATTGAAGAACATTTTACAAACACCAGTGACCCTTCTTTTGCAGCAGTTTCCGGGGGGGGTGTTGAGCGATGCTTGTAAATCACCACCGTATTTTTATTCCAGTGCAGGACCAAATTCACTGGGCCAATAATTTTGCTTTGCATCACTTCCTCAACACAAAGCAGACTTAATGCTACATTATCTGGCAGCCCAGTGGTTCACAGTGTGTTGGAGAATCCAGGTGGTGCAGCTCTGGTGAAATGGCTTGTATAGTCCCTTCCTTGCAGTTTCAGTGTAGATGTTGAGCAACAGAGGATGGTCAAAAGCAGGGGCAGATGAAGTTTTTGGTATAATTTTTTTTCTTAAACTCACAGCTTCCAAAATTCTGTGGTTAGGTAAGAATCTCAGCTTTCATTTAAAAATGAAGTCTCAGAAGCCATAAAGTAAATCAAAAGAAAAACAGACAGATATTAATCTTGTGATGTTTGATCCAATTTTGTGTTTTGGGGAACTGTCTTCTGGTTTTTGAACACCTGGATTTGGCAAGGCTGCTATCATGCCTGAAACAACATACCCAAAGAGTTTTCTTACTATCACTGTTCCCCTTCCACTCTCTTTCAGGCAAATGAACTAATTTGGACATAGTATTTCAACACATTTTTTGCATTGAAGGTGGCTAATAGCCTCCTATAAGCAGAAAGAATATCTCTAAAAGCCCAAATAAATAGCTGAATAATGTGCTCTTCACAAACTAAATGAGCCAAATCTATAGTAAAACAAAATATTAAAAATTAATTCCTCTACTTACCTGCCTAAGCCCAAGTTTAGGATTCAGTGTTTCAAGAGATACAAGGATGGTATAACTGCTATTCTAGTGGCTATCAGTTCTCATACTTTAATGAGTGCCCTGACAACATTAGGGTATTTACATTAGAAATGTTTTATATGGTAGTACAGAAAATGTGGGAAAGAACTTACAGATCATGATTCTGTACTATTTATCAGCTTAAGGAGAGTAAAAAGATGAGTGTATACATTTATTTAAATTAGTGAGGCTTTAAAGACTCTGAATTCCCAGATCCGTTAGAACTAAATCCTAAAATGTGTTCTGGCAATCAGCAGTTTAACTGAAGTAAAGCATGCATTTGCAGTTTTTTACTGGATCAGTATCACACTAGAGATATCCTGCAGATATGAGTCCTTTATGTATAAATATCCTGAAACTTTACACCAGTTACTTAGAATCCCAAAACAGAAAACAAAAATATTGCATAAGAACTTGAAATGGAAGAAAAGATTTTAAAATCCTAACTTTTTAAATAATGGGATCCTATTTTGGTATTTGCAAATGTATGTTATTAATGACTTAGGATTTAAAAAAAGAAATTTCTTTAAATCTTTACAGTTTATCTTAGTATGAATTAAGGAACATTTTGAAATACCTATTCTTCTGTTAAAATGCACTCTAGGGGCTTCTATAAATCTTATTATTTACTGAACAGACCAGAGTGACTCACTCAGAAAAGTTAAGGGCTATCAAGTAAAAAAGTATTTAGGGATTTCTTTAAGTGTCTGTTATTCACTCAACAGACTGGAACTGCTTCTCTATCATACTAATACCTAGGGACCTCTGCCGATAGTTGTTCAGCTGTTTTGTATAAGAAGATATCTGTATGCTAAGAATGCATTATCAGATTATGAGTGGAAGAATTTCATGCACTCTGAATGGCTTTGAATGTGGTAATTTACCATGCATGTCTTTGACTGAAATACCTCGGTTAGTTTCCTGAATTTTTTTTTTTTTGGTGACTCGTTCTTTTGCTTGAAGACCTAAATGCAGTGGTCGGTAGGACTAGAGAGCTCAGAATGTTAGTAATGAGATATGGAGCCCTTCTCTTCTAGGTCACTGGCATGAATTTGACCCTGGTTAGTAATAACGGAGAGTCATTATCAGCTAGTGGCTCTTTGGTGGCCTACGACATACAAGCTGGTGGTTTCACTTTGTGTAATGACCCATGGCTGCATACACATACACACAGTCTTCAGTTAAAACATGTGCAAATAGCTTGGAAAATAACATATATCTCATGATTGAACTTCAAAACTCAGGCTGAAAGGTCATCTGTGGTGGCAATTAAGAGTGACAGGCTTTATACCCTGTCAGCCACAGAGAACAAGGTACTCACCAGCATTCACACAGGTCATTTGCTTCTGCTTGGACAGTGGTACATACACATTTAAGGCAGAATAACACAAAATAATACATAAGTAAGTACTAAATTCATTCTGTACAAGACAAAGTTATGAAGCAAAGTCCTTACAGGTGTGGAGTCTGTGAGCAAAAAGGAGGGAAGCAGAAAATGAAGGGGAAGAAAACCTGGGAAAAAAAAGTAGTGGAAAAGGGAAGATATGGAATGGTAAAATAGAGAATATAGAGAAATGTAAAACAGCAAATACACTGCTGGCCCATGCTTCCCAAAACACCTGACCTCTTTCCCTGCCTCCTTTTCAGAATTAATATACTTCCTGTGAAAAAATGGCTTGTTATATAAGAAGAAATATTCAGCAAAGTATTTAAGCACATTTTTCACTTTCAGCATGTGAAAGATCCTACTTGTTTCAGTAGAGTGACTGTCATACCTTACATTAGGTATTTGCTTATCTACCTTACCAAAGTTTCATAATTAGGCTGTGTAGACTAAGCTAAAGGGCTTGGTTATGATGATGGATGGTGGCTTTACTACATCATCAGCAAGCAGCATGATGAGCAGGAAATTAGCAAGGAGTAACAAAGAAATAAGAAGATCCCCACTGATGTGATACGAACTCTAGAGAGGGTTGGAAGGGCTTTTGGAGCAAACACATGCTGGGTCAGGATTTTCCACAAACTGGTTCACCCATCTCTACAGTTACTGTTAAATATCTGTGACATACATGAGTTGATTCAATGGTGAAAGCCTTAAAGATCAGGCTGGGTTGACATTTTTCTTGTAAGGCTCAATATCATGAAAACATTCGAAGTGTAAAGAGCTGTAGAACTGGCTAGTTTCACATGTCATACTGATGCTGTGTGGCTTTGTAAAAGAACTGATACACTTTGACGCTCTAGGCCTGAAGCAAATACAAAGCATAGGACTTCTGAGCATGGTAAGAGACCGTGAAGCAGCAGCATAGAGCACCAGGTAAGATCAAATTCCTGGCTGTCTTCCATTTCCCTGTCACACTGCATATGCTTAATAAACTGTTTTTACAATAGTCATAGGATATGACTGCCACCTGCATGCTATATGTAATACGTATACTCTACAGTAAGAACATTTAGCAGCTGCAAGATATAACTGGTTTAAGCCTAGAATGCCTGGATGTTCTTAGGTGAGCTCACTACTTTCTAAGCTGTAAAAATGCTTAATCCTTGTGTCACTTTATATTATTTTGTAGTTAATATTGTCAGTGGGTTGACAAAGGCACATAACCAGGGGCAGAATCTGGCCTATCATATTTAGTAGGATATGATTCCTCAACTAGAGACACTACAACCTCGTAAGGCCACATATTCTGCTTTGTTTTCACATCTGAAATGTGAGAGAGTAGATCTTGTCTTGCAGAGCTGTAATTGCCGACTTTGCAACAAACATGTGAGTTCAGTGCTGATACATGATAACTCACAGATGCTAAAACCACATTTTGGTTTAAGAACTTTAAACAAATAACTGACTGACAGCTTAGCAATATATTCTTGTCTGACGCTTTTGACTGGCACTTAGATGGAAAGTTCTTTGGACCAGGAAATCATCTATTATTTGATAATTATATGAGGCCCTGTTCCTAACTAAAGTTCTACTGAAAAATTATTATTATATTATTTAATGATTTTTTTAAACTTTGAATAGCGCAAACACTGTAAGTAGCTTATATTAAGTTCTGAGACTTATTAATACTTCTTGTATAAAAGTACTTGTCTCCTCTTTAATTCTCTTCTGCTTTCCCATTTTGGGTCTGCAGTCACTTTTCTTTAAGCTTCATTAATATTACCTCACTAACTTTGTCTTGTTCTGCACAAGCAGTAGATTCTGCTCTGCTCAAAGGCAAATCTCTATGTTGTAGTTAGCAGGGGACTGTTTGTATGTAGGTCTTCACTTCCTGCTCACTGTGTCTTTTGGTACTTCTCACAATAAACTTGGCAAAGCTAAGGCTTATTATATATCAACTATATTTTTGTCTTTTACAGTCCGCCATTGCTAAATAAGAAAGCCAAGCTTCTTTCACAAATAGAGGAAGCATCTTGCTGCTTTCCAATAGGTAACCACAGATACTTCATACGTAACCATTGATTTTCTATCCAGGGATATGCAGGAAATCTTACAAAGAGCATGAGTAAGGACGCATCTAATAACATGTCAGACTTTTCCTGTTTCCACACTTGAATGCTCAGTCCAGAATACTGATCCCCGCACCAGAGAACAACCACAGTTTACAAAGTCAATATATACTGTATGAAGTAGCTGTATAGTTATGATAGTTACCACAGGGAATGAAACCTAAAATTTTTAGATGCAAGCAGAGGGCATAGGCAGGATCTGACTTTTCTCTGAAGTAGGCTCAGCTAGAGGAAAAATATTGATTTTCACCACAGCCATCCTTCCTTCAAAAGTTATTTCATGTTTGAAAGGAATGCATGAGGCTATAGAGGAAAAGAAAAAGGGTGATATTTTATCTTAATTTATAATTTTATTTTATTTACAGGATTCAGTTATTTTATGTTTGTTCTTCCTTAAACAAAACCAAATAAACCAGAAGAACTGCAATGTTTGATGCATACTGCATTGGAAGTTATTAATTAGTATCAGTGGTCAGTCATGGCAGTCATGCTTTCTTCCAAATAGGTCTTGCAGACATCAAACAAAAAAAGTTAAAATAAATTAAACTTGAAAGGTTTAGTTTGTTTGCGTAGAGCACCCAAACATTAACAAATTTCTCTGAACCAACTGCTAAGTCTTAAATCTGCAAAGTCTGAAACCGACTTTTCTAAGACTACGTGCAAACTGCCAGCTTCAATTCATGAGGTCTTCGTAGACTGAAATCAATTGCTTGGTTTCAAAACCCTTTAGTCAATACTGGCTTTTACTAGGAGAAAGGCTGCTGGGCTTGGCGGACCACTGGTCAGCTGCAGAACAAGGTTGCTATTGGGGTTGGGTGGTTTTTGATAGCACACATTTATGCAGAAAGGCAGGTGTTCTTTCAGATGGGGCAAACGAAAAGTGGAGGAGGACACTGGGGAAGTAGATATGCAGATTACATTCTCTAAGCCCCCTGGAAAATCTAGTTTTGCCTGTGTTCCTACACTCATGTTTTCAACGTGAGAAATTGACATCTTGATATTCATGAGCAGCATGAAAAAATGAAAGAAAATCAGTTCAAAAAGAGTATGCTATATAATTCTCATGTTATGGCAGTTACTTGAGATAATTACCTGTTTTAGAAATATAGATAGAGTCATTATGTGATAAAAGCAGAATCAGACACTGTACCCAAATAAAAATATAACTGCATTGTAGTATATTTTGTCCATATGAATTCTAGTATTATTCCTGTCCCTTTTGAAAAAAAAAATGTAAGCCTTTTATTTTAAATTTAAACAGTTCCACTTGGTGTTCTTTTTGCTCATTCTTCTGAAGAATTTCTGCCTGAAGCACAGCTACAGTACGCTCATAAAACATATCAAGGTATCAGCATTCTCCAGTACTCCAACCACTCCAATCAGTGCTGTGTGAACAGCTGAGAGTGCATTTTTTTAATATTCGCAACTAAAAATACTTTAGCACTTAAAAGTGCCCAGTTCTGCAAGCCTTCCTTGGCCAGGACACTTCTCAAATGTTCACTGAAATTCTAAACCTAGTAGGACTGCAGATTCAAAATCGAAATCTTGGGGATGTACTTCAGGGAGTAAAACCCCAAAGCAATAAATGAACTGTGAGAAATAAAATCCTTTTTGATTTAGAAAGCAAAAAAACATGGTAACAAAAAAAAATTATTAAAAATAACTGACTATCAAAACACAGCTCTGTGTTTCTAAGAGTGTAATTCCTTATGCAGGAAATACCTGTGTAATTAATGTTTACTAAAGCAAATGCCCAAACCTGCATTCTTTGCCCATTCCAAACTTCTGCTGACTTCATGCAAACATAACTGCTCTAAAAATGTCCTACTTTCTTATAAAAAATAAACGTAGAGTTTATAATAAGGTAAGGAAGCTTGAACCTTACTAATACAGCACCTATATAAAATTACTAACAATCATGTAAGCATGGATAGTATGAAATATGCAACAAAAGGTCATGGATGTTAACAGAAATTCAAATGTGATTTCAGTGATGGGCTTTGGCAGATTCTGCTAAGGAGGGCAGGCTGCAAACCCTGTGAGTCCAGCAGAGGGTATTAGATGAACTAAATGCAAGGTTTTTCATTCCTCAGCTGACTCTGAAGTAAAACAATTCTGCATGAACTGAATATAACAATGTTTTCAGCCATTGATACTTAGAACACTTAATTCTTACTATTTAGAATATTAAATATTTGCATATTATTAAGTGGGTGAATCTGCCTGTTCAACTGTTAATAGCAATTACTAATCCTTAGAAACAAACATGCCAAACACAACAGTACAGGAATATATGTGCTCAGACTGCCTCACAGAGCACTGTCACAATAGGAGGTACAGAAATACTGATTCTGTACTTCAAGAGTAATTTTAGGCATGGCAGTTTGTTAATCCTAAAATAAAGTTAAACTGAAGGGAACAGTAAGGAGAAAATCCGGACATTTAATTATCTCATAATCTGAAATGCTTTTTGTTATTATTTGTTCAGTTTATAAAAGCACCATGTTTCAATAAGGTGGGTTTATGTGTAGTTCATCTATACATGCTACACCTTCTTACTAACACGAGATTTTTAAAAGATAATGAGAAAAAAGGCTTTCTCTGTTGTCAGCTAATTTTGTTTTGTGCTTAGCACTGCTGTCTCATTCAAACTGAAGGATGCATAGGTTATAAGGTATGAGATATAGAATGAGATTTTATATTTTCTACATCACCCAACAGCCAATTAAAGCACTAAATCAGCTTGTGAAAGAATTATGTTACTCTTATCACAGTACACAGGGTAAAAAAGACATCCAAAAGTTTTAGATTTTCTTTTTTTTTCAACACTTGAGGCCAATTAATCTATCCAGATGAAAAAATGACAGGAGAATGAGCCTTCAAATTGAACTCTTAATTCTTCAGAGAAGTTCATCAGTGGAACAGTGCTGCTATATACAGCGATAGGGCCTTAGTGTGTATTAGTTCTTGTCTACTCAGTTCGTTCTTCCAATAAATCCACCTCATCTCTTGCTTCAGTAGCTTCTGTATTTAAGGCAAACCAAAACATGTAGATGGTCAGGTGTTTAGATTTCCTTCATAAAACTGGATCACAAAACACCTATGACTGCATCTCATCCATCAAATAATGAACAATGAAAATCCATGGCATGAAACTGGACTTTGTGGAGCTTCTTAGTGGAGGTAAAGAACTGAAACAGGAGAGGAAAACAACAGTTTCAACTAAAATAGTTTTTAACTAGTCCAGTCTTAAGACACTTAATCTAGTCTTAAAATACTGTTTCTATCCCAACATAAAATGTAAAAACCCCACTGTTATAGGAGCAAATCTGTTCCAGATTCACATGGCAAACAACACTGTCTTCAGTTGTAGGGTAGGTTTCCGAGCCACAGTGATTTCAATGCCACAAGGAACATGGACTATTAAGTAAGTAGTAGAACCTGGCTAATTCACATTAGTGGTTCAAAGCACCAATGTCTATTACTAAAATTTGTAAATTAGTAAGTTATCAAGCAGCATGACCCATTTTTACAATTTTCCCATGAGCGTTAATGATATTTGATGTTTTCTTAAAGTCTGCTCCTGCAGGCTAATGAGTAGATGCAAACTTCGGCTTCCATCAAAAAAAAGTTCTAGCCTTTATGGTTAGAGATAAAACATGAAAACATGAGCCAACTGAACCCTAGAGTATCAAAAAACAGAAGGCAAATAAGCAGAGCCCCAAATTTATTTATTTATTTTTTAAAGATCTGGCAAGCATCAAGCTAATCTTTTGATATTTGATGGACCACTTTATGCTTTTTAAACACCTGTAGTTAGCAATATTGAACTGGCACAGTATGAAACAGAAGAGCACTCCAAATATCATTGTACCAGATCCTGATTTTGCAAGTCGATAAACACTATCCAGTGGGAGCTTACGGCACTGTGCAAGTTTGAACCTTTATTTAATAGATGCAGTTTAATATTAATTATTTATTAAAATACAGTGTAAAATATTCCTTTTTTCCTGTATAAAATTAAAGGAGTCCTTGTAATTTGAAACCTGAGCAGAGCTCTCTAATTTAGCACAGCACACAATTACAGAGTTAAGCACGTGTGAAAATGCTGAATCAGCTTTTTCCTTCTGTGTGTGCTGAGAAATAGGGAGGAATCTCCAGATTACTTAACATTTCATTTTATTATTCATTTAAGAACAAACCATGACAAAAATAAAAAAGGGCAGCAGGGTCTGAAAGCATTGGAGGCACAAATCTTCAAAGCCTGTGACTTAATGCATGTGAGAGATTGTCAAGCCCCTCAGAATACGTCCATGAACAAATTATGAAATAAGTTTCTGTATGTAGATTCCAATTTGTGCAAATAATGAAATAACATTTGTAACAGATTTGGCTTTCTGAGCCTTGTTGACCTAGTAGAATATGGCTCATTTTCCTTCAGGATCATTGCAGGAATCTCAGCTAAAACCTTACATCTGCCAGAATACAGGATTAGACAAATTGGCAGGTAGTAATAGATTCAGAAGTTAAAAGGAAACAAACTGAGAGGCAGGATAAAATCAGGGCAAGGTAATTAACATTCTGTTTATATTTTCAAAGAAGAAACAACAGGAAAAGAACAGATGCCGGTTCAGATTTGTGGGCACTCCCAGGAATTTTTTGCTTTAGGTAAAACAGTAAGAACTGCCCAGAAGCTGTGGGACTCAACTGGCCACTCTGGTGAAAGAGGTCAGATTGTACCGAGAAGCAAGAGGCATAGAAGGGTGTCATTTAATACACATGGTTGCTTCCTGCACAAAACTGTTTCTCAGCTCCAGATGCGCTTGTGGAAAAAAAATCACCAGGGAGCAACTAGAATTTAGAAATTATAATATAAATTAAAAGTGATATCAGAGCTATTGGGAGTTTGTTTAATAAGGCAGGTTTTATTCTGGCACAATACCTTAACACACCCGAAGATATATAGTCAGCCCAAGAGCTACAGGGAAAAGCAGAACAATCATGCAGCAATCAGTCATTTTTTTAAAATACCACATGGGGCATATGGCAGAGAACTGAGATTATTCTGCCTACAGTACATACTGCCAGCACGGTGTTCTTTTAGGGGCTGACTCAGAAGTCAGTTGGATGGAGAGGGGATTGGGTTGATACCAAAATATGTAAGGTTTTGGGGACCTTACCAAAGTAAAGAGAAACCAGATATAAAATGCTGGCTCCACTGAGGGCTATTGCAAAATTCCCAGCTGTCCAAGATGGACCAGATGATTAGTGATTAAGTGGCCCTGCAGCTTTGCAGACATCAAATAAGCTTCAGTTTCACCCTGACTGCTGAAATCTTAGTAAATTTTTTTCAGTAATCTCAGTGAGCTTTAAAACATACCCCCATTCGGGATCTGTAGTCTTTCACCTGTAGTGAGCACAAGAACTACCTATGTGTCTGATTTTCACTTCTCCACAATTAATATTAAAATAAGTTTACCAGCTTGTTTGAATTATATCAGTAGTTTTATTTAGGCCTGTAGATATATAGCAGTTGTATGTGAATAACCAAGTAGAGGTGATTTCATGCAGAGAGAAAGAGAAATTCTCATTGCTTTTCTCCTGTGTAGCAATTTACTGCTAAAGTAGGATTGTCTTCCGTCTAGGGAAAGGAAAAAAAAAAGTTTAGATGTCAGTGAAAGGAAATGTTGAGGCAAAATGTCTTCCAAAATTGTTTCTGCAGACTCAAAAGGTGAGAATTTAACCTCTGATTTCACATATATTTAGACTTAAGTCCTGGTCAAAAAGAGTACTGTGACACAGACTTTCAGTGAGGTGCCTGGTCTGAACACCAGGTAGGGGATAAGGCGTTTGTCTTGCTAAGGCACAACTATGGAACCTGAAAGAGATGTTCAGTACCCATTTTTTATATCATTTTCTAGGTCAAACCCCTTAACCAGTCTGTATCTCAGTCCTTTCATTGGTAAAGTATGGATCATCTTCCCCAATTGCACGATGAGTTAAGTGTCCCATCATCCTTAACATTTATAAATGCTTTGTAATCTTTCACTGTGAGATCATACAGGATTGCAAGGTAAAGCATAATCCAAATACAAGGTAATAAAAGTCAAAGCCTTTCATGCGGTGCTAGGAATACCCAGTACGTCTCATTTGTAATAAAATTTTCATTCCAGCCTATTTCAACCATACATGCGATGCTACTGTTATGCCATCTCAAGTTTCTTATGACAATATTAATCTACTTGCAATGGATTGTAGCATGGTGCTACAAGGTCTTCTTGTCTTAGGAGGGAACCTGTTGATTTTCATGTATGTTAATCTGGTGTAGCATTCATGGCAAGGGTTTATTTTACATGAACAGATTTGGTTGTTAAGACAGCAGTGTTTGCTGTTGTCTTTCTATGTTGTTGTCTTATGTTAGGTGCTAAAATACGTAAAATATTTCAGGACTTTTAGCTACATATTTTAAAGTTTTACTGAGAATCTTTTATAGTAAGCTGATTTTTCTCTGAGATGTGGTGGTTACCTTGTTTTTTAAAAGTCTTCATCTTCTCCTTTTACATTTTTTTTTTAATAAGGAACATAAAGGGAGATTAAAAGCAAATGTCATTTGTACAATTGATTTTTAATTTATTGTTTCTGTGTGGTGTTCTTGCAGAGAACCTAGAAATATATGTTGTGCATATTACATTCTTCCAGAATTACCACTGTGTGGGTACATAGGGAGAAGAAGTGGGACACAGAGAGTGGATTTACATCTCCCCCCCCTTTTTTTGTTAATAATTTCATCAACTTCTTTTTAGCTGCAGTGTGCGTAACTATGTTATATAATGTCAGAAACATTTTGTTGAAATGAAGTTTCGCTATTTGTCTAGTATACTAAATTAGCAAGACAGTGATCTTTCTTTCTAACCCAGTGACCCAGATCCCAGTGAGTTTCCTTACACTCAGAAATACTATTTACAGAACAGTCTGTACATTTGTGCTGGTTCTACCTTTTATTTATTGTTTTCCTTATGGAAGGTATTTTCATCTGGTTGATGAAAATATATATTCTTTCTGTTTGTTTGCTTCTGTTTTAAAGCAAAGCTAAGATAATAATTCCTGGTTTATCAACATGCCTTAGTTGGCTTGTCATCTTCCTTTTACTAACCTTTTCAAAGAAATTTTAAAATAAAGATGTTATTGAAAAATGAAATTTCAGGGCATCATCCTACAGCATACAAAGTCGATTTAAAGGACATTTACCCAACTTAAATAGGCAGCGTAACTGCAGGCAGAAGATATTTCACTCTGTAAATTGGAAGGAAATCAGTGGAAGCTAATTGATTTATAAAATAAATTATTATAATTATTATGAATAAATTATGAGCAGGTATACTGGAGCTTATAAATAAACCCCATATCCTTCTAGATAGTTCCAACAGGCTAATCTTAGGAATCTATGTATCAATCAACAAAAGCAAGGATGCTATAACATTACATGGACAGAGATCACCTGACATTCTTGGTGCTTACCAAATGTTACTTAATTTATGGAAACTAAATTTCAGCACTGACAGGACTGCACTTCGTTTAGTGACAAAACGTCCAATGTGCCATTCCAAAAAAGATGCATTTTTAGACATCTGGGGAAACTGCAATTAGCCTCCACCTTGCTCGAGGTCAGGAAATCTAAAGCTCATGGACGTACTACAAAGCAGTTTTGTATTGAATCAACCCTTCAAGAAAAGTTAAACAGTAGGTAGTACCAAGGAGATTTGAATAGCCCCCTTTAAATCAAATTCTACTGTATTTGTTTGCTGAACAAGTTTTCACCAGTTTATCTGGAATTCTATGTATTGATTTAAGTCATGCTTCAGTAAATGTTCAACATGAGTTCAATGGATGAGTGAGTTTACATTTATGGTTGCTCAGTTTAGTAGCAGGCAGTGGTTCTAATCCCTGTGGAGCTGCTATTAACCATTGCTTGACCTGAAATTCACATGAGTTGGCTTTAATTCAGAGCTTGGTCTGCTCTGCATGGTTTGCTGGTTTGGGGTGTTTTTTGTTTAAATTTTGACCAGTGGCTTAAGCCAGTATTTTTTGAGTTTTTCTTCTTAGTCTTGAGTATGTGTTCTTTAAAAAGAACAGATTACTTTATAATGACTGAGAGCTTGTAGAAATAGTATTAAAAGAAGCTTTACTGAAGTAAATAGAATGGATGCTTTTGCCTTCAGATTTACATGGTCTTACTAGGACTAACCTTCCTTCTTTTTGTAGGATTTCTGTTTTGCAAATACTAACAATTGCCAAGATGAGGAACTGAGAAAAAAGCAATGGGCAAACAAGAATGATCATATATTTGGATAAAAATAACAGGAGCTACTCATATATCACATGGATGGAGACTATGATGTTCAACACCAGTGCTAGCTTTCTTGTTTATGTTCTTTTGTCATTGGACTCTAGGAGAAGAAGTCAACACAGCCCTTTAGAAAAACACCTTTCTACATCCCTGAGCTGTAGTAACTGTATCTTACCTTTGAGTTTTCTCCTCTGTGAGGACATACATCATTTCTCCTTAAGCGATCATCCTAGCTAAAAGTTTGCTAAACAGGAATCCGAGGTAATCCAAAAGCAACAAGGATTTTGAAAGAAAAATGAGATTAAAATGAAAGGAATTATTTTCTTAGCATATATAGAGTTCACTTTTTGTGAGGCCTTCTTAGCTTAATTACAGGCATATCTTACATCTTTTGAAATCCTCTTTTTTTCCTAACCCTTGTAGTCAGCCTATCTCTATTGCAGGGATATCTGGATAGCAATCCTTTTTCTGGCCTGCAGGCGTCTTATTACCCCTTGTGGACTGGTGGGGCCACATGTACAGGTTCATCTCCTCCAGTGGTTTTCAGTAGCTACACCCAAATTTTCAAACCCTTTGTAATAAAGGAATGTTGTGATTTGCTATTCTATCTGCAGGACTGATAACCAGTGATCTACAAACCCTTTAATAATGATTAATATGTGTCTTTTAAAAAATTTAACTATCTAGCTGAGGCATAACTTGTTGCAGACCATGACTCATCATCTTTGTCTCAGGCCTCTCTAAGCCATGTTTACTTACTAAACCATTTTTCCATCTCAAAAGAAAATTGAACTATGCACCAGCTCTAGAGCCTGCATTTACAATCAAATAACTAACAGGTAATGACTGACAAAATGTGCTGCTGCACTGTTAACCTTACACAAAGCCCCCTCCAGCCAAATGAGAACAGCAGAGATGGGAGCTCCCTGCAGTGGGATGACCTTTGAAATTGAATTGAGACCATTTGAATGAGTGATGTGGAACCTGTAGCCTTGCTCTCGGAGTACCTTAGCTCCTGCATACACCAGCTTGGCATTCTTTGCTTTTCCCTGCCTCCCACCTGCCAGACTTCCCTCCCAATCTTTACTAGATGTCCGTATCCCCATGGCTCAGCCTGCAGTGCTCTTTTCTGCTTGTGGCTAGCTACGACATGTTTGATATTGCTTGCCTGTTTATAAAAGTACTTTCCAGCACTCCTTGGATGATCATGCTGTTTCTTGTGCTCATTGTCTTTAGGCTTTGGCCAGAGTGGTAGGGAGGGCCAGGGACAAGAGAATGGGCAGAGAGGGAAGCAAGAGAGTGCTTTCTGTGTGGCCTCTAACATCAACATGTTTTGTTCCGTGCCTGTGAGGAATATTCCGAGTGTCCAGACAGTGTAATTCACTTCCAAAGTTACTGGAGGGAACATTTCACATGTTTTTAATAGTGACTCTTAGTAACTTAATGTGACCTTTTTTTTAGTATCGTTTGGGGCCTGGCAGTCTAACTTTTGATTATACTGCAGAAGGGTTGCCTTTTATGTTAGAAACATTTATGTCTGTATGTGGCTTGAAGAAAAGTATCTGAAAGCTGTGTGCAATCCTCAGTAAAGAAAAGGTTTCTTTTTTGTATGCTATGTTTAAAAAGCAAATAAATTTCCTCCACTTTTTAACAAGGGGAATATTGCTGTTGAGTTAAAAGTCTGAGATATTTTCTGTAATAGGGAGTATTTCTCTATGCTTTTTTTGTGGATTTCTTTGTATTTTTTCTTATTGAAAACTGTTGGTGATGGGACAAAACTGTGATTTGCAAAATCTTTTAGCTTTAGAAGATCCTAGTCTGTATTCGCCATGTGTGAAAATCTCACTAGCTGGCACTACAAGGGCAGAATCTTAATGCACTTCTTCGGGATTCTTCTGCAGAGCGTTGGTTTGATGTGGCCTCTGCCTTTTTACTAGCGAATCGAGGTCCACAGGGACTGAAGATGGGTAAGTAGCTATTCCACTTATCTTGTACATGTCCATATACAAAGATACATGGTTACTCACCATGGAGATGGACAGGAAATAACAGTGAGGGGGAAGATCTTTACCTCATTAGTAACATTACATTTCCTATAGTGCATATTTTTCATATATTAAAAGTTAATAAGACAGTGTTAGCTTACAAGACTTAAAAAGAGATGTGATCATAGTAAATGTGTCTAGAGGTTTGGAAAATATTACTAAGATATTTTAAAGCATATCCAGAACTCTTTCCTTCATATTCTTTGTATGTCAAAAAATAATATTTTCCGTTCCTTGTTTAAAGTCTTAAGGGCTGCAGGTACCATGAGAAAATTAATGTTTCATATTGCATTGGTTATTACAGTGGTACTTTGGGGCCCCAGTCTTGACTGGGGCTTTGGGATAGTAGGCGTGGTGCAATACACTTAGCAGGATAGCTTCTGCTCAAAAGACGTTGAAATGTGTCTGGACAAGACTCACAAAAGTCCTGATGCATCCCTTTTATAGATAAGGAATTGATAGATTAAATTATGCTCTAAGTTAGTAGCTAAGATACAATAAAAGTGAATAAAATCTTCTTTGGGGAAGGCTCTGTTTATCATTCCTATAGGTATTGTGTATGTTTTGCAGTGGGCACACTGTCAACCAAAGCTAAGTTTAACATGCACATAAAAGGTACTTTGTTGGCATCTTTGCCTTGCCATTATATCAAAATTACTGTAGCTCAGCTGCCATGCCTTCAAATTGCTTCTTCCATATATGAACAAAGTGCTGCTTGTAAGAACAGATAAGAACCAAGAATATATTTGGCACTATATAAATAATACTTAATATTTTCATCCTCTTATAAATAACTCTTTTGCATTCTTCTCTCAAGTTTACACACATACCTGGATGGGGTTCTGTTTAACATATATTTTCTCCATTGTTTAGAGAAAACATATAGAGAGGAGAACGTTTCAATTAACTGCACATACTCCTAGAGTTATAAGGGTCAGTCACTCCTCAGGAAGCTTTGGAACTGTTGTAAAATGCTTCCATGTATTTATGTATCTGAAAATATGAAGAAAAAAATAGAATAACAATGATGTTGAGAAAGAGGAACCCTCAGAGAGTAAAAATATAAGAAAAAACCCAATAATGAAAGTAACATGCATTGTCTCAAGTCTAGCCCTGTGTGGTAGACTCACAGCCTTAAGTAAAACATTGACTGCAGTGCAGTCTTCCTCTGTGCCAAAGGTAATTTTGTGGCAGGTTTTTGAGGAAAATCCAGCAAGGTGCAATGGCCTTTGTGTTATATTCAGAGTCTGATCAGCTGATGCTGTTTATTTTTGTTAGCTCTTAGCATTAAACACGCTTCTTGAAACTAGCTGGACTATGTTCCTTGCATGGCATCTAACTGTCCAGTAAGCAGCTGTAATTGCTGTGAGGGTGGAGAAGATGACAATATTCTCCTAACTGTCTCTCTTGGGTAAAACATTGAGTAGAGACTAAGTTATATTTCTAATTATGTGGGCAATTTTAGGTAGTTGGGCATAGAGGCAAAAGAGCCAATTTCTGCAAAACTTAAGCAGACAGATTAAGTCCTCTGATCAGATTTCTGGTGAGATTTAAGATATTTATTGTAGCTTGTAGCGAACCTTCACTGTTTCGCGATAGATCTAGAAACTCTTGATTATACTGCAAAGTTTTTAATACTGAACAGACAATAGCACTAAACTGATTTACTGAAAAAGGCTTTGCTATGCAATACCCATCAAGTATACGAGGACTGTAATTTAACCTTTTCTTCTTAGTGTTGGCATTGTATCTTGCCTTATTTTTACACAGTTCACTGGAAGTTATGCTTGCAGCAGAATGCAGACTCTTTCTATGTGCCAGTTTTGAAACATTTTCACTAGGCTAAGCAGTTTGAGTCCTGAGAATACGAGATACGGGCTCACTACCAGAGTAGTTTTACACAAACACTTCAATCAGTTATTTTCCTTTTATTTTTTTTTTTTTTTTTAACTTTATTTGTGGTGACTGTATTTGGTCTGCATAAAAGTGCAGAAGTAGTTGTAATGTTTATTTTATCACCAAGTTTGTATGATAACATTTGCTATAAACCACTTTTTTTTAAGGTTCCAAGAGAGTACAATTGATTAGACGCATATTTTCTGCCTTATACAACAGGCACACCCAGCTGCACAGCTTTTCTCAGGTAAGTGAACTATTACATATTCCCTTTTCTATTGCCTTCCCATCTCCCTTAATTAATAAGGAAAACCAGACATCTATCTGCATGAGTCTTGTTTTAAAGTCAGTGCATAGTGCATAGGTCCATGGAAAATACATATCTAGTTACTAGGATTTATTCACTGGGGCCAGACAGCATAGATAGCTCTGATAATGAATTTGAAATAGGATTTTCTTACTACACTGAAAAAAAATTCCTCAGACTCAAAGATAAATCAAAGGAAAGTGGCACCCTGGTGGACCAGACAGCCCATTGGCAGCCCAGTCACATGAGAGCCTCAGAGGTCACTACCTCAGTATCAGCAGAGCTGTTTGTAGAGCTCACTGTGGAGTTTCACATCACGGCTAAATCAGAATACTTAATAATCTGGCACCCAAATTTCACATGTTGCCAGGCTCAGTCCTTATGTGAGCCTTCCTTTCACTGCTTTGGAAGCTACCCCTTTGAGTCGTAAAACATGGATACACATTCCTATGTTTTGACAACTCCAAAAAATTAATTTAGAACCAACATGAAGAGACTGTTCAAACTGTGTTGATGTACAGGTAGGTGAATTTTATTGCAAAAAAGTATGCTGTCCTCACAGCAGATACTCTGAAATGAGGAGGAAGGATTAACTGTAGTGAAATCCTTATTAGTGCCTTTTGGTTTTTTACTATGTGCTCTTTCTTCCAGTCTATGATACAACTAGGGCCATTACAGAATTTTTCTCAGAAGCCAACATTTTTAGATCATTAACTGTTTTTGAGTAAAGTATCTGCTTTGCATGAATTTGATTCTTTTTTTTTTTTTCAGGACGCTTTGATTTCTTGTAGGGGAATGGAAATGTAGGTCAGACACTTGAACCAATTCCCACAGACATTCCCTCTTCTACCCATCCATAAATTTGGATTTTGAAAAGTCACAATGGGGTTTTCTGAAATTTCTGAATTTGTGTCTCATGTCCCTGTTCTAATGTAGAAGGAGTCTCCCCAGCCAGTCCATATCTCGCAGAAGTCTCTGAAGCCCTAAAGGCTAGAGTGATGGCCTGTCCTCACTGCTAAAGGAGACTGTGGTGCATTGCAGGAGATGTAGTTCGACAGGAACGTTCAATCTATACAAGAAATCAGGAGCCAAGAAATACTTGAATACAGCTCCCACGGCTAAGCAGTGCTCTGAGCACCTCACTTAATCTGCAGTGTGACCACTCCCCATCTGTAAATTGACATATACTTCCTTGTTTCACAAAGGCTTCAAGAGGATAAAAATCTGTGAAAGTTATGAGATTCTCAGATACTGTGATAAGTCCCAGGATAAACAAATGTTGAATGCAAAACAGCAGCTTACAGGGTACATATTCAAGGGCATGTGGAATGAATTAGAAAGATGAAGAGAGGGAGCAGAAGAATAAGAATGGGAAGAAGCAGAAGGGAGGAAGGATAGACAGTAACAGTGCAAGTCAGGCAGCATAACTGGAGGCTATGGGAGAGTCACGCAGAGTCCTAGCACACTTTGAGTTCATGTTGCAAACAATCTTACAAATGTATCTAAAGCAAATTGAGCCAATGGCTTACTAAACTGAGTTTTTTGCAAAATTCTAATGTTGACATTTTCGTCAAGTGGCCAAGAGTAACTCCCAAAGAAGGGACCTTACTGTGTGCATTTAGAGCATGAGTGGATATATTAAACCTAGGTTTTATTTACTATCTCACAATAGTCTTTTTTTTTTTTGGAGGGGGGGCAATATAAGCAGGTTAAAAAAATTAGTTTTCTGTACTGTGCTCTATTTTCTCTGCCAGTACTGTGAGGGAAAAGAGCAAGTCTGGATATATATACATGCACAAGTGTAAATAAACAGAGAATAAAGCCATACATGCTTCCTTAGCTGCCCTTTCCCATCCTTTTTTTGGGTGAGAGTGCATATTATGAAACTGTGTACTGCATATTGGGAACAGATTAATGGATTATTTTTCTGACAATGGAATATAAAAGATTAAACATTCACTCATTAAAAAACAAATCCCTTTTTAGAACTGCAGGTTAAGCAATATGGATAGATTAGATAGAGAAACTGCTGCTGTTTTTCAAAGAACTGAAGAGCGTGGTCGGTAAGGAAGAGGAAAAGCTATTTGGCATTGCAAAAAAGAGGTGACAAAATTCAGAGGAGAAAATGTAGGATGCATGTCGAGAAAGCTCTTAAGACAGTGATGTCAGGTAGATGGTTTTATCTTCATACTGGAATGGGTGGAAAGCCTGCTATTGGGATGAAGAGTATATGTCCTTTTTGTTCAGGAACATATTGGATGAGATAGATAGATACATTCCTGTGCAAAAGGAGATAACTCCCAGCTAAGGTTTCCAAAAAGGATTTAAGCGATGCACAGTAATTTATACTGGCTTTCTGCACTAGAGGTTGTCAAAATTGCCACTGGTCATACCAATGACAAGACTCCACTCGACTGCAGTGAAACAACAGTGACTGCAAATTAGGTGTACTGATATTGCAAAACATCTTTCAGCAGCAAGGAGCCAAATGGCTTAATGTTTAATGGAAAAACCTGACACAATTTCTCATGATTTGCTGAGGAATGTCTCAACTTCGAGTCACTCTAAGGTATCTAATGCTCATGCTATTTAAAGTAAACTGGGCTGCCTTAGAAGCAGATGAATAGTTTTGTATTTTTTGCTCTTTGCAGTGATATACTTTCTACTGAAAACAATGGATATTAAGAAATTAACTGGCTTAGGTACTTCTCTGTGTCTCACTTTGCATATACATGCATTGTAGACATGTTCCTCCCCACAAAACCCAAAATCTCATTGATATTTATAATCTTCAGAAGCAAATTTTAAAACGCCATTTAGATGGTGTTTGAAATCCTATTATGCACCTCATCTGCATTTGTGTGTCTAGATACCATTTAAAATCTGACGCTAGAAGCCTATGTGAAACTTAAAATAGAACTTCCAGAATGTTTTAGTTTTTATAGTCTGATCTTCATGAGAAGTGTCATATTTTAAAATCCTGTAGGCAGAATCATTAAGAAAAAAACAAACCACAACTGAAAATAGTGACAAAAGGGGAAGGTTAGATTTCTTGTTATACTTTGAAAGTTCTCTCTGCCAGTCACCAAGCAGGGTAGATTGTGGGAGGCAAGATTCTAAGTCCACTGACAGAAGTGGTAGTAGAAGTACTCTGTTTGATTTCAGTGGGCTTCACATCACACCCTTCACTGAAGTATACTCTGACAGCCTTACACACAGTTTACTGCCTTTTATTTGAATGAAAGTGAAAACTAATGCAAATGTCAAGAGAAAAACAGCTAAAAATTAAATGGGTGATACAGACCAGCTGAACAACTGATGAAGGAGGTAGCTAAGTACCCAGAGGGCTTTGGGAGGAAAAATGCAGGTATTGTTTGAACAAACATGTTTAAAATAATGAAATGTATCAAAGGTATGTACAAGATGTCCAGAATGCCAGCATAGGGTTTTGATCATAGATAGATTCCGAAACACGGTGTTCTGGAATTTGTCATCAAAATCCTTCGATACAGAAACTTATAGGTTCTAAATGGCATGATGTATTTTCTCATTACATGAAGGAAATATGATAAGGGGTATACCTTCCTATATTCTTTAAGTAGGTTTTAGTTTGAAAAGAAGATTGGTATATAGAATTAAGGTAACCTCATGACTTATTTTCCCCGCATCTGTTTTGCATAGTGGTTTTAATTTTAGGATTTCCCCACCACCACCTCCACCCCTTTCCTCCTGAAGCAGGCAGTGGAAGATCACTGCCATCTGCAGATTGGAGATAGTATCACTAGTATTAGAGTAAATTGTTGGAACAGTTTCTCTCATGTTGGAACATTTTTCTCTCTTTGCCTTGAGCACTTGTCTCTTCAACTCCTCCTCCCCCTTAAAAAAAACCACAGTCACCCAACACACACTATTGTCTCTGTGGCACCCTGATCATAATCACCCTCATTAAAGGAAAAGCATAGTACTTGAAGAATCATAGAAGCCTTGTAATGTTTTAAGTCAAAGTTCAAAGGAAAAAAAAAAGGCGGGATTCACAAACATGCTTTCCATTACCTAGTATATATGTAAAAATTTAGTATACATGTCAAAATTATAAATGGCTTCTTACAGAGTTCTCAGATAGCAGCTGAGAAAAATAACAAACTCTGTGGACATTTGTATAGATGGCTTGAGTAAGTGGGTATCATCTGCTTTCCATGTACTAGTGCCTGGGTCATATTTGCAAGATGACCTATCAGGAAAAACAAGCAAGTATGGTGCTGTAGGAAGAGCAGAGCTATAATTTAAGCTCAATTTCAATCCCCATCTTTTATTTTCTTCCTCCAAAGGAGGGAGTAAAAAAAAAATCTGATAAAGCTTCATGCTATTTTTTCTAATTGCAGAAGAACCACACATTTGCAGCATATAGAAATCCATCACAATTAGCATAACTTTAAAAAGGAAAAATAATAAAATTCATCATTTCTCTCCTGTATCTTCCATATTCAGATAGAAAGTTTTTCATTGTAAGGAAAACTTTCATCAAACAAGTCAGACATCCGTTATTAATATACAACAGCTGTCACTATTTTTTAATCTCTTCCAATGTATGCTGTTTCACTGCATCCTTGAAATTAGTGCATATCTGACAACATTAAAAAATATTAGAATCGCAGATTAGGCAAATTAAAAGTGGTCCAGTGTCTATGTTAAGGTGAAGTGATTTGTCAGTTTGCATACAATTTCTACCATGTCAAACTTGACACAGTAAAAAAATTGATAGGCAGAACCAAAAAGAACCTAAGAAGAGATGAGTGATTTTCCACTGGTGTATCTAAGTGTAGGACTGGGCTCACTGAAATTATTTTTAACTATGACTTGAGAATTTAAGTCTGCCAGAGATCACACAGCTGGAATAGCTAGGTAAAAAAAATAAGGGATCAGTTAAATGCAGTAGAGTTAAAGCAATCTGTAACTGCAGGGGATTTCAGCTACTGTCTGCCCAAATATTCTTCTTCATGCACTGGAGAAATGCTTCTTATTTGCTTCCCCAGGTGAGAGAAATTCCCTGGCTTGTTTCCCCTGCTGTCTGTATATCATCCTAGCAGCCAGAGTAGAATTTTGCTTTGATTTGGGAGTCCATTACACCATGATAATATGATTGCTTCAAGGAACATGTTCTGGTACGTACGACATGCTTTTACCTGTACTAGCAACACCAAACAACTGTAAGTCTATTGCTGGAGAAGTTCAAGCAATAAAAGCAACAGATAATCTGGTTAGATCACAGGGAAGGAGAGGTCTCTGACTCCAGAAACCTTTACCATCGTTGTTTTGCAGGACCAGTTTCCTCTTTAAAATCCTGTGCCCACTGAATTGCAAAAGAATATACACCTGGCTTCCTTAAAATCTTTTGAAAATTCAACCCCCAGTTCACCAGCAGCTTTCAAGAAATACAGGCCGAAAATTTGGGCCCCACTGAAGTCAGTGGCAAAAGTCCTGTCAGCTTCAGTAAGGTCACAATTTCATTCATGATATTGATTCAGCTGCTACCTTTAAATACAACAGCTTTCAGGTTGTTTCTACAGAAAGTCAATGTCAGGTGTGTTTATTATTTTAAACTACACAATTTCTTTAGAAAAGTAAATATCTGAGTACCTCTACACTTCAACGAGCAAGGCAGGAAGTCTGTCAGGAGGCATGTCTGTATTTGACACATTTTTTCACATGTATTTAATTGAAATAGTTATCTGGTAACTACGGAATGAAAGCTGTGCTTTTTTCCCTATCGCTCTCAAAGGGCGTTTCTGTACATAGCCAGAAGGTGGCATTCATGGTTAGCAGTTAAAGGAATTAATATATGCCATTTCTTCTTTGCATATGAGGGAGGGGAGAAAGGTTTCTTAGTGTAGTGGCAGTTACTCAATTAACCATGACTCTTGAACTAATGCAATAAAATTGATTTATGTATTCTTTGTTTTACAAGGGATGGCAGAGTTATCCAGTGGTAGACATTAATCATCATGACGAGACAGCAGGGACCTGGCAAGTTGTATTCATCTTCCTGTAAAGTATTTGATAGTAAAAGTCCTTGTCTTCAGTTACGTCATTTTATTCCTCCAAATAAGCCAGTTTCCAATAATTCTTTGACCACTATAATACCCACTGTTATCAGAACAGTTAGGAAGTTCAAGACAAAAAAATATTGAATTGTATCCAGTCAATGAATCTTAATCAGATTTTTCAAAGTCTGATCATTCCCATTTGTGATCCAGTCGGTCTGTGGAGTGTGGCCATATTTAACATCTGTGTCACATCATGCCTTTCCTGTTGCCTCATTGATCAACAGACAACATGTGATGATTCCCAGATGTTCAAACATGGCAGATCCCAAAAGACCTATTAAATTACACTGAAAGCAAAACAACATCCATGCTGTAAAAGTTTTGTTGAAATCAGGTATGTCTGAATATTCACAAACTTGCTACAAGATACTTACTGATATCCAAACTGCTTTTAAACATCAGTCAAATTCCTTGAAATGTCCACATTGTGTATTATATAAGGACACTGTGTCATAGAGTTGATATGACTTTCTGTCCGGTCATATGAAGCAAGTTAAAATAGAAGTAGGCATATATTTATACACGGAGAAGATAAACCACTGGATTTTTTACTTTGTTTTATTTTTTAGTATTTGTCTCCTTTTATGATGTAGTCTGTGTTCTTTCAGATTTTTACTCAGATTTCTTGTTGATTATATGTTTTTTCCCTGATAAAACTGAATAAATTATTATCCGAGTCAAGCTTGTGCATTGCATTCTCTAAGCAATGCAAGGCAGCATGTGTTGTTCTTCCGTGTGTCCTTTTTCCACTGAAAAGGATTGTTATAAAGACCACGACTTATTAAGATGATACTTGAAGCTTTGTTCTATAAGTGAAGAGCAGTTACATGGAATTCTAGATTGGATTTCAAACAGTAAATATGATCCATTTTATGCCAGAGTGTTACAACATTCTGCTTCGAAACAGTCCTCACCATTTATGATACAGTAGTTTTAACATGAAGATTACTATCTAGCTAGCAGTACTCTTCTAGCAACATTTCGATTCCAAATTTTATGCTGGCTGTGGCATTGTCAACAATGAGGAGGTCATCATTTTCTGATAAATGCAGGCAGCTGCGTGCAGAAAATGAGCAGCTCTATTTTATCACCTGTGAAATAGCAGCACAGAACTCAGGTGCAATTTTTTGAAGTCAGAGCAACATTTCTGCACATTACCACATTGACTCATTTTAAGTTACAGTTTATTTTGCCTTACTCCTCTTTAATAAGAAGAAACACAGCTACTATAGAAAGGCCAGCAAAAAGAGGGATTCTCCTTATGTGGTTATTTCTGATACACCAACACTTGGTTTTGTCTTAAACTAAGTAAGTTTTTAAAATAGGTCGATTTTAATTCCCCAGAAAAGAGGTTAGGAAATTTCAGTTCAGAAATGGCAATATATTTATTTCTGGTATTTTCCAAGATAAAAGCTTTTTTTTTCCTTATCCTTAGTGAAAAAAAAATTTGGGCCCATTTCACAACCCAGCCTTTTCTTATGGATTTGTCACCTTGCTGTACCTCCATAAAGAAGCTCCACTTGGGAACAAACTGCTCCAGTTCCCTCCCGCTGGCCGGGCTCCTGGTTAGGCTACACCTCCCACAGTGCAATACAGTCCTCCCCTGACCAAACACACGCAGAGAGGCTCACCTTGGCACTCGCATGGCCGCAGCTGCATCAGGGGGGATGTAGTCCCTCGAGGGAATACAGCCCGAGAGGGAGGCTCAGGCAGGCAAGCCAGATGCTTGTGTGAAGCAATGCTGCTGTACTGCAAACGATGAGATTTGAAGTTGAAAGGAAGTTTTTTTCCGATTTCGTCAGAAAACTGAAATATTTCCATTTAGGACAAATAGACCTATCCAAAGGAAAACATCTTACACTTTTTTTCAATGGTTTATCAAGTTAGAAATCTCAAGCATGGAGGAAATAAAAATGCTCTGGGTATTCAGGATTAGCACTAATTAATACTCTGTTATTTCCAGATTTGTCTCGACTGTGGAGTAATTTTGGACATTCACATCTTCATTCTAATTTACACGTTACTCATTTTTGTTGAACAATCTAGAAGTTGTCTGTGAGTACTGAGTGCCTAGGTATGTGTTAATACTACAAATTAAATTTTTTTTACTGCTATCAGAAACAACATAGGCACCTAAAAGCTACAAGATCTCCAAGTAGGAGCTGTTCAGGAGTCCATCCACATAGTATAATTTGCAAGATTAGGATTGCAAAGTTTTTATAAGCTGCAGTGTGACAGAGCTGCATGCACAAAAAAGTAGGTTGTTGAGTTTTCAAAATTACAGTACCTGCTTACAGCATACACATATGTAACTTAAAAAATATTGATATCTAAATTTTGAGTTAATCTAAAATGTTTGTATGTCTTTTTAAAAGAAACATGTAATTAGAACCGTATTAATTAATTAATGGCATAAGAACTAACAAGCTTTTTTGTTGTTGGCACTTGCAGAACACCAGCCAGAGATTTAGGAAAGTAAGTGAGGACAGAAGGTATCTGCAGGATCATGGAGAAGCGTGTGGAATACAAACACAGGAAGGAGACAAGAAGAGAAAAAAAGATCTGGATAATGGTAAAGCAACACATATGGAAAGTTAGCTTGAGAAGAACAATCACATATGCCAAAAATAATTCACTAGCTACATTTAGTTAGAAGATCTGGGGAGCAAACATAAGCATCCTAAACAAATGAAGCAGGTTAGCCAGAGTGTCTACCGGCCCCAGGGTCACATATTCCTGCTCTAACTGCCAGCAGCGTCCGTGTGGAACAGGGAGCTTTCCAAGTTCTGGCCAGTGCTGGCTGTGTAGAGGAGGCTGTCTGTTCTTTTCCCTTTCTTAGGAAATGTATACTGCAATGCAAAGCCATGTCAGAAATACCTGAGCTAGTTTATCTGCACAGAAGGTGCTGTGATCTGCAGAGTTGCTTGTTCATTTTCTAGAAGAAAAACCATAGTGTTAGCCTGCTCCTGTACATGAACATATTTTCATATCACCAACTCTTTTTTTGTTTCATTTTAAATAATTGTTTCTTTTAAGTATGTAGAAAAGGTGCTAAAACAGGCTCATGAGATGTCCTTACTGTCTTAGGCATTTTTTGCAGAAGGATTCTCTTCTGACTTTGTTATTGGGGTAGTTTGCTGTTGGCCTTTTTTTCCCAGTGTCAGCTCCCAGGTTTGTCCTGCAACATCAAACCTGGGAGCTGACACCGTAAAAATAATGAAATGGATGAAATGTTGGACCAATTTCATCCAGTGTTGTAGTCCTTTGGATTTCACTCTGGAACACTATGTTATACATTACTTCATTTACTTGGGTCAGTACTCAAGTATCAGTGTCAATTCAGTTTAGTATCCCCCTCTTTTTTTTCTAGAATCGTGGAACTGTGTGAACTCCCACCTTTCAGAAGAGCACAGAACCTTATATCTCAGCCTGCTTTATTTTTAGAGCTTTCTACAAGTTCGCTCTTGTAGGGCGGGGTATTGGCCAACTGTTCTTTCAAATGGCATACTTCTAGAGGATTGCCTTTTCAGACTGCTTATTTTCTAAGCACTAGTTTTCAAATATATTCTTCTCCTGTGACCAAAAAACCACAGCCTATGACCACGGTTTTGACAATTAGTGTAAAAAACTAACCAGGTGATCTGCACCATCATTAAATACATATAGTCCTTATGGACCGTTAGTGGCTATCACATCTGTGCCTGAGAGTCTTGCTCGCTTTTGTTTGTCTAACTCTCCACCCCTTCCCTCCTATTTGACATAGTCCTGTGGATGTACTATTTCTGATGTAGCAATTTTTTTTTCAAGCTGAAAGCCACAAAAACCTATAGAAATGTAAGGGTTTGGGGTTGGTTTGTTTGTTCTGGTGGTTTGGTTTTTTTTTTTTTCTTTCTCTCTCCTTCCCCATTGCCAGTATTTTGAAGACAAAGTTTGGGAAATCAGACATCTTCAACATGTAGAGAATTCATGTGTAGTTTTCATTTATTTTTCTATCATGAATCTAAAATTTGGGGTTGCTAATCTCTAGTTCAACTACAGATGAAAACCTCCTTTATGGGTCTCTCACAGGTTTCTCTCAAAGACGTGGGTCTTGGTAAGCAATAACTTGGTTACTCAATAGGCTGGTTTCCCCCGTAGTTATTCTTGTCCTGGATCAGGTGAGTACATCCAAAGTCTCCTTCTAATGCCATGTGTAGAAATTTATTGCAAAGTAAGCTGATGCATAGTAACTTGTTTTGAATATTTAAGCCTTAAAGAATAAATAAGTGCTTTACTTAGATAGTCAGCGTGGCCCAGAATCAAATCCAATAGAATTTCATCACAAACTCATCTTTCCTCCCCTTTTTGATGTTTTCTTTTGTGGCAGTAACTACCAAAGACCCAGATGATATTTCACCAACAGATTTCTCATTATTTTTAAGAGACATTCAAGCAAACATGGATGTATTTGACTTCAAATTCCAAGTAATTTCAACTGCTAACATGCCTCTGGATAATTTTAAAAATATTTCTAGTTTTCATTCTGCTGAAAACCTAATACTTTGTATGGCTGCTATTGCAATTTCAGCTCTTACAGGTAAGGTAATTTGTTCATTGAAAACCAAATACCTATAAGGTTGTTTGCCACATCTTCAGACTGAGTTTCTGCTGACTGTGTTTTTTACATAGTATTAGCTACACTGAAATCCAAGTGAATGATGAATTTATCCATTTATCCAAGTATCTGTCTTGTTTGAATTTCACAGGGCCAATTTTCAAGCCCAGTTCTTCCATACAAGTAGCTAGTGCCTTTTTTCTAGTCACTGCCTTGATTTGAGCCATTAGGAGTTCTCAGTTTGTACAAATTTCACTGTCCCTTTTAGCACATCTGATTCAATAACAATAACGTGTTGGAGCCATCATCTGTCGTTCTCATGCACTTTGAGATTTCCTGAGTACTGGGACTGTAATTGTTGTTTAAATATCCACACATCCAGAACTTTTGCCCTTAAGGCCCCCCTCTTTCCTAGAGTCTGTGAAGCATTTTTCACTATGCCTCTGTAGAACTATGCCCTAGCCTGTCTTCTGCTCGTAACAGTTCTTTTTAAGAGAAGCTTTTTTTTCCATCATGTCAGCATTTCTCTGAACAACTTCCCATAGTTTTTGTACTATTTCTGATTTCCCTCATTTTACAGACTGAATAAGTAACTTTTCGTAAAACTTAAGGAATATCTTTCAGGAAACCACAATCCCTTTTTTCCATGAAATGTATCTGTGATTATAAAGCTCTTAGATATTGCTTAGCCAGCATATATTACTAGCTACAACCTATAACTTTTGCTTATATCTGAACTGAAAGCAGTCTCTTTTTCAGGGTGTCTCTACCAAATCATTAACACCTGGACCATTCAAGTTGGCTCACTAATTAGGTTTTCACCTTGTCTATATCATTGAGCAATTAGGCTATGAAGTTGAATTTCCACAGGGCATTTCCCACTTGCAAATTCTTGTATCACTTCAGCAGAGAACATGGCTGCTACCCTCGGGTTACAAGCAGGGTAAAAAAAAAAAAAAAAAAGGGAAAAAAGGAAGTTGTAGACATATAGCCTTAGTCAAGTTCTTTATCTAATCCAATTTTACAGCTAACAGCCACTCCATAATCCATTGATTCCCCTCCACAGTGACTTATTTCAAACTCCTTCTTTCTTTGCTTCTGGTTCACCTTTTCTTAAAGCTGAAGATTAGCCAAAGCGTTCTTTCCCTAATTCCATGCTACACTAAGAGGTTGCTTTAATACCTTTTACAGAACTCCAGTTTCTTAGTTTAGGCCTTATTTTCTCACCTGATCTCTACAAATGCATCACTAATTTAAGACATACCCAATTTGGCCTGGACAGTTAACATTTGGCTACCTGTTTCAATTAGGAGGAGAAATTGGTGCTGAAATCAGGTGCCTGTGGTATAATCGTGTTTACTTGTAAAGAGCCTGAAAATGCTCTTTTCCTAGACACAGGTGGCATCAGATAGCATGGTAATTGCAGGCCTCTCTCAAACATTACTCAGTCCAAAAACCTGGAAGGCCTTCACCTTACAGTTTGTTTTCCAGAGCCGGTGTTGACTGGTGCTATCCCCTTTGCTTTCTCTTTGTCTCTTCTGCCTCTCCTGTACAGAGAGTCCTTTGTCAAATAATAGCCAGTAGGAGTTCCTTAGCTCATGAATATGTCTGTCTTTACACTTTGTTTCATAGTGGTATACAATTGTTTCTAACAGGGGAACAGGGGTTCCTTTCTCCCAATTTATAACATGAAAATTACTCTGAAAGTTCTTGTATTTTTTGCCATTGTCCTCTTTGCTATTATAAAGAAGTAACTGTAACACAAAGAAGTAACTATAACACACTCTGGAAATGCCTTTCCCAACCCAATAAAAATGCAGTAAGCGCCGCAGTGAGTAACACCGAGAGCCCTGCTGCAGCCAGCAAAGGTTCTCTCTAAACTGCTTCCCAGGTCCATGCATAAGTTTCAGCTGCATCATGCCTCCCAAGCGATCTTATGGCCAGGATCGAGCAGCATAGCGCAGAGATTGTCTTCCCCAGAATCTGTGTGGTCTGGAAGTGCTTTACCAGTGCAGACATAACCACATCTCATATCAGCACATCGCTGATACGCAGGCAGTTAAGCATACAATGAATCCATCCTAGACCAACCAAGCAAACAACGGAACCATTCTTTCAGCGTGGCCCTTCCTAGCGCATCTGCTCCTCCGAGGGGGGACGGTGCCTTTCTCAGCCTCCAGCAGCAGACACGCAGCTACGGAGTCAAACCACCAAGCGGGTTTTCTTCCCGTGTACAGCACCAACCAGTCACGTTCTGGACCACTGCAAGAGCTTTCATGTGTTAAAAACTACAGTTTAATTGGGCTGTATAATAATAGATCTGAGGTGAATGAGCGCAAGGAGAGATGCTACATGGAAACAAGAAATGAGACCTATAAGGAGAAAATCGGAGCCGTGTTAGAAATAAGGCTAGGCAGCTGGAGTCAGAGCGCTAGCAGGCCTTTTGGCGCTTCAGCAAGGATCGGGCACCCGGGAGAAGGATCGGGCACCCGGGAGGATGCCCGGGCCGCAGCCGGGCGCCACCGGCGGGCAGGGACCGGCGGGCCGCGCCTCCCCGCGCGCCGCCCGCCCTCCCGTCCCCGCCGTCTCCATGCGACACCGCGGCGTGGGCGGCTTCGAGCGCTCTCATTTGCATAACCCCGGCAAGTGGCCAATGGGCGGGCGACTATGGTTCCGACATTTGCATGAGCCCCGGCGGCGGCCAATGGGGCGGCAGCCGCCGATCCCGCCTGGCAGGCGATGTTTCCCTCCGCGCGGGGCGGCGGGGCTGCGGGCGCGGGTGACACAGCGGGAGGCCGGGCGGGACCTGCCGGCCGCTCGGCCTGGGCAGCGCCGCCGCCTCGGGCGGCCGCGGCGGAACGATGTCGGTGGCGGGGCTGAAGAAGCAGTTTCACAAGGCCAGCCAGGTAAGGGGAGCCGCTCCCGGCGCCGGAGCGGTGGCAGAGCCCCCGAGGGCGCTGGGCTGCTGATGGGTGGTTCGCCCTGCGCCCGCTCCCGCCCGCCCGCCGCAGGGCGCAGCCGGTTGCTCGACCTTTTCCGGGGTGGCGGCATCGCTGGCACGGCGGGGAGTGTTTCCTTCAGCTGTGCCTCTGGGTAGAGCCCCCTTTATTAGTGCCTCCTGGCCTCTGGGGTTGATCCTTAGAAGAGAGGGTTGCCTGTTTCCTTCTTTTGCTTGGGGCTTCGGGTCTTTCTTTTAGTTACCCATGTTTGCTGTTTAACGCTGGGTTTGTGTTTGTACTCTGAGGCCTCAGCTAAAGGTGTAGGCTGTAGGGTACTGGCTTTCCCCTGAAGAGTTCATTGTGTTGTTCTTCCACAAACTACTGGTTTATTATCCTACCTTGTCCTGTAGAGGGTATCCCATGTTTCTAGAGTTTTCCCTTCTTTTCTAGATGCTGGACTCCTACCTTTTCCTGGGTGAACCTTCATCTTCTCCTGACCCCTTTCTCTCCTCTTTTCTCTTTTGTACTGTGCTTCTCTTTAATACTCGTGCTGATTTTTCTTAAGAGGGAAACCCCTTTCTGTCAAGCAGGTGGACTGGTTGCGCTACCTAGCAGGAGGGCGCCGACCCGACGCCCCGCGTTGGTGCGGCCGCTTCGGGCAGCGGCGGCAGCAGTGGGATTCTTCTCACTGAAGGTGTTTGGAAGCCTCAGCTGCTTTGCTTGCTTGTTCCAAGCCTGACAGATCTGTGTTTCTGTTGGCTCCCGTTAATGATAACGGTGATACTGAAAGTAGTGTCTGTAACCTGTTCAGTCCCATCGGACAACTGCTCTTGTCTTGGTGAGAGTGGGAAAAATAAAGGTTTGTTGAGTGCTTAGCAGTCGTCTTTCTAGGTCCTCCTTCAGATATTTGGCTTGTCAGCAGCCCAGAATGTGCACTTTGTTTGGATATAGAGATGCTAAATATTTGTATCTAATGTTTATTTTCAGTAGTGTTCTGTCTTTCATGTTATGTACTGCTCTCAAGAAGCAGAAGGTACTTAGCTGAGGAAGTTAGAGAGGTAACCACAACAAGGGCTGTCTCGTCTAGCAACTGGTAACAGTGCAAGTTGCTTAATCCTGCCCAGATGTCAGGTAAACATTAAAAAAAAAAGGGGGGGGGGAGAGGGAGGGGCTCTGATAAAGGTAGCAGTAATGGCAAAAAGGAGCAATAGAATATATTGAAGTTGACTGTACATTTATTGAAAAGTTGAGGCATGACTTCCAGTATTCATTACAGTAAGGAACTGCGATGCATAACTTAGATAGTAATATTCTTCTCAGGGTGGGTCAAAGGTAAAGTTTCCACTTATTTTCAAATGCAGGACTGAGCAAGGAATTTAAAGTAAGTTTGAAAAGGTCTCTCTTCAGGGAAAGAAATACTGTTTAGTGGGAAATTAATGTGCAGGAAAAAAGATACTGGAATTGGATTTTTTTTTGGTGCTTGAGGCAACACAAGACACTTCGTAAGAGCTCATTCTGGAACAGTTCAGAGAAGATGTTGGGCAAAGTAGTAATGGAAAAAAGAACAGAAGAAATAGTGTGTGTATGTATATAGTTGATAAAAACATCCAGGTTTAAATAATGGATCTATTTATCTCTGACACACAGGGACACAGTCATGCCGTACATATAAAGGTACAAATGAAACAGTTGCAACTTACACAAAGTGGAACATGCAAAATGGAAATATTTGCACTCTTATCTTTTAGCTAAATTCTTTTACAAAACGCTAAAACAAGCAAATGCAGAGCATGAAAGAGGTTTTTCTCAACAGAACATTTGTTAAATCTCTAAGTACTGTGCCATCACTTAAGGAGACATATACCTTTGTGTATTGAACGGATGAGAGATGCCAAGGGTAACTGTTAACAGCAGAGACAGGCATTGCTTGGGGAAAGAATGAAATTAATTCCTTTAGTGTTCCCAAAGGAGAATGGGGGCAGATGACAAAAACTGGCAAATTTCCCAGAGGACATTGAGGAATACTGAAGGGAAGGAGACTTGTGCCAGGACATGTGATTAAGGAATAAGAATAATATTTGAAGGCTGACAGAACCTAAAGACAAAAAATCTGAAGGATGAAGCAAGTGGGTTAAGACAGTCTGTATTTAACAATTCATTCAGAAATGTGAATAAATATCAAAGAAGTGACGAGATCCATATATTTTCAAAAGATACTATTTCCATGCAAAAATACTTCTATTCAACTGAAATAAACCACAGTTCTAACTGAAATATAGGGTAATACAGGTATATAGTTATAGAGAGATTAAGTAAAACAGAATATATGGAGTTATTCTGTAACTCTGCATACTGTAACTGAACCACTTAACTGTTGCAGAACTGTTTTTTGCAAAAGAAATGCATTTTGGTTTTGTTTTTGTAAAAAGCCTACCTCTTCTGTGCGTCTTTATGTACAGCTTTTGTGTTAACTAGCGGTGATCACCTTTGTGCGTAGGCTTAAGTTCTAAGCTTAGAGAGTCCAGGAAAAAGCAAACAATACTTATGATTTTTATACATGCAGTTGAGGTTTGTGGGATGTTTGTCTGGTGCATGTCAGCTTGGTTTATTTAAAGTTTCAGTTAAGTAAATATGGGTTTGCTTTATAAAAGGTCAGCAGCTAACTTTTTATGGTTTCTAAAGCCCTCACCAAAATCAGGCGTGACATGCTTTTGCAGACTTGGTTGGTGTAGTAAATTCATTAATTCACAATAAGTGTTCCTGGTGGCTTTCTCCTAGAATTTTTTACCCAATTGTATTTTTTTCCCCACTGAAAGTATCACGTGTGTATAGGTTTTCACCTAAGTATCTGGTAGTGAGATTCAGAAGACAACTCTGGAGTTATGAGCATCTGTTGGAATTACTGCAGTAAATTCTGCACCCCAGAGTCAGTGGCGTTTTAACTATTTTTGTATATATTCCAATATGTAAAGCTGTAATTCTGCTCCATTATTGGTGCCCTAATAATTGCTTCTTCTGGCATCATGAAACTGATAGACCCAAAGCTTACATATAACCCAAAGGCTATATATCTGTTATGTAATAGATAATAGCTTTCAGGTACACTAGAATTTTCTTCACTATGCTTCTTATTTAGGTTATAAGTTTAAATTGAAACACTCAAGTGGACTGGAATGAAGATCACTTCCATTCTGTCCATTTAATATCAGCGATGATCCCTTGAGTATAACTCATTTGACTAATGAAATACCAAGCAGAACCTGTGTGGTGTCTTACCACCTCTCACTGGCGGGTAACCGAGGGCAGGCTGTTTCTCAGAGCTGATTGACTCATGCGCAAGTCTCATGGAATTCAGCTTTTTTTCTGTTTTTTAATGTATTTTCAAATAGAATTTTTTAAATTACCCTTCAGGGAGTTCTGTTCGTGATGAAAATTTGTCTCCTGTCTCTTTCAGCCTCTGACATATCTTATCTGTTTTCCTGTTTTCGGTTTGAAACCTTTTGATGTAGGTGGGTGTATCTCTGCCTACTGTTTTTGCAGGCCTTGTTCTTGTGGTGGTTGTGCATGTGGGATAACCCAGATGGTGGGAGGACGGCATCTTCTGATGCATACTGGGAGTATTTTTAGAGTGGTGTTTCTGTTTAGAAAAGCAGTAAGCTTAGAGAGTGAATAAGAAAGCCTTAATAGGCAGCAGATGCTATTATAATTTCTGCTATGCTCTAAAACTGCAGCCAGGCTAGTATCTTGGTGTAAAGATATGTGATTTTTCAAAGCAGTTGGAGGATAATGAGCTGAGAACCTCCCTCCCTTAGGGTGTTTTGAAAGCTCAGCCATGATGCTGGTGTAGGAAATCTGCTGTTGACCTTGAATTCACATGTTTTGTGTTTCTCTCTTTTTTTTTTTTTTTATAGATTAGTTGTAGCTAAAGTCTGTGTCTAGCAGCAGCCTCATTATCAACAGCTTATTCATAGTGTATTTCTTAGGCTTAGCTTCTCAGCGATAGTAGAAATTAGTACTTTTTTGAGGAAACATATGACTGCCAATTATTGTGAATATCTTATTTGTAATATAGGCATCAACAGTTATTGTTAGCCTATGCAGACTGGTTTCTTAAACCTTCTCCTCTTGTCAGTGAAGAAAGAGAGGCTCCAAGAGAGTGTGAATTGGGAGCTGTCTCTGTTGTCCATAGACAGAGCCTAAGGGTGACCACATTTCTAACCAAAACAACCAAAATCTGTTACAACTTTTTTGCCTTCTGAAAGTGATTTAACTTAGTGTAATAAAGTATATGCTCTGTGCTCTCATCTCTTACATATCCTGAATGGCATTTGTCTTTTCAAGTACTGCATCTTTTTTTTTAGCAATGTTTTTAAAGGCCTTTTTCTATTTTTAATTTTTTTTTTAACTTTTGACTATCACCAACAGTTGCAGGGATGCTGTTGCTTCTCTTCCAGATTTCTGCTTTTACTCCTTGATTTATGTGGCATTTTGATCCAATCTGTTGGAATGAAGATGAGATCAGAATCAAGACCTTCTTGTTCCCCAGAGAGAATAAGTCTTGTGATTGGGTTTTGTTGTGTGTTGTTTTTTTTTTTTTTTTTTTTTTGTTCTCCTGACTATTTTTCTTTTCTGTTACTTTGTATTTGAATGATACTAGCCTAGGCACAATATTTAAGCCTTTTTTAATGTCTGTGTTGATATTGAGTTAATACACAAAAACTTTACGTACACAAGTGCTTGCTAGCAAAGGAGGTACTTTGGTAAACTGAGGAAGAGACAAACTTTTATACAAAGAGAACCTGAACTTCGCAGTGAGACATGAAGAGAAACTCTTTATTAACTACATGTAGATGTATTTCCTTCCTGGGACTACAAGCTGTTATCATACGATCTGTTAGATATACCGTCCTTTCACATCCAGCCTGAATTGGGCATGATGAATCCAGGACCTTAGTAGAGAGAGAGCTTCTATCCTGTTCCTAGTTTTTATTAGATAATTGGATGTATTCTTTTGCAAATCTTATAGAATTGTGGGGGTAGGACAGCAGTGAAAAGGACATTAGAATTCAGTTTATTATCTGAGATGTTTTGAAATGGGTAATTATACATGTTTCAGAAAGGCGAGTAAACCGTCAGCCACTGGCAAGGACAAAAAATAATATTCCTCTATTGACTATGTGTATGTAGATATCTAATTAGACAGTATTGTTTGTCTTTACCTGTGTCGTGGCTGGAGACTGTTGTTATGCAATCCAGTAACTATAAAACCATAATATAGGTGATAAACTATTCATCTTAAATTCCTAAGATGATGTGAGGAGAGGCTGAGGGTTTGTGTAAATCTTTGAAGACTTGTTGGTTCATGGAGTATTTAGGGTTTTTTTTGTTTGTTTGTTTCTTTTTTGGTGGAAAACTTGGTGCTTGCAAAAGAAGTCCTCATTTTGCACTTTCTTTCAAAGCAAAATTATTAATAAAATGGAGGGAAACATGGTCCTGTGGCAAAGAGCAGCGTGAGTTTGGGGGGGGGGGGGTGTTCAGTGGGGGGACAGTAATCTGCACTTCACCTTTCTTGCTTTGGCATTAGTAAGGCTAGCTCACTCACATGGCTGACTTCTGGTTGTGCAGCCCACCCTGCTGACGCTGAAGCTTGCTTCCTGCAACCAAAGTACTGGGCTAACAGGTAGGAAATAGGAAGACAGTTCCTTGTGGCATGAAGGTGGTTTTCAATATTAAAAAATACATCTGATGGAGTTGGGAGGAGGGGGAAACTAGCTCTCAAGATTTAGCTTTACAGTTATATTTACAATTGTATTTATCTCTTGCTAAGTAGCCTGTCAGTAAGGCATAACTTAGAAAAAGCAGGAAAAAGAAACTTTGAGTGCTTCAGTCAGCATACGAATTAGCAGAAGATAGCAATCATATGCCTCTGCAACCTTTAACAGTGCAGCCCTCAAAGCTTGCAATAGATGGATCATAACGTGAACTGGGAATCTAGCAGAGATGCAGCTACAATTTGGAAGGAGGTTCGTTATATTTTACACATAAAATATTTATATATAAAAATCTGAATGGCATTGCAACAGAAAATAGTATAGCATAATGGAATGGAAGCTGAACTTTCTCCTTGAACGCATCTCCTTTTATAGATTCTTGGCTTTGCTGAAGAGTTTTGCACAGGCATCCTGAAAGTTCGGGTGAGAGCTGGCACTCCATCCTTAACTCATGCTGTTGCCTGAGTCATTGCGGCACATGCTGGGTAATATATTGCAGTGCAGTCTCTTGAGAATCCTGCAATGCTGAAAAACAAATAGACAAGTGAAGCACAGCAATAGCATTGCGTTGAAATTTTCTTTAGCATCATTTGCTAAGCGTTACTTGAAGTTGCTTATATATCTTGCGCAGATACATTTCTACCAAGAAGTTGCATTCCTATACAGAATTTGGGACGGGCTTCGTAGTACACATACAGGAGGACAAATTCTGCGTAGTTATACTGATAGAAATCTGGAATGACTCAATGAAGGCTCTCTTATATAGGAATGTGCAGTATAACTGCGAGCAGAATCTGGCTTATAAAACCTCAGTCCAAGTGCTTGCTTCCTATTAAGATAAGACAGTTGTATATATTCAGTGGCACAATATAGCTGCAGTTCCGGAACAAACTATTGCTGAAGAATAGAAGTGGTGTTTATATAACGTTTTGCCTGTTTTGCCATCCAAACACCAACACTTTCTGCAAGCATACATGCAATTCCAGTTACAAAATATGTCCTGTTCTTCATGCCTGCTGTAAGAACCTGATAAAACTCAAACTTTGTCTTGTAATGATGTTGTTAAGAACAAACTGCTTCTATTTATGTTAATACCACTTTCCCCCCGGTATATTGCGATAGTCTAATTCTATACTGCGCTGTGTTCTCTTTCTTAGTCTCTTTCCTGTTCGTGGAAAGGAAGCCACTGCTGGAGTTTTATGACTAGTTGAGAGTTGAAGATGCAGGTTTTGACACTTCTTTTAAGAAGTCCAGCTAGAAAAGGGCTAATCAAATGATAGATTATACCTTAAATTCTATTTTGTAGAGCCCTAGTGTCCTATCACTGTGTACATGTTTCTATTATTGAAGTTATTAAGAGTTACATGCATTGATGGGAGAACATACCAGTTAATTTCTTGCAACATCTCAAGTATCAGCAGCTGTGTATGTGAAACACAAAAATAACTTGGCCTTAGCTGCTTTCTATTCAAAGAGCAATGCCAAGCCTCTGATGAGAATTAATTCTGTTTCTGTACTACCCTAATTAAATTACATTTTTGATACTGTACCTGTGTTTAATGAACTGCAACGACTGCAGTGGAATTAGCCTGGTTTGGAATTGAACATGATTATAAGAATCCAGGACTCAAAGGAAATCAGGGGGTTCTAAAATTCTGTTTTCTATGATTGGCAGTGTTTCTGTTCTTGTGCACTCAGGTTACAGATCTAAGGTGAAAAAGGGGGGAAAATTTTTTAGAAGTGTTTTTTTTGTTTGTTTGTTTGTAACCAAGCAAAAAAGAAATAAAATATTAAAACCAAGTGTAAATGGGCCTAGGTAGTAACAGCCCCTTTATTCTCTTGTGAGTGCTGTGCAAATGCAGGTAGGTCTCACTGTTCCCATTCTTTTTTTTTACAGATGCAAATAAATAAGGTACTTGAAGGTGATGTGACTTCAAGGTTAAGGAGCTGGTCAGTGGCAGAACCGAAAGTAGATTACGTGTTTCTAGACTACAGATGCAATGTCCAGTCATTAGAAATTCTGCTTTTGAACTTTGTTGGGGTTTGAAAAGATGTGTAGAAGAACGATGTCACATTCACTATGGTGTGTTTTTTTTTTTTTAATTCTCCTTTATTTTGCATAAGATGTATGGATAAATAAAAAATGTAGATATGAGTTTGGATTACAACTTCTGCATAAATGTGGTGTAATTCTACTGACTCAAAGTTCAGCAGGGCTGAACATGGTATTTTCACTTAACTTGACTGTTTTTAATACCCCTCTGGAACTGGCAAGCAATGTTTTAGAACCTAGGATTTTCAGATAACATCATCTCCCCAGCAGAGAGTAAGTGGGGGAAAAAAATTTGCTTAGTGCCATAAATAAGATGTGGGATTGGAGGTCAGAAAGTCATTGTTTTGATTCAAAATTGTGAATTTCCCTTCCGCAGTCCTGTTGAGAGAGCTAGAAAGTGAAATCTGGTGCCCGTGCCGTCTGCCCGGTCAGAGAATGCCACAAACACGGGAATGCTTGCTCTTTCCCGCAGAGACTGTAGCACCTGTCAGCTTGGCTTCTGGGGCACAGCGGGCGCCTGCACGGTGGGAGGGGAAGAAACCCCGTTACAGTAAATTATTAATCAAAGACTATAACTTTTCATCAATTCAGAACCAGCAGTTCCAGTCTGCTGTCTAGAAATTCCTTCCAAAGAAAATAATAAAATTTTTAAAGACATCAGGAATTCTGCTTTTGGTGTAAGCTGCTTGGATGTCTGCCTGGAGGCACTGGAACATAGCAACTGTTACTTACCTTTAAGATTAACTGTTTGTCGTTTTACAGCTTTAGCGGCTGAATACTGCCTACCATTTTTTTTTTCCCTGCTGTAAATTGTAGTGACACCTAAAATTACTTTGCTAGCATTGGAAGTGGGGCTTTTTTATTTGTTTTTTGCTTGCTTTTTCTGGGGGTTGGGGAGAGCAGTCAAAACTTCTGCACTCCCCTGGTCTGTCCTGCGGCTCTCTGCATGCTCAAAGACCACTGACACTGTTCCTCAGTGGAACTTTCCCTTCCTTGTACTGTTCAACGTACGTTTGTGGTAGTGTCTGTCACAGTATTTTAATTTAATGGGAAGGAAAACTTCTGTGGTAAACAGTAGGAGAGAGGCTCACAAACACAGGTGAATGGTAAGCTTAGGCAGGAAGCTTATGCAGAAATACCTTCATATTTGAGGAAATATTTTGCAAAGGAGACTCCAAGTTAAATATGTCTTCAGTGGATACTTTCATCAGTAGTTAAGCTCTATAGGTTTTTCTCAAACTGTATGCTTGGTATACTGCTTTCGTTTATTCTGAGTGGGCCAGGTGCAGGAGCACTACTCGCAAAGGGGCTGAAGGCGCTCGCTCATAAACCCAGAAGTTGCTCAGCTGCCAGACTTGTAAATGGTTGATGCCAGAGCGTGGTGGATGGTTGCCCCTGTGGGTATGTATAGTACTGACAGATAAGATGGAGGAGGTACTCCTCCTTTGTACACCTGTAAGAAGCAAGATGAAACCCAGTTTGGCTGCTAGTGTTTGCGTCAGGAGCTTCTGTGCCTGATTTTTTCAAGAAATTAGGTATGCAGTTTGTAAACCTTTTCTGTGACACAGATTGGAGAGAATGTTTAATTGTGTGGGGAAGGCTATCAGAAAATTATGATAATTGGCTTTGGCTACCTGAATGAATATACCATGAAGAAAGTTGGCTCTTACTTTTAACTGATTTATGTGAGCTTTTTGTTTTGTTTTCTTCCAATCTCTGACCCTTTGTTTTCTTTGTTCCATTTGCTATTACACACGCAATTTCTTTTTAGAAGTTAGTTGTCCCAACTTCATGCTGCCATTTAATATGCTCTCTTGGAGAGATTCCTTTGTTTACATTTGTTTACATAATGATGTAAAACTATTTTAGTAATGCAAGAACTCAGACTATGTTTTCTACTGAGTGTATTTTTTCTGCAATTCCCTCATACACTCAGAGGGAGTGTGGCCTTTTATATCCGCAAAATGGATCTTGCATGATTTCTAGAAAGTACATATCTATTTCCTTTTTTTTTTTAACGCATTAGTAAATTATCTTGGGTGTTTAGTCAGTGAGATATTTTATACGGTCATAAGCTATTAATATTTTCTCCATTTAGGTATTCTTGGTTTATAATGATGCATTTTCATTGAGATAAACAGTAAAAAATAATATTCTGGATCTATTTATGTGGTGGGGGAAAAACCCAAGCGGTTTCCATTTGAGGTCTTATGATTCCTGGGATTCGTCAAAAATATATTTGGGACATGAGAAAGCTTTTGACTAAAGGCTTAGTTCAGTCTTCCCACTGAAATCAGTTGAAGGAGACAGTGAACACTAGAATTTGAGGTGAGCAGACTATCATATACTAGAAATATTTTCTGCTTTTTACTTTCTCAACTGTCATTAAGTTGCTTTGGTGGAATCACTGAGCCCCAAAATAATCTGTAAAACAAGGATGTAAATAAGGTAACACAAATGGAAAGGAAAACAGAAGCATTCACAATTACAGATTTGGCCCAGCCTAAATGTCTGTCTGAGTGTGAGGTGATCTAATTTCCCAAAGACATTGTATTCTTGTTTATTAGTGTGATGAAATATATGATCTATGTTCAAAGTCAAGATCCCATGGACTTATTTAGTATAGAGTCATGAAATTACCCACCGAATTGTGTACTCTAGAGTCATGAAATTACAACTGTGTCCGTCTGGCCTAAGAGCTGTGGTCTGTGCAGGTCAAAAGAAGCAGGTGTTTGCAATGTTCTGTTGCCATTTGTGGTTAAATGCGAGGTCTTTTGGATGTGACTTCTTTGTGGTAGAGGAATATTTTTCTTGTTTCCATCTTTTTTCCAAAGGTGGAACAAAGGACTTTTTTCAAGGTGGTTTTAGTTTTACGCAAAATCTGGTCAACAATTTGAAGTATGTCTATATTTTTTACAGTTAATATAACATCAGTAAAACCTTGAAACGCATTGAAATTTAGAATGATAGTACTTCCATTATTATGTATAAATATAGTGTATATATAACCTGTATTTCCTCCCCCACCATCTTTAAGCCTTTGGACAGAAAAACTCCTCATAGATAGCCTCTGCCCAAAATATATTTGAAAGACGTTCTTAGAAGGCAAAAAACCTGCCCTTCAGTTTCCAGACTTATATGTCTGAGCAAGCATTGCTTGTAGAGCTGGAAATTCACTGTGTGGAATGACGCCTGCCCTGAGCACTGCTGCCCTGGGTCGCTGACTCTCTGTCAGAAGCCTAGGCTGAATGACCAGGTTTCTTTATGAGATTGCTACTTATTTGTTGCTTCTTATGTTGCTTTTTCGACATTACCTTTGTGGAAACAGTCTTTAAAGCTTCTTCGTTAGTTATTGTCGTACTTCTGAGCTCCAGTCAGATTAGTGCAGGATTGCAGAAATTAAGCCTTTCTGTGTGTGACTGCACCCTCCTGCACAGAAGACAGAACAAGTTCAGACCGAGAAGTCTTGTGCTATTGATAGCTGGCATAACAGATCTGTCACTTCGCACTTAGCACCTCTTTGTCTATCAGCACATGTGGGGAGCAGCCAGAAGACTAGTACAGCTCACTCTATCTGATGAACAAAAAGTTCATTTATACAAGGGGAAAAGATGCATATAAATATAGCTGCTCTTGCACAAAAGTAGTAATGCTTCTGGTAATTGCTTTTTTTTTTTTTATTATATCAAAATTATATTTGTTAAGAAAATGAGGAAATTCTTTTGTAAAAAAAAAAAAACAACAAAGGTGAAACTTTATGAACTCATCTTGCCAAGTGTTGTCAATTTCTGTGATATTTTATTCAAAAATATACAAAATTGGAAAAATTATAGTTTTTGAAAAGCCTAGTTTCAGGTGGAAGAAGTTCATTTATGAAGATTGTGGGTATTCTTTTGGAACATTACTTATTTTATGATCCAAAACAGTAACTGTTTGCCTTGTTAATTACTTTTCATTGTGTATCATCTAAGTTATTCCTTCAGCAGATGTTCAGTTGTTGCCAATGTATGTGGGACTGAGTAAATTTTATGGTTTGTTCATCACTTGGAACATGTAAAATACACCAAACAGACTATCTTTACATCAGCACTTCGGTGTATATGAAGCATTGACACTAATTCTAGTAATGCATATTATTATTCTAGCAGGTGACTGAAATAAGTACATGGTCTGGCCAAAATTACTGGTCTAGATTGGTGCAAAAGAAAACTCCATTTTTGTCAATTTGCCAGTTATTTTCTAAATTTAAGTGACTTGCATATACAGAAATTGCAGGTGTTGTTATGCCAGTTGTAATTACTACTCAGAAAATACTGCTGTGCAAAAGCCTGTCTGTAATTCTTTTCCTCTCCTAGTATTCCTGGAAGCTTACATCTTTCTGTGTGTTTAAATTAATGCAGTTACAAAGATGTATTCAGTGCATTCACAAGGATTGCTCAAAATAGTGTTGAAATGTTATAAAAAAAAATATTAAATTGCTGTAGTTCCATAATCCAAAAAGTAACTGTAAAATGTATTACGTACTGCAGACATTGTTGGAACTCTTGTCAATCATGGCTTTAATTTACGCACATCATTCTACATGGCACATCTTAAAGGGGTTGAAAAATAGCAAATCTTGCCTTTTTTTGTACTTACTTTTCCAAGCAGCGATTTCAAATTTTTGAGAACTTTGATTCTGTATATTATGAAATTTAGAGTTGTATTATTAATAATGAAGAACACATTTCTATGTGTATATTCTTAAATCTTGATCAAACATATATGATAATTAAAGGACCACATCTACTGCTTTGTTCGGTATGAAGAATGCAGGAATTGTGACACTTTGGTTGCAAGTGAGTTTGTTAGCAACTGAGATTTGCCCTTCGGTGATCTCTTCAGCTGTGGTTAAAGGTTCCTGTCTCATGGGACTTGGCATGTTTTGCTACTGATGGATGTACTGCCTTTTCTGTAGGAATTTCTTGCTGTAAAGCCATGTCCCAGTTCAGAGGAGGACAGTGCGTTTTGACCTCATTTGCACTAGTGCTTCAGAGCTCATTGAGGATTTCTGCGGAGGTCTCTTGTTCTGTGTCTAAATTATGCTGGGAGAGTTTTTCCAGTTTTCTCTGTTGTTTATGTAAAGATGGAATTTGATATAAAGTTTGATAACAATGAAATACAGACAATTCTGTGTGCACGCTGAGGAAAGTTCTTTTCTGTCCCCATGGATGAAGTCAGCGGTGCATTTCTGCAGTGCTGCTGTTTCCACTAGAAAGAATTGTGCCTCGTGGAGATTCAAGACAGTGTATGTCTGTCTTAGAAGTGTGGCTGGGAAGCCCTGCTATCCACGACTGCATTTTAGTTTATGGTATTGCATGTAACAATGTGTTGCTGCCTAAAACCACTAGCATGCTTTGAAACTGAGTTATGAAAATAAGGCAAAAATGTGCAGTGACTTCCCCTCTGGACTAGTCACAGTGACCGCAGTGATGCTTGGAGGTTTTTCTTTTTCTATTAAGTGAAAGAAAGGAGCATGGATTATTAAAAACTTTCAGATACACAAGAGTGAAACTTGTTTGTTCCGTTTAGGTTTTGCAACTCATGATGAGCACAGGTTGCATTAGCAAAGAGAATAAGATATCTTAAGTCCTTTTGTTTTTCACATGGGTATTGTTGCTAAGGGCCTCACGTGAATCCCAGCAAAGTCAGCAGTGCTGCAGAGCTGCTGGGAGCATATTGTTGGATTTTTCAAAATATATGAGTAATGAGACTGTAACACGATTAAAAACTCTGGTGCTTTTGTAGTGGATCCAGGAACAGGAAGCAGGTTACTTCACAGTGTTCTGATGCTGAACATTAACTTAAAGGCTTGTGAAAACTGTCAACTAAAATGGCTTAAAAAAAAAAAAAAAAAGAAACAAGCAAACAAGAAACGTCTCAAGCAGAGGAGATAAAAATCTTGTTGATTCAAAGGGAAAGTGTGCAGTCCATGTGCAGCAGAAGCAGGTGTATTGCCTTGAGTAGCAAGTAACAGGGACTGACTGTGTGGCAGAAGAATGTAGGTGTTTCACAGTGTACTAAAAGCAGTGGAACCTACAGGACTGACTGCTCAAAAAAGTAGGAATGATGTCACTTACAGCAAAATAATGTGCAGTAAAAAGTAAGGGTAAGAGAAGGAGTTGTCAATCCATTTTATAGTGACTTAATAAAATCCACAAGGCTAGTGTAAGTGTGTGCTAAAAAATGTAAGCAGTAGTTTAATAACATTGAAGGCCAAATCTCTAACTTGATTATGTGGGAATGGGGTTCCATAAGAATTACTGCCTGATGGAAAGTAGTTTCTGAAAGAGCAATAAATAGAGATTATTTGTCACTTTTTATGCATACAAGGTAGACTTGCTGATACACATTATGCTGAAGCGGTGATGAGCAATAGTATGCTGATGTGGGGAGAAGTTAATTCTAAACCACATCAACCAAAAATTATGGTTTTGACCGTCAGTGTATCTGGCTGTATACAACTTCTGTTGACATTCGTCTTGTTCTGCTTCCTCTGTACGGCTCACTTGGGGCGCTGCAGTGGATGAGCTTGGTGACGTTTTTTACTGATAATGGATTCACTAAAACTGTCACTTTAAACTATGGCACTGCCAAGGAAGTTTTTACTTTAGATAAATACATAGTTGTATAGTAACTTTTAAACACTAAAAAGAGTACTCCTGACTATTTGCAGCATATCTTTTAGTATTCACAGCTCTTTAAATTCTCAAATTTAAGACTGTTTAACTCAAATACATAAGCTCTGAGCTTAAAGCTGTAAATCACTGTTAAAAGTGCCCACATCTTGTCTATGTTATTTCCCCTGTGGTTGGTCTGTATTGGCGCTGACAAGTATTTGCCAGGTAATTTCTAAGACTTGTACTTACTGCTTGTGGTGTTGAATGTGTAATGCGATAGGCTTGACTTAAGTAAAGATGATGTAAGTGTATTTTGACTTTATAGAAATCAGAATTAGGTCAGCCCAAAAACGGAGTAAAAACCCCTGACGTTTTCCTGTCCCTTGCTTTGACAGGGCGCTCTGACAGCAGTTGTGAATAAGTGATCTTTTCAGTCTTGCATGTGGGCATTGAGGATGTGCTTAGGGCATAAAGTCAGGAAGAGATGATAGGTGCTTGGTGTGCTGATAAGGAGGCCCAATGTACTCAGCCTTAAAACAAACAAACAAACAAAAATTAACCTAGTTTTAGACCACAGCTGATTTTTATTTACATGGATTTTCAATGAAGCCATCTAATAAGCAGAAATCTCTGGTCATGGAAAATGCAGGAGGGCAACTGGATATTCATGAATTATGCAGTGCAGTTAAGTGTTTTCAAGAAGAAAAAATTACTTAAATGTTTTAAGGATTTTAATCGCCTATTCTGCACATGCACGCTATGATTTATGTGTTGACTGATCTCTCTTATCTGAAGAACTAGGATTTAATTTTTTGTTTCAAATGATGTAAAAGAAATAACACTAGCATATGTTACTTCAACAGAAAAATGCTGCAACTGGCTGTTCTGTAACAACTCTTTACCAAGTCAGACTTCATACCGGACCCAGCCACAGAGTAATACACTGGGCATTCGTTCTGTGAAGCCTTGAAGTATTTGCTCAGCTTTACATCCATGGATAGCTCTGGGACTGTTCGTGTGCTGAAAGCTAGCTAGACCCCCTCCTGAGGTCAGGCCTGTCCTGTAATCTGTGGTGTATTAAATGTTAGCTTTCGCAAGAGCCAGTGGGAGCCATCTTGCCTGAATAAGCTAGGGTAGTTTAACCTGAGAAAAGAGTGAAGGATCCATTTTCTGGGGTTAATTCCAGGACATTGTGCTGGAACTGGTCAGATAATGTTCTGGGAACGTGAAGTACAATAGATTCCTCTTAGAAGCTATGAATCAGAGTAGTGCACTCTTCCAGAACTATGACTGGCAATATCCCAACACTTTCTAGAATAAGGCAAAGCATAGATTTTCACTAGACTGAGTGACAATTGCTAGATGTCATGTGAAGAGGACAGAAATAAAAAGGTATTGAATGGACAAGGTAATGTAAAGCTTAGTTTAGGACAGAGAGGTCATTAAAGCAGTCAGGCTACCTCAGTGGATGGTTAGATTGGTTTTTGTATGCATAACTTTCCACGTGTATGCAAGTACTATGTTTATGGAATTGGCTTTAACAGCTGGATGCCATCAGACTGAAGATGCAGTTGCACGGCATCTTGCATCACCCTAAATCTAGGCCATCATAGCCTCTCTCTACCCCCAGAGTGAGGTCCTGCCCACTTCCTTGGCGTCAGCTCTGACTGCTTGTGTGATCACACGCTAAACTGACAGAGGCAGCTTATCCATCTGAAAACCAACCCAGCTCAAAGGTGTGATTAGCTTTCAGGTGGATTAACTCACTGAAGCAGCTCACGGCGTAGGCGCACGAGAGCTAGTACCAATGCAAAGGAAGTGGTGGGAATGTCTCGACAGGGATGAAAAGGATTTAGAGAAGGCTGAGCAGCTGTGGAAAAATACCTTAATGAATATTAGAATGTTTTGTTCACATTCAGAGTAGAATAAATCATGCTTTCCAAGAGATTTGTATCTCATTGATGGTTTGAATGATTAGCCAACAAGAGATCTCTGCTACCAGTTCTCCCTGGGTTTAGTGGTGACTATTGTGATTATGATAATCATGATTATGATAATAATCATGTGAGGGCAAACAAAGGATACAAAAAGATCTATCCGTATTCCAGCAAGCCTGTAGTCCAAACAGGACAAATGAGTGGTTTAAGTAAAATGGTGGTCAACCTGGATGCGGGTAAAAGGAATGTTCCTGGTGAAAGCAGCACCTCGAGCTGTATAACCTGCAAATCCTTTGAGTGATAGGGCTGGCACAATGTGATCTGAGAGTCTTTAGTCCGACTTTAGTGGAAAACTGAGAACACTGTTGGGGCGAGGGGAGGGAACATACATTTTCTGGGTGGAGGAAAGAGAGCCCTTAATTCAACTGTGAGGAGTATCAGAGGAGGGAAGTTCTGCTCAATTAGATTAAGGACTAGTGTGACAAATGATGTAGAACAGAGATACAAGTGAGGGTGAAGTTGTAAAAGGATGTTAGAGGTCGCAAGAGGCAAACTAACCAGTAAAAAATGAATGTGGTATAACTTTTCCTATTTTCTCAATGCTCTTTGGGCAAACCAGAATGTTGTAAGGGACCACTTTGACAATTACTTGTTAGCATCTGTTAAAGCAATCTTTAAATTCAATCATGAGACGTCTAATGTAGAAACATCATAAATCACACAGGGGTTGGAGTAAGTAAGAAGATAATATGGAAGGTCCTCATATTACTTGGAAAGGAAGTCTGTAAAGGGGGTTATTTAAATCTCTAATTTTAAGGGGTTTGTTTTATAGCATAATCACCCTTTCTCATCTTCACAGTGGGCTTATATGAGTATGTCAAAAGGAAGCCACACCTTCCTTACAAGCACAGAGAACAACTTTAGAAATAGGGATTGTTTTAAGGCCAAATCAGGATTGTATTGCTGCCAAGTGGATTTTTCACCAGGAGCTTGTGGAGGGAGGAAGAAGTGTTAATGTGATAACAGCCAGTGGAACTCGCTCTGCGGGTAACTTGTTCACAGCTCTAGCTCCTCTCCGTGCAGAGTAAAGAGGACGAAACGTTGCCCAGTTGCTATACCTGGGACAAGACGCCTGAGGAGAGGCAGGAGATGGTTCTGGCAGGGTACGTACCCAGCGCTGAGCCTTGCTGCTTGTCCTCTGTCACCCTGCAGAAGGACTGTCTCTGTGTGGTGCACCCACTACCCCCGCTTGTCTGCAGTGCTCATGCACGTGCTGTCTCGGTGTGTTCTGGCTGGATAAGCAAGTGCCAAATAGATCATAGTTTGGAATAAAAATCCCCAAATTTTACTTTTCAAAGAAATTCAGAATGTTTTCTTAACAAAAGTTTGGAACTGAGTGAGGAGTCAGTGAAATTGGAAAAGTGAGGAAGGATATGAACTAAAGATTTTTTTTTTTTTTTTTTTTTTTTTTTTTTTAAATGGCCCTTTGGTGGCTTTATACTTCTGTTTTTAGGATATGCTCACTTCCACAAGCAGCAAGATTTTAAACAGATTAGGGAACAGTATTTTAGATTTATAGATTGAAATACTGAAGTAAAAGAGTGGTTCTGTCTGTGTAGATCTTTATGGTTCCATGTATATTATCATCCTTGGCTACGTGAAATCTCAGATCAATGAATTTGATTGAATTTTTGTCAGAGACTTCAGTGTAATGAGGCTTTCTTATTAAAAGCACTTGTATCTTCTGAAAAGTGGATGGTCTTGACTGTCACACTTTATTACGTAGTCTTTTAAGTAGGCTTGCAGAGCAAATAATGTGTCTGCATCTAAACATTTAGATAGGTTCGTTTTATTACATTTGAATTCTTATGAAGATGTTTTCCTTTTGAGGTATGTGCAATAGTGATTACTTTCAATTTACCAATTGATAAACGCATGTGTAGGCATCAGTGTAGAGTTCTTTGGGAAACAGTGGAGGTTTGTCAGGAAAGTGTTCAAGGTTTTGCAATACAAAGTAGTTTTTGTTGTACAATGCATGTGCTAAAGAATAGCTTTAGCAGACAAGTTTGACTAAAATGCTCAGTAATACTGTGACGTGTCACCGCCTGGTGCGAAATGAGTCACTCTCTATAGAAATGCAAAATCGCATTATAGAGTCCAGAGTCTTGTACTTTATTCGTATATGGACAAGAATGTCCTTTGTTGGCGATACTGGTTTTTGTCAGTATCTGTATGCATTTAATTTAAGCTCATAGGCACCATGCTGAGTATTGGTGTATACACCATCACATGCTAATGATCTGTTTGATTTGTATCATTTGCCTCTGTTTTCTATGGGTTTGATATCTTACCGTCCTTTTTCACTGCTCTTTTAGATGTGATTGAAGACGAGGTATGGTTGTCAAACTGGAATAGCTCTTTTGCAATATGTAGAAATACTGGCCTTGGAGCTGTATTTATTTGGGCTTGTCCAGAACAATTGCTCATGTTCTGTCTGAACAGCTGCAATGAGTAGGAGAGGTCATTTAGTGCTACTGGGGAGGACCACAGCTAGAAGTCGTCAAAGGGCAGTCTGAAACCTTTCTGTGCAGAGACCTGGAACAAGTTTGTAGAAAGCATGAGTGATAGTTATGTAGCTCTGTGATTTATACAGTGGCATGGAGATGTAGGCTTTGTTTAGGAATAGGATTTTGCTCTCTGGAAGGGGGCTGGATTTTGCCACAAGTAAGTTGGATTCATTGGCAAGGAAGAGTAGGAGGCATGTAGAAATCTTGACAAGCTATGAGTTTGCAATGGGATGGACTCGGTTTCTGGAATGTACTTCTCAGTGGTTTTGCTGCCTTGAAAGTTCAGTAGCTGCCAAGGGCATCAAGAATAAAAGCGCGGTGGTTTAGAAATTCCTGTGTGAAGGCTGCGTTGCTTGCTTTTCCATCCCACTGGCGTGGTCAAGCAGTTTAAGTGAAAACTGCAGTGTTAGTGGGGTGCACTGAGAAAGCCTATCTAGGTACCCGGGAAGGGTGTCAAGTCTGATATGGATTTCAGGTTTAAAGCATTTGAGATGGTAAATCACCATGTCCAAAGGAAAGACTTCAAATCGCAATGCGTCTCAGAATTGTAGCGCTAGAAGCAGTGGCTCTGCCCAAGTTCAGCTGGTGTAAGAGCCTATAGGACCCAAAGGTAAAAGTCCATCTTCAGGATAATGGTATTACTACAGCAGATTGTCTGGGTAAGTTAATAACAAGCTCCATTAATCTTTGGGTGGTCCAGCTCATTTGTGTGAGACTGTGGGGGAGCAGAGGGGGAAGAATTGTGTTTGAATTGTTCTCCATTGGAGTTCAACTCCTTGGGCCAGAATGGCTTGGAATAGCAAACACCAGGCCTCTCTGCAGTTGAGACCTTGTGCTAGCTCTCTGTTGCTGGAATCAAGCTTCTGCTTTGTGACAGCTGCTCTTTTTTCCTTTAAATGTACAACACACGTTTCTTTTCACGTTACTCAGCAGCTAGTGTTTAAGCTCTGTGCTAGTGGTTTAAAAAGAATAAAGAATGCATGTAATTAGGAAGCTGAGAAAGCTGCTATATGTTATGGGAAAGAAATAAAAGACGTCGCTTTTACAACTACAGTTGAAGGTCTTGCCAAAATCATCTGCACATGGTTACTGATTGCTTAATATTTTCTGTCAAAGAAGCTTAGTAGAGAAAATTATCTTTAAAAAGTACTGTATGCATTATAAGAGAAAGGACTTAGCCTTTTAGGTTTAGAAGTGGTGGAATACATTCCTTTAAACATTTCCTGCTAGAGTAGCATTAAACATTCTGTATGCTTCTAGCTCGTGTATTTGTCTAGTAATCTTACCTTGTAGAGCTGCAGGATCCGACCTGGAGCTTAAATCAAAAAGTGTGTTGCTGCTGACAGATCTGAAGGAAGGAGGAGACTCAAGTCCCATTTAAAAACTGAAGGATTTGCTACACACTGATGACGTTTTGTCTAAGTGACAGACTTCTAATTGGAGACCGTTACCCATGCAGAAACTCAGGGTGTATTGCATTTTCTGAACCTGGCATTGCAATACTTTATAAGTAGTTTGGCAAGTAGTTGTTCACTTACATTAGCTGTGGTGGTGCTTATCTGTTGTGTTCTTAAGTTCAAGTGTCCAGGCATCTGTGGGAAAGTGCTTTTGCAATTTAAAGGGAGAAGGTCAAATTTAATGAAACAGAGTCATAAACAGTGCATATCTTCGTGACAGAAAGCAAAGCTGATAGGAAGTAGCTTTTCAAGCAAAGGCTTATTGCAACTCTCCTTGAAAGCAAAGGTAGTTACATCTCTTTCTAGCTGTTTCCCTCCTCTCCTTTCGTTATTATCTGTTTCTCAGAATAACAGCAAGTACATGATCTTCTCTGGGATGTTTGCTACGGTATTTCTGTCCTAGGACTCTTCGTTCTTTCAGCCTTGAGTTAGAGACTATATAAATGAACAGTGTAAACCAGTCTTGCACTCTGATAAAAGAACATGAGAGTGTACCAATAAATGACTCCTGAGCAGAGTACTGAAAAGAACAAAAGTATATGCAGCTCCTGCTGGGAACAGAAAACAGAGACCAGCAGGGGAAAAAAAAAAAAAGGGGTGGGGGGGCTGGCTTGTGAGAGAGAATATTTAGGATGGAAGGCTGGATGAATTATCATCATCTGTAGATGCACAAGGTAACTGGTAGTTTGAAAATGTTTCATTTCCTGCCTAAGTATAAATTCTCTGAACAATTTATCAAGTCACTACTCATAGCTGTGGGAATTTTTTTTTTCTTGACACTTATGCAGCAAACCGGAACCATAGCTGGACAGTTCTCTGGTCCTCTGAGTTGGGCTTAACGTCAGAACTAACATGATGATTAGACATTTTTCTGGTAAATTTTATCTTGAAGTGATTTAATTATGAATTGTTTCATAGGACCAATATATACTGATGACAAGGCCAGAGGGGACACAAGTGCATCTGAAACAAGTTCATGAGGCTCCCATTCATGAAAGTATCTAGATGAGAAACTTGGCGATGGTCCTGTCAATAGGCTTGCCTTTCGTGAGCAATCAAATTTGTTTTTAAGTGGTAAAGAAACTCTATTCCTCAGTGCAAAGCACAACAGGCTCTCACTGTGTGACTGTAAATCTGAAGTTATGAAACTAGTGACTTAAGTAAATATACAATCTGCAAACTGTGAAACTAATTTCTAGAGCTAACGTGTCCAATGGACATCAATGGGTGCCCTTATTTCAGATTGACAAGGCTATATCAATCTATATCAAATTCCAAGGTGGGAGAGAGCTTAGAGATAAAAGCAAAGTTACTTTATCTTCTCTGCTGTTTGAACTTCAGTTGACTAACTCAAACAGGGTGAACTTACATTAAATATAGACTTAAATGCAAAGAAGTGTCCTCTAAGAGAGTTTAGTTTGTGTCAGTATACATAAATATAAAAAAGCTATTAAAAAGAAATCTATATATTACAGATTCCCTGGGTTCCTTTCAGTTATGTACATGTGTTGTAATTTAAAAAAGAAAACAAACCATAAACTCTTTGTTTATATTCAGGTTAGCAGTGGAACATATGCATCATGCTAGTGGGAAAATGATTGGACTACTTGAAGCCACTGCCAAATGCAGAAAATAAGCACACTGAAGAAGAAAAGACTTCTTTTCCTGTCTACTCCCTGTTGCGCTTTTAAATCTCTTTAGTAGATCATTCCCTAATCATAGGAATAAAACATATAAAATCATTTAAATAATGACATTACCTTTAGTTATTAATTTTCTTTTAAATGGAATCAACCCCTCCCCTCCAGGCTAGGTGAGATAGTAGTTAAATTACTATTTTCACCAGCTTGTAAATGAATAGCCTATCCAGGACTCATCTTTCATTCCCATCTGTATGCGTGTGCAGATGCAAACTGATATCCATATAGTCTGTAATAATAGGTTCTGAAGAGTTAGTTCAGTTCATCTCTAGTTACAGGAAGTCAAGGAAGTTTTATTTTCTGTGGCCAAGATACTGCTGTAGAATGTGCAGAATTTAAAAAGTTACAAAGGCATTTGTCTGACTAAACTCGAACATATCTCTAAGGAAGAGATGAACAACGGGCAATCTGCTGTCCCAAACAAGATACAGTTAGGAAATACTAGAAACCATGTAATAGCGACAGCATAACAACGAGCAGGCCCTTACCTTCCTGCCCTTCCTGTATCACCTTCGTTAGCATCACTGATTGTGGCCTGCGTGCAGCCATAGGAAATGGTGTTGCTGTGTTTGCAGTGGCAATACACTGTGTAGGAAGAAGATACAGAAAACAAACATTAGAAGAAGTTTAGAAATAGTAATTGACCCGTTTTGCTTATAGCCTCCCGTAGCTGAGCAATACTTGGTTTGGTTTCAGTTCATTGTGAACGCATGTGCATCCCAAAATGAAATGGAACCAGTTAGAAAAACTAAAAACATACCTTGCTGCTCTGGCTTTAATCTCTAGTTGTTTTTGGAAGGTTAATGGAAAATATAAACCATACAAAAACATAAGCCCTATGCAGAGGCAGTGAGTAGGCTTTTCTGATTTGTCTACAAGGGGGAAAACCAACTGACTTTGTTTATTTAGGCTTGGTTTTGAGGCTTGGTCTGAAGCTGCAATCAAGTGCTTTCCCTCACATCCAGACTTGCACACTGGAGAATTGCTTTTATCTGACATCTGAAGCCTCAAGTCGTGTAGCAGGGTGTATTGCTTGAGTGCCATGATGGGTAGCTTGGCCTTAGCTATGCTGATAATTTTATTTTTGCATAACATAAGATGGAGACGATAAACATATGGTAATAAGACCAAATGCCTTGCTGTGATCAGAGCCAGCATTTATATTTTACACCACTGCCTCTTTATTCCATCCCTGTCCTACTGATTTTAGTAGAAAAAAACTTTTTTGTTTGAAATTCCCGTGGTTCAGCAGTGTCAATATTTTGCATGTGAGTGGTACTTTAGCATCAATGGAAAATGAACTCTAGATGGATTTAAAACTAAAACCACAATATCCTGGAATCTGTTTCATGAAACCACCTATTTGAAGAACTATTCACGGAAGAAAATTAATAGGGAAGATTGATGGAAGAAAATGGAAGAAATTGCCCCTCTTTTCTGTCCCTCTGAGGAGCTCTGAGCTGCTTGCTGGCAGCTGCTCTGGAGACTGCCAGCTCAAATGCTGCTGCTCTTTTTTTTTTTTTTTTTTTTTCTTTTTCTTTTTTTTCCCCTTTGTGTGTGTGATTTGCTCAGGTTTTGGGCAGGGTCTTATGTACAGCATAGATGGAGAGAAGTGTGTGCCAGAAGAAAATAAAGGAAACAGAAAGAAACATAACGCAAAGAGAGGTAAGTCATAAGGAGGGGTGAGGCAACTGAGAGAAAAAACAAACTACATGGAAGCAGTGGTAGTGAAGTGAACTGACTGAATTGCAAAGTGCAGAGGTACCAGTGATTAGTGCACGAGGAGAAAACGTGTCTTGGGATGCGTGGTTGGCTTAATGTTTCTGTGAGAGCGAAAATCTACAAAGCTTAGCAGGAATACTCAGGAGATGGGAGAAAGCGAGAGCTCTGCACTTCTGTACTGTAACGTGAGGTAAGCAGGCAAACAGGACTGCCAGGAAAACCTGACGCAGTTCAGTGCCTTGATAGAGCTGACTGCCCCTGGCACAGAGCTGTGTGTCATACAATAGTTGTCAGTGGTAAAGTGATTTTCTTGCTCTCCCCTTCCCTGCTTCTTGTTTCAGTTTTTGAGCGCTGAGCCAAACTCTTATTTTTTTCAATTTCATGAAGACGATGATACTCTAACAAAGACCAGACTTTGTCTCTGGTATTTGAACTTGTGGCATTGATTTAACCTTGATGGTGCGGAGGAGCATCGATTTTGCTGTCCCTTTCCCAGGAAGGCAAGCAGTGTTTATAGTTCAGCCTTGCACTGAGAGCTTCAGCAAGCTTTTAATTGTCACTAGGGCTCTGGGAACCCAGCTGGTAGTGGCTGCCTAGGGAATACACTGAATTGCTGCATCCCTTCTTGCCAGGGATGCGTTTCATTCCTGCACCTCTTTTCCAGTATCAGAACTGTGTTGGCTGTCAGAGAATGATTGGTACAGCTACGGGCCACCTCTCGTCAGAGGCTCTGAAACTGGGATCCTCAGGCTGAAAGGAGAATTTGCAGCAAACCTCTACTGACAGTAGAGCTAAATTCTCACAGATTCACAAATGAAATACATAAATTTAAAGTGCTAATGGTTTCAAGAGGATTTCAGATGAAATTCCTATGGAGCACTAAATGTGCTACCCTTTCAAAAGTAATAATTTCTGCCATGGTTTCCTTTAAAACTTCATTTTTGAAACTCTGGCACTAGTGATACAGGTGAGAGAAGTGCCAACTTGAGCTAATTTTACTAGCACAAAGGACTGAGATTTGAGAGGTAACAATAGGAGGCAGGTAGGGGACTCCCAGAAGAAATTACTGAATCCATGGCAGAAAAAGAATGCTGTAGAAAATGAGACTTGTGTTTATAATTTAGTATTATTACATGTGCCTTTTGGGTAGGTAAGATTGCCATTGCTTTACAAATAATCATACAGTGTTTCTTTGTAGAAGTGTGTCTGTTCATTGGCACTGGCAGAGTGCTTCAGGTGAGGAGCCATTGAGCTGAGCTTTGTTGTGCAAGTCTGCCCTCTTTCTAGAGTATTCAACTTTTTGTGTAATTTTTAAGCACATAGCTTATTTTTGTGGAAAACTATTTTCTGATTGTCAAAATTCTTAATGCTATTTGAAAGGTATTAGGCCACAGTGCTAGGGATCTTTATATATACACGGTGGTTTGCAAGTAAGTGTTGGATCCAGACATGCACAGGTAACTCCGTAGTCAAGCAATAGTTTAAATATTGGCAATTTCTGAAGCGTTCCCTGTGTGATAATTGTAGATCATACACAGTCCTAAGCTCTATGTATGCCCTAAGGCATACTGATGGTTCTACACTGTGGATGCATAGGTTGTTGAAGAAAATGCCCACCACCTATCCAGACGTTACTTATGAATGTTAATAAGAGAAGCCTTTGCTATGCTGTGCTAGAAGAAACACAAGGACAAAATATTGCTTGAAAAGATGGCATTAAGTAATAATAACGTAGTAGTAGTTTAGCTGCTGTTTATGACTAGAATCTGAAATTAAACAGAGCTCCTATTTTGGCAGTGTTGAGTCCTGTGTGCTTCTCTGATGAGTCTCTTGGGCTAGACTCTTAAGAAGTATTTACATGCCTAGAGATTTAGATAAGCACTTGGTGGCGTTTTCAAAAGCATCCAGGTCCCTAATACCTCTTGGGTTTCTTGAGGGGATATTGGGGTGGGGGGGGAGGTGTACGCATGTGTCTGTACGCATTTGTGCGTGCATATAAAAGCTGTTGATTAATTCTATTCTTTTGAAGTAAAAGCATATACAATTTAATAGGAAATAGCATTCCATCCAGTCTGCTGAGCGACTGAGTTATTTCACAAATACTGTTTCGCTTGTATCTTCCTTTCCTGTAATTTTTTGTATTATTCTTGTTTTCCCTCACTTGATGTATTTGTGACGCAAAGGGAAAACTTGTTAATCCTTGTACCTTCTGGCTTGCGTGGAAAAGGGTATCCTTTGACACATCAGCAGGTTTAATAGCATGATGTTGTTTTGTGTCATATTTATTGCGAAGACATCAATTTTGCAAATTCCAGTTTAGCATCGTTTTGTTGCTGAGCTCTGACAGATTTACATTTAAGAAAGGGGGGTGGGGGTAGCTAAAAGTGACTGGAAAAAAAGTGTAAAAGTGACTGAACTGAGGAATATTTTGTAAAATATTGCCCTTTTGTTTCTGCTTAATTGTTCGTTAATCTCCCAATCAGCACAAGAGAGCAAGTCTTTTCTGTTTACCTGCATAATCAGTACTTAACATTTTGGTTACTGATGTATTTTGAAATGTTGCTTCATTGTAACTGTATGTGATGTGATTTATGGTCCTTATGGAGGCTCTCAACTTCATTAAGAATACACCTGTGGAAAGCCACTTCTGCTGAATCAGGACTGCAACTGCATGTTGTAGTACCCTGTTTTCTTTAAATTTAGTTTTAGCAGAATTTATTCAGTTAGTCCAGGATCTATTATTTAAACAAACAAACAAAAAAAAGTGAATCCTGTAACTGCAGAGTCAGTTAAACTTATGTTGGTGTAAAATGAGTGATCACATGTTCCTTGCTTTGTGTACAATGTCAGGTAGCTTTGATATAATGTTTTCTGAAGTTTGATTTTAAGACAAAGGTGTTCAGCTGGACAGCACAGAGTTTATTCAATGCCTAACTGGGGTCAGAACTGTCTCATATAATCTTGAGCATAGTGTTAAACTGTCTGCTAACCAAATGATTGCACATTTGGACTGCAGATTTTTATGTGTATTTTCTCTTTTGTAAGTTTGCAGTTATTTAGGAACTAGAACAATCAATGATTGCATAGGTCAGCAGGAAACCAACATAATTTTGCAGATTTTAAGTGTTATCACTCAAAATTTGAAACATCTAATCATATCAGTTTCAACATGGAAAACAGGTGTAAACACTTTTCATTTCACTTTTCCAACAGACTGTCTACAATAAAAATCTTTCTTGCACAGACTGTACACTCACTTTTTTAATTTTGTTCTCTGATGAAATCTGGAATTGCATTCTTATAATAAATTTAATGATAGTGCAGTAATTGAGAACTCACAATTTGTATCCTGTAAACATACCTTTCACTTGCTTTGCCTGTTCAGAAATACATATAGAATATTTTATGTAAGACAGCATTCTTCAGGGCAAAGATTGGAGATCTGGGACTCTGGCATTCTAATTTCAGAGTTACCACTTGTTTACTGTGTGGCCAAGGACAAGTCACTGTAACCCAAATTCAGTCAAGTATTTAGGCTTCCAGTTTCCCTCCCTAATTACTGGCATATTAGGAGCTTGCATGTGTGGTTCAGTCTGTACCAGCTTGCTCCTCCTTTTTCCTGTAGCATCAAAAGCTACAGCAGTGGCTAATAAGTAGCTCTTGCTGAGAGCAGAAAGTCTGGAATCCAGACCTGCAAACAAGCAATATCAGCAGCACAAGTGGCATGGGCTTTCTTCTAATGAGAGACTCGAGACCTTTGGAGTGTCACAGAAGGAGTCAAACTGTCCATTACATAGTGAAGATAAAATATTCTGAAATACATTAAGAACTTTAAAAGGGCATGCTTTCTTAGAGGAAGAGACAGCACCCTTCTCAATGTGCAGACTTCTTTATAAGTCTAGATTACACAGTCTATATTTACACATACTTTGGCTGGATTTTGTTAATAAGGTTAATTCAAAAGGCTGCCTGATTGTGTGCTGACTGGATCAGCTGGGTACAGGATTTTGAGTGTTGACCAAGTAACAGCGAGTGCCCAGCATTCCTGACCCTACTTAGAATTCACTTTCTGGCACAGACTTCTTGCATCTAGTTTTCTGCAGAACAACTGTAACGAATATCAGAGCTATAATGTAATGTCTCATGTTTCCATTACTAAATTAGTAAAAAACATAACCAAACCCTAAATTCTGGTAAAAAAAAAAAAATCACATATGAGAAATATATTAGAAAGAGCATAGGAATGATATGGGGTAAGTTCCGAGTATTGCTGTCAAAGAAAGGAGATTTAATTTTTTTTTCCACAGATATAGCAAATAACAAAATAAGTTATAAATAATATTTCACTAACAATGTTATTGTTGACTTTCATAAAATGCAGGACCATGACTGGCACATTGTCCTGTTTTTACAGATGACTTTAATTGTTTAATGCCAGACACTTCATCTTACCTTATCAGCTGTAGATCTTTTATTAGGGCACAAGGCGTTACTACATCATTTGCTGCTTACTTTAGAGATTCTGAGTTTCTAAAGCACACAAGCAGAATCTTACAGGTCTGCCAAGACCTTTGATGTACTTGTGTCTGTTTCCTTTTTTTTCTTTTCCTTCTTGAAAGAACAGGAATCAAAAAATTTCATGCATCCCAGCATTATGTCCGCAGAAAGAATTGCAAGGATGCTAGGAACTTACAGAAATGGTCAAACGCCCACATCATATACATCGTATGGCAGATCTTTATGTACTTTAGCTTTATGCATTTTAGCTTTGTCAAAATGGCATGCCCTTCTCTTTTGAAAAATTCCTGTTGTGATAATACTCCCAGCTGGCCGTATCATTTGTTTAAACTATGCAAAATCATAAAGGTTGTTCAACTAATCGCACTCTTAGAGGTTGCTTGGGTTTTTTTTCCCCCATGTTTTTTTGATTGTGTAAGTCCTTGAAGAAAAGGCGGCACTCATCAACCAGTAACCTCGTTTATGGTATGTTCTTCGGTTCTCTGCCTTTTCCTTTTTCTTCGATGTGGTTTCCCAAGCAAAGGCTGTTAGATTGACTAAATACATTTTGACATGTACCTAGGTGTCTTCAGCAGTCCTTATTCATACAAATTGATTCAAGCTAGGAGAGATCACACTAAGTGGTACAGAAGAACTGTACATAAAAGAATTGAAATCGGCGGAAATTCTTGTCTGCATAGTTATGAGTCTCTAACACCATTAGCTTGAAAGCAGAACCTCCGGTTGATCAGTTGGTGAGATGTTTTGCTGAAAGACGTGTCTTGGATTGTCTCTGTGAGGTGTGTCTAGATTGCTTGCTGAAACTCCTACGTCAGCGAGGAGTTCTGTCATTGCTCAAATGTTGCTGTATGTACCAGTGCTTGTAAAGGCTTTCTTGATCCCAGAATACATGGCTTGCACTATTTGAGCTTCCTTTCTAAATAAAACTAAGCTGCCACTTCTGAACCTTTGCCAGAACTCTGCTGTTGCAGCTCAACAGCTGTGGCTGTTCATTGATTCAGCGTGGTAGCTGCAGACCTTACGTTCCACAATGTGAATGGGTTTTTTTTTCTTTATGAGCATATGGAGAGTTTTGATGGACTGGGTCCGTTCTTGTTGATACTGGCAGCTGTCGAGTTGACTGTAGTGGTCTCAGCTGAGTGCCTGGCTGGACCTCTCTACACTTTGGGTCATGCTCAGCTGTGAAATATTTGCTCCATGTTAGAAGGTAGGCTTAATAATAATGCGTTACGTAGATCTGCACGTGACCCATTAACAGTGACATGGGTGAAGCTGAGTTAATGTTACACCAGCAGCTCACAGAACATCACCATGCGGGAAGTACGCATGTGGGGACACCCTCAGATCCCTGCTTCCCAGGCGAGTCACATTGCAAACATATTTCTCTTCTATTCCTCTTTATGTGGCGTACCCTTTTATAACTCAGTTCATCTGTCTTCCTAAAAATAATTTACTGTGATCTTGCTGCTCCTGTTTGTCTGAGAAGTTACAAGTAATGAAATAAAGGGTTCATAAATATTAGTGAGATAGGAATGTTCTTCATGAATATAAACACTCTGGCAGTACTTTCATGCATTTCTTTAACTTTGTGATTCAGACATCTCTTGGTAGAAAAAGTATGTTTTGCTTCTTGGGAAACAGACCCTTGAGATTCCTGGTGTCCTTTAGATGGCCTGGGGTTTTTTTTGTTATGCAAATGGAATTTCCTACGTAAATCTGTGCTCTGAAAATGAAATGGGGCTCAGTTTTTATTTTTCTTGTTTATAAGTTGTATGAAATTTTTAAAACTAGAAAATGTTTAAGAAATATTTTAATGAAATTTATCTTAGTGTGTCCTTAAATGTAACACACTTGTACGTATGTTTAGAATCCTTCATATTTTTAAAAAATACAGCGCGCTCTGGTATTTTGATTTTGTTGGCTGCTGGGGCAAGATTTGCTATTAGGTCCATCAGAAATCCCTAAAGGAAGTTTAGGTGTAGGGCATGCCCTTTCTTTACTCAAGATAGTGTGAGCATAGTCATGAGCTGTCTTTGAAGTACAGGCACATCCTACAGTTCATACTTTATATTTCTACTTTAAGTAAGGAATAGAGATCTTCAGTGAAACACTAGGGTGTGAATTCCTATGGCCAGGGATGTGGTGTTCTGGAGTTCTGGTTCAGCTGTTTGTGACGGGTAATGAATTACACGAGAATCGTCCAATTGTATGCAACGCTTTGTCTCCCTGCATTTATATAAAAATGTTCTCTGCCATAGGTACTGCCAGAATGCTGTTTTAATTTTTGTATCCACAATATGATTGTAATTTTTAATCAGTGTTAATATCTCACATAAATTCCAAAATATTATATTACATTTTATAGTTATGCATAAACTGTTAGCAAAAGAGAAAGCTTCACTTTCTTAAATACCCATGTACAAGTGGTGTTGAATTCGGAGATATTTTATGCTGCTCTTGTATCCATGAGAGCAATAACAAGTATTTGATTTTTAGGGCGCAGCTTCTTGCACTCCATAATTTTGATTAAATAGCAGTAGGACCCAATTCAGCTGCTTGATTAATTTAAAAAAACCCACCCAGTTCTCTCTGTTGCTGTCAGAAATCTTTTTTACTGTTTCCCCAAGTGTTTTGGAGAAATCAGTGCTACTGCTAGCTGAACGTTTAGTAGAAGAAAAAGTTATAAAATACTCCATGTGAAGTTGATGACCCTTTGAGCTTGATACTGCGAGGTGCTGAGCGCTCCAGTCTTGATCCAACGAAACAGTTAAGCACCTACTGAAGTACAAACTTAAATGATTTGCTGGAGGTAAGCCAGAGTGTTCCATATTTGCAAGACTGAAACATATGCACTTTGTAGTAGACCCCTAATTTATTTTGGGGGGCAGAATAAATCTTTTTCTTTCAAGTACATCAGAGCAAGAATATTTTTGTTTTCTTTGAAAACACAACGTATTGAGGCAACCAAAGAGTTCTTGCGATTGTTTAGTGCTTAACCTCTAAAATAAGAGGTTTGGATTTTCTCCAAAGCATTAGGATACCGTGAGCTGTGTCAATATAATTAAGAGCTTCAAGTACTGGTACACTTTTATAATTTGACATTTTCCCTCATTTTTGTATTTTTTAAGGAGCTTGAGAAAAATCTCTTTTTAGGTATATATTACCCACTTTTAGTGGTTCTGACATCCTTGTCTCTGCGTGGCTCCGGGCCCTGTCTTGGGATGTTCTTGGTGAAGGAGGAGAGACCTGAAGAGGCTGCCATTCTCATACCTGGTTGGTTTCAGCATCCTCTGCAGCTGTTCGGGGGCCAAGTGTTGTGTTTTTTTAGTCTTTTGTTTAGATCTGTGTTTGAAAATGTGCGTCTTATTTTAGTTTCTCAGTGTGGGGCACTTCTTTTTCTTCTGAGCACTCAGGCCTTCAGTAGATCTCTAGATGTCAATCACAGGGGTGTCTGTAAGCTGCCCATTCATTTTGGATGCTCACCTCGTCAATAAAACAGAATATTTTTTTTTTAAAGAATATTTTTCTATCACAGTAGCAAACCTTGTGCAGATGGCTCTACCAGTGTGTACTCCTTTATGTTATTAAAGATGTGCTAAGATGCAAGACATTAAGTAAGCTGTGTTGTAGGTTCAAGCTCTTGGTAGTCTGCACTACATGAACTAGTAGTAACCTTCTTTTTGAGTGTGGGGATTAGCAGTCTGTATGAAATACAGCATTTAGGAAAGAGGAGAAACAGGTAATGTACATAGAACTGTAGTAGAACTTAGAAGCACTAAACAGGGAATTACAGATACTTGAGGTTAAACTACTTTTGATCTAAAAAGACAGGCTGGCATCTTGGTTCTCTAATCCGATGGAGCATTCTGGAAAAGGACAAAAAAAAAAAAATCTCTCCCCTCAGGAGGTTGAACACTGCAAGGAAATTCTGCTTTAGCCAGAAGACATCTTGCCAGCCACCTTATTCTTCCCATCGTTTATGATAGGCTTTAATAACATTCTTCAGAAAGCTGTTAGTATTGTCACATTGCGTTAAATCCTCCATGCACAGTAATTTAACACCAAATGAAACAATTACATGGCTGCAGGGCAAGAACGGGAAGTTTTAATGATTTATTAAGAGAAGCATAACTATTATGCATTAACCACACTGGAATGTAGTATTTTGTGCTAAGCATTGTATTTAAAGATACATCTTAATGTATTTGTGCAGTTTGGCCCCGTTACATGTTTCTGTGGGAAACGTAGCCATATAGTTAGATTATTTCCTGGCTTTCTATGTGTTAAATTTGGGATGAATCTATTAGTTTTCCCAGTTGATTGCTTACTTCCTTTTTAGAGAGAGGGAAATAAATTTAAAGTATTTTTATAGCTTTGGCTTTTTTGTTAAAAGATTTTTCCTAAAAACTAGGTTTTGCCTCATGGGTTTGACAGTGTGCATATTTGACTAGTGTAGGAATTTTCCATCCCATTAAAGTTTCAACAGATAATTTCAGCAGATACTCCTTCAGAACAAAATAAATGCCGTTACTTGGTGAAGAGTCATTAAAAGCTCTTAAGTCTTTAATAGAATATGGTACCTTTCATTCAGTCATTAAATAGTATTTGATGATTTCTTGGCTGGCTACGTACAAGAGAGTTTTGCTGGCCAGTGAAGGATGACTTCAGCTCTACTTGTTTCAACAGTAGCTGAATAACAACAAAAAACCTGTGATGGTTCAATCCCAGTTAATGACTGTTGCAAAAGAAAGGCAAAACAAGTGAAAGAGAAGGTCAGAGCATGTGTGCAAGTATCGGCTGGCAAGAATCCTATTGACTTGTATTATAAAATACCTAGTGGATATATAAAAAAATAGGGTAATTGTTTTGAGAGTTTTATCAGCTCTCTGCTGATCTGGGATATTTTTGGCAGCTTCTCCTGTTCAGTAACCTTCCTTAGTGAAATATGAAAAAGTACTGTAATTTAGTGGGTACGATGTACAAAACATTAGTAAAAGACAGCATTTTTCTGAAGCTTATTTTTATAATCCATATGAGAATGTGGAAAAGTACTATTCCTGTGCAATAAGAAGGGTAAATCTTAACATACTTAAAATAAAAGTACTGAGAAATTACATAAAACTTGAGGCTTTCTTAGTTTAGAGTTTTGGTGAGCCATAGATTTTAGTTTAAACTGTAGACAGTTTGTGTGCTGTGTTCATGCTTCATTACAACAGAACAAATCAAAAGAAAAATTACATTATTTCAAAGAAATTAAAGTAACAAAGAACTAGTGTGAGAACAAAATCTCAATAAGTCTTAAGACTGTGTAACAAAATTGCAATTTGCATTTGGAACAGTAGCTGGATATACAGAACTTAAATAGAAATTACAATATCTGGAGGGGTTTCTTTCAAAACGTATTTGCTTTTTTCCACATTTGTCTTCCTAGAAGATTCCACATAAGCCCACCAGAGACCTCTAGATTGACTATACTACAACATTATATTTAATTTTTCAATGTTAAAAAGAACAGTAGGATCTAGGAAAAAGTTACAAGCAGGGAGTGTTTGTGTACAAACTGCAATATTTTTCGGGCAGAGAGGTCTTCTATTATATAGAGCATGCAAGTTTTACAATAAAAGGTAGTTTACTATTGTGTATAACTACAAATGAGAGGTGATAATACAATGGCTGATTTGAAAGTGTTTTCATGTTCATATTCAGGGGATTGGGGGGTTTTTTGGTTGTTCTTTCCCCCCCCCCCCCTCCCCGCTAACTCTAATATGTGAAGTGTGATGGAGGGAGTTGCACAGACACCCGAGAGGAAGAAGTCTTTCTCGTTTCACAGCTATTCTCTTTTGGTCTAAATTTGATCCAGAGGAAACCTAATTAGCTCCACCAGAAATAGGACTAATGAATGGCTTCAGCTTCCAACCTGGCAGTGGAATAGCAAGGTAGTGGTGGCCCCCATGTCGGGAACTGGGTTTTTTCAGAGCCCTAGATCCTGGCTTTGGCCCTGTCTAGTAAAAAGGTGCTGAATCCATGGCACCCAGCTTCCGAATTTGGAGATGAAGGATCCTTCCTGTGCAAGTAATTCCAAGCTCCCTTGGAGTATATGCCTTATGTGATGGTAGCAGTTTCGCCTTTGATTAGCCGACTTGTAAAAACTGATAGATATTGCTACATAATTACACAGCCCCACAGTTGGGCATGCTTCTATTTAAGTTGAAAGATTTTTGCAGCTTGATATAATGCATGTAAATGATGCTCAGCAAATAGTCGGAGAAGTAAAACTCAGCAGCTTTCTCCTTGGTGCATCCATTTTCAATAATTAATTGGGTATCCTGTGACTTTTAATTGGGAAAATGGTGCTGCTGGTTTTACAACTCTGAAATTCAGGATGATCAGAACAAAAGCTTTTGTGTTCCTAAATGCAAGAGTAGTAAAGCCCATCCCGATTATACCAATATGAAATAAGCTGTAGTGGTGTAAAATATAACGATTAGAACTTTATACCAATTTTTACCTTCAGGAGCACAAACAGCTTAGACTTTAACAAATCATTCTTTACGGTATCTCTCTGAGCACCGAGATAATCTCCTTTTTCAAAGGAAATTGGAGCTCAGAATAAATATGATTGAAGAAGTGTCTCCTTGGGCTAGAAATTGCAGTATCATTAATGTTTGCATAGAACCAGGAAAGTGTGTGAACAAACTTTTTCTTATGGTCAGTGCTTTTGCTCCTAGAGGTAGGTGTGTGTGAGGTTGTTTTCAGTGTCTGTATGAAACCGTGTCTGCAGATCCTGTGGCTGGCTCTGTGGAGTTGCATTCACATGTCACTGTAAGCACGGAATTACAATTGGAGTCAGGTAGGTCTGAAGGGCCTTCCAGAGAGCGTCTACTCCAGCCTCCCACTTGAAGCAGGTCATGTTAGTGCAGGTTGGTCAGGGCCTTGTCCAGGCAAGGCTTGAATGTCTTCAACTATGGGAGCTCCACAGCTTCTCTGGATGACCCGTTCCAGTGTTTGACCACCCTCTTGGTGTTTTTTTCCTTCTTTTTTCTTTCCTTTTTAACAGGTCTGAATTTCTTGTTTCCCAACTTGTGACTATTGCTTCTTGTCCTTCCACAAGATTCGGGCTCCATTTTTTCCATAGGCACCCACTAGGTAGATACCCACTTAACCTCTTCTAAAGGCTGAACAAACTCAGCTTTCTGTCTGTATGCCATGTGCTCCAGTCCCCTGCTCATATCGGTGGCCCTGCACCAGACTGCCCCAGGATGTCAGTGTCTTGTACTGGGGAGCCCAAACTGGACATGTACTGCAGATCTGGTCTCACAAGTGCTGAACAGAGGGAAATTATCACTTCCCTGGACCTGCTGCCTATGATGTTGCTAATAAAGCCCAGTATGGGGTTGGCTTTCTTCACCTCAAGGGCACACCTCTGACTTACGTTCAACTTGTTTTCCACCAGTACCGCAGGTGTTATTCTGCAGAGCTGTTTCGTAGCCAGTTGGCCTCCAGCCTGTACTGTTGCATGGGGATATTCCATTGCAGGTGCAGGGCTTTGCATTTGTGTTTGAGGAAGTTCCTGTCAGCCAGTTTTTTCCAGCCTGTCAAGGCACTTACGAGGAGCAGCCCCACCATCTGGTGTATCAACTGCTCCCCCCAAGCTGCTGTTTTCCAGACTCTTAGGGAGTGTACTCTATCCCATTATCCAAGTTGTTAATTAAATGACTCCGTTATTCTCCGCAAGTTGTAGATGCGAAAACTTTCTCTCTCTCTCTCTCTCTCTGTCTCTGAAAGTTGGTGCATAGAAGTCTCCGTTGTTCTGTGACCTTCTGGATCTAACTTGGATGCTTTCCTTACTCCCTGCTGCTTCAGCAAGTCCAGTGATCCCCTTGCAATGAGTGGTTTAGAGGTGGACCCAGCAATTAGGTTAAGGGTTGGACTCGATGATCTCAGAGGTCTTTTCCAACCTTAATGATTCTGTGACTCAGTGTTGCTGCAAATAGTTTCTCCCTCTGTGAGTGACATCAAATTTTATCCATTCAAAACACAGCGAAGGATTTTACAACATTTCAGAAGAGAAAGCAAAACTAAACGTGGGCGGCAGCATTTGAGCAGGTGTGCAAGGAGGGCGAGCAGGCTGCAGCCTGGTGCTGAGGTGTGCGTCTGTGGCACTGAGCGTGCAGCCTCGCCAGCCAAGTGCAAGCGCCTGCATCGGCAGCTGCTGTCCTGGAAAAAGCAGCAACAACGCAGTAAGCCTAAGTTTCAGGCTGTTATTCGAGGGAGGTGTGTGTGACCACATATGGCCACCAGTAAGCCAGGGAGAGCTAAGGGATGCCAATGGATAAATAGTGTATGCCCCAAGACATTTACTGAAAACATACCAACTTCCAGTGTATCTGATGAGAAACTGCATTTTTCAGGCTGTCTTTGTCAGCCTTCCAATGAGCCAGTGGAATTTTTTTTTTCTCTCTGGCATTATTGTGAGTGTGTGAACTTTCTATTCATCCACTTGTGCTTCTTGTTATAACATTCAGATCTATTCTTTCTAAGTGTGGGACACTTTGTTATTTTAGTAATTTGGTGCAGTAATTTATTATTAATTATGCTTTCACAGTTGAGCAATCATGTTACTTCATTGCATTTATTCTTCGCCAACATATAAATGGATTATTTGTAATGAGACAGCTATGGGTTGCTACTGAATGTGGATTTTGCAACTTCAGCCCAAGAAGGGTAATTCCTCTGCTGCACTCAGCCTTTGAAAAGGGATCACCATGAGAGGTTTCAGGAAACCACAGATCTGTTCATTGCCTGCTGGAGAAAGAAAACATGTGTGAGGCTGTGGAAAATGGCATTGATTATTTTGGGAATTAACACTGCGCAGAAAGGAGACAGAAACTGCCTGTAAAGAAGCTGCACAATTTCAGATAGGCTGCTTTCAGGTAGCCTTTTCATGCACCTTTCTCCCTCTGTGCTGAAGGACTCCTCAGAGGCACTTGCAGACCTGGGCAGCGTCCCCCTCCGTGCGTGGCCTCAGGTTGCTGCTCTGTGTGATGTCTTACAGCAGCAAGGTGATGACCCACAGGAACTCACGGGTACCTGGGCTTCTCCATCTCTGTTTTATCTGCTTTTGTGCTTGTTCTGTCAGGAAGAGAAATAATCTTGACAAGTTTGTGGGCTGCTTGGCATGTTAAGCATAAAGATTGCGAGTCCTACTGTAAAGCCAATAGAAATAATTAGCAGTGCGGCTCTCTTTGAACTCACATTTTCCCTTAAGCAGGTCTGTTCTTTTGGCTATGTGGTAGCAGTGATATTGATGCAAGGTCAGCTGCCACGGAGCTCCCAGCTCTGCTTCATCAGCTCATCGCTATTTTTTGGCAAGGCAGCATGCTCCCTCCACACCTGTGCGGTGCAGGCTGTGACTGAGAAGAGGGAACCATTGCACTGCAAAGAGCCGTGACCCATTTTCACATTATGCAAGTCTCCAAGGCCCTTTCAGTGAGATGAATTCCCATTTAGAAGGTGCTGAGGACGAACAAAACGCTTTATTGGGGGCAGGTTTGGGGAACACTAGCAGTCAGTGAGCTAGCCCTGGATTTTACATTACGCTGTTAGAAGATTCAGTGATAAAAGTCAATTAAAACAGAGAGATGTGTAGCATTTTTGCAGGAATTATTCTAGGAGTTTATGTTCGATATTTGTTGAATACATGTTAAACCACTTCTCTCATAGTGGAGTGATGTTCTCGAAGGCTGTTTCACACTGGGTGAGGGTCTGGCTCTCTTATCATGCTGTTGCAGTGCAGGTACCATGCACTGCAAGAAGCAGATAGCTGAGTTCTGCTCAAGTGCTTATTCCTAGCCAGGACTCAGTGAGGACCAAAGTCAGGTCTGACAGCGTGGAGTTTTTAAACAGAAGTTGGATAATGTTTCAGCCATCTTAAGATTTACTGAAGTCCTGTATTTAAAACTGGTGCTTTGCATTTTTGAAGAATGCGTGGCATTTTTGTTTTCAGTAGCATGAAGATGCTCAGTCACACAGGTGGGTCACAGCGCAGCATTTTTCACGAGTCTGTTCCTTCCACAGAACTGCACACAACTCCCAGCAGCAGGAGCGGGAGTTGCATCCCTCAGCCTAATGGCGTACAGGACCAGAAGGTGCTCAGAAGTAGTACTCAGAAGCTGGAAAGACGTCTGTGAAAGGGTTGCTCTGGGTTTCCCTGCAGTCAGGCTCTGGTCCCTATGCCTGAAGCCTGCAGTGTAGGCGTGCCTTTAGGGTACTAAACTGTTTAAGCATGAGAAATTGGTTTTTGTTTGCCTGATGTAAATTCATATCGGGTATCTTTGTCTCTCTTGAAATGAGCGCTTCACTTCCAAGACTGAGGTTACTCTTCTCTTGCACAGTTGCCTCAAATGGTTGCTGCATATTTTCTAATCTGAAATGAATTCCTCTGACGCTTGCAGATATTTATTCTGTAATTAAATAATCATACAATTTTTTTTGTTAAATTTGTCTTTTTACAGTTGTTCAGTGAAAAAATAAGTGGAGCTGAAGGAACAAAGTTAGATGAAGAATTTCAAGAGATGGAAAGGGTAAGGAAAGCAATATTATGCTTTTTTCAATATTAAGCTATTGCAGAATCAACAATGTTTCATGTTTCAAGGGATGGAATGGTATTCTAGATTTACATGGGGGGAACTGCCCCCCATGTGCTTCCAAACAGAATTATGTAAGGATAAATGCAAATTTATCCTTGAGCCTTGCCAGCTCAGCCAAAGGAGAAGCGGCATACACAAAGGCTGGCTGAGCAGAGGAAGCAGGTTCCACTGATGTGTCTCGACGGTGAAGTGAAGCTCCTCCAAAAAAGGTGTAGAGCGTCAGGAGGGGCCCTTCTCCTCTCTGTGGGGTATTGGAGAGAGGAGTCTCCAGTGTTTAGTGAGCCTTTGTAAATATCACAAAGCCTTCCCATCTGACATTATTCACGATAAAAATCTAACTACTAGGGTCAAAACTTCTCTTCATACAGAATTATATTTCTTAGTTTAAATCCATGTTCAGAAATGTACATGAACTGTTGTGGAAATAGAGATGTTTGCTATCCACTTATTAGCTGTTGCGTTGCAAATTAAACAATGTTACTGCCAGTTTCTGCTTCTTCAGCTTTTTTGTGCTTTTTTTTATTGCCCTTGTCTTTCTGTGTATTTTTTAATGTTCGTAGTAGACCTAGGTCACAGCTTTTATTGTTAGCAGATTGAGGAGAAAGTCTTGCATGAGTTGTTGTGTGTGGTTTGGTGTTTTTGGTTTTTTTTTGTTGTTTTTTTTGTTGTTTTTTTTTTCCCCCAACGTGCACTTCTGAATTTATGATCTAAACAGGTTTCTAGGTTTCAGTTTCTTTGGCTACAGAATAATTATTTCCTTCTCTGCATTATAAGAGGAAAAATAATTTGCAGGCCCTGAGGGAAGAAAAGGGAAAATAAATTATTTTTATAGCATTTTAGAAACTATTAAATGGGAAGACAGTGCAAACTACTGCTTTAAATGGCCCTGACCCCAAGATTGTGAGGGATATGTTCAGTCTTTTTCACCTGTGGAGAAAAGCAGTCTTAGTAACAACTGCTGGGCTGGCTGGAAAATTGTAGTCTAGAATGTGTAAGTAGTCATCAAGACTGATGGGCTGGAAAGGCAAGCCCACATTTTAGTATAAACCTTCTCTCCTTCCCAGTACTACCTGCCAATGTTTTTGGTAAAATCCTGTCATAACTATGACGTGGCTATTTATTTTAGGCTACAATATTTGCTTTATTTTAAATAAAATTTCATAATCAGCTTGAATAGTATATTATGTCTAATAAAATGATAAACTTTCTAGTAATTGATTTGCTTTTTGCCAATTGCAATACTTTTCTTTTTCAGAAAATTGATGTTACTAATAAAGCTGTAGCAGAGCTTCTATCCAAATCCACAGAGTATCTTCAGCCAAATCCAGGTAGGATAGGAACAATAGGGGTTGGATTTTTCTGAACATTATCTTCTTATTTGGAAATTCATCCTAGGTAAATAAAAACTGATTAGCTCATCATTGTGAGGCTTATGGGTGTCCTAGAGAACTTTACCTGTGTGTGCAACGAACAACTGTAAAGTTTATATGCGGTAAGTCTGATCTGGGATGCGTTCAACTTGCAGCACACAGTGCATCTGGCTTACTGGGCATGTGTAGGCTGTGGAGGCATGCCATGTCTTGGGCAGCTTGGTCCTGTGGTTCAGCACGTGTGCTCATATTCGTGCTGGATTTCCTGGAGTGGGATGCAGATCCCTAAAGTGAAGGGAACACCAACATGTTTTTTAGCAGTGATATAAAAGCCATTGAATTTAACTCAGATGCTGCTGCCATCAGAGGCACTGGTGGTTATGTAGCCACGGGGAAGAGGGCTTACCCAGTATTTGAATGAGGTTGTGCATTTTCTGGACACTGGTAGGTCTCAGTAGATTTTGGATCGTCAGTTAATAGAGGTTTTTCAAATCTTGTTTTAAGAAACAAGAAAGAAGACATGTTTACACTTGCAGTCAGTCACAAAGTTTATCTGTTAAGACCTTGATTCACCATCCAAACCGGCTGTTGGAAGAACCTTAATTTTTTGAGAACTGTCTGACTGAATCCCTGTTTAGTCAGCTACACCAGTGACTTCAGAGATAGCCGTCTCTTGTGGCTGCCTTATGAGATGTATATCCCTGAAGAAGTTTAATGGGTTACATCTGCGTAAGGATGGTAGGATTCTGTTCTTTACCAAGGCCCAGCTGGGATGTTCAAGATGAAGCTTGTCACTGTTGTCCACGTTCCTCAGGAATGCCTTGCCCGTGGCTGTTACTGCATTGAAGAAGCTGTTGAGTGATAATAGTAAGGAGTAGATTGGAAAAACTGTCCAAGAATAAACGCATGTGTTTGTCATGGTATGTGTAGGATAACAGCAAATTAATTTTTATGTAGCAGGCCATTCTGCAGAATAAATTTCTACCGTCTTGATTACTGGAACCAAAAAAAAAGGGGGTGGGGGGAAGTTTTGCAAAGTTCTCACAAGCAAGAGAGAGCGAGCACAAAATTGGCTTTGGCTGTGCTTGTATCTGTTCTGTGTTTGCTTTCAAGCAGGAATATACAAAGGAATGTGAGTATTGGTGGATATCGACAGAAGGTGACAAGTGCTATATATCTGCCTGGAGAAATGATGCTCATTGAGTTGGGAATAAAAAACAGTTTGATATGAACCATATTGTTGAATGGAATCTTATTTCAACTTTTGACGATGAAGTACTGACAACAAAAAACAAGAATCTACAGACCGGCGTAGTGACTTGCTTCGTGACATTGCTTGTTAAATGATTTATTGCTTTAAATGTATTAGTTTTTAAAGTGTTTTTATAACTTTTGTTATTTTTTTTATGTTCTTTTTAGCATACAGAGCCAAGCTGGGAATGCTGAACACTATGTCAAAGATCAGAGGACAAGTTAAAACCACAGGCTATCCCCAGACAGAGGGACTCCTAGGAGACTGCATGATACGGTATGGCAGAGAGCTTGGCGATGATTCTATGTTTGGTGAGTTTGTGTATCTCCTCTGTGAATATTTCAGCATAAAGTTCTTTGCAGAATATGACTCAGTGACATAACCTATGCAAACAGCTGCTGCAGGTAAGAGGGAAAGTAAACTACAGTGATCAGGGGGTGGGTGATATAATTAACAAAACATGATGCTTCTGCATATTTGTCCACCCCTATTGCAGGTAGATTTGATAACACTATTACTGATGCTGTCTGATGATTCATATTATTACCATAACCATTTTAGTTTCTAAGTTGCCAAACCTAAATAATTTAGGGTGCTTCTGATATGCACTGTATTTCTTTTAACCTTTAAATAAAAACGGTTACCCTATATTTGAGAAGTAAACTAAGGGGAAAAATTCTCATGGGAAAAAAATAAACAGTAACTTTGGGTGGATATATTTTTTTTAAATGATCTGGTATTTCTGTGCTTTGGAGCAGTGCATCTTAAATATGCATTTTTTCGTTTTCATGAAAATGAACTCTAGCTTGGCCATGCTACAATTCTTTGGTAAATCAAATCTTACCTATTTCCTCTCAAAATATGCTGGTACTTCACAGCCAAAATCTTGATAGAGGCCTTGCTTGCTGAGCATGCATGGTGTGTGGGCTTGACTGGAATGAATTTGAAGCATTGTCACAGAGCTACTCGGTGGGTTTAGATATGGCCGGGATGAAGAGAGAACCAAGGAGAAATACCTGAGAAAAGGAGAATCCTGGTTTGGGGAAAGAGAGGGGACTAGAGCTAGGAGAGAGTGGTATGGGCTGGGACTGCGTGCAGAAGCCAATACACAACTGGCTGGGTTTGTTATGTACTGTTGTTAATATCTGCAATTTTATGCACCGTGGTTGTCCTGAAATAGTAACAGCTATGTAGGCGTAGGGATCTCGCACTCGAGCCCAAGTAGGTGCTGCATAGAGAAAGATGCTGCTGATAGCCAAAGACTCATTTATTCTCCTTATGAAGAGTGAAGTGGCACAACTCATCTGTGAGCTGGATGTATTTGTGTTTTTGCAAAAGCAACAAGGATACTAAATAGAACTAGGAAAGGGGAAAGGACATTTCAAACACTGTTCTGCCTGCTGGTACTTACATGCTTAATAAAGTGTACAGCTATGTTAAACAGGTGGTTTTAAAGAAGCAGCAACAATTTTGACCAAAAGGAGGTTTGGAAAAAAAAAAGCACGCTGTATGTGAGGAAGCTGTAAAACATGATTTTGTGATTAAAAAGTTACTCACTTTTTGTGTATTCAATAATATCACTAAAGTTGTACAAATTAATCAGTTTGGTTTGCAGTTCTCAAAGTGGAGGTGGTTTGTAACTTATGCAAATACAGTATGGAATTTTTTTTTTTTTCCCCTAGGGTTATCAGGGAAAAAATGAAGTATACTTCAGAAGAAAAAATTTCCAGTTCTAGTCTTTTGTAGGGGACAAGCAAGTGCATAGCTTGCATTATTTTTTTACTCTTCAAGGAGTATCTGCCTCTGCAGCAGATATAAAGATACCTATTTGAAATAGCTGTTTTCATAAGACACATTTTCTGGGTTTATGTATATTGAGATGTAAGGAGCCTGTTCTTTACCATAGGCCTTGCACTACTGGATGCTGGTGAGAGCATGAAGCAAATGGCAGAGGTGAAGGACTCGCTTGATATTAATGTCAAACAAAATTTTATTGATCCTCTACAGTTATTGCAGGACAAAGATTTAAAAGAGATTGGGGTAAGTTCTCCAGAGTAAAGCTTCATTTATCAATAATCAGAGTCAATCAAATTCTAGTTCCCTGAGATATTTTTCTTGAAAGCAATAAGGTAAATAAATTTCACTGCATTTAAGTTTGTCTCTCCAGCAAAACAGTGATGAAATCTGCTTAAAATCAATGCCTGGCTATTTCTCACTTGTCTAACTTACTCACTTTGCTGTATTGCTCGTACCTTCAGTACAAGAAGGATAGTGAAGAAAACTATAATCTTTATTTTTCTGCTATTTTATTTTAACCAATATTTTCATTAATTCTTAGGAACATGTGAGTAGGCTGTGATTTACTGCGACTGATTATGCTATCTTGCCATCTCTGTCAGCCTAAAGCTGTTTATGATGGAGGATGAATATAACTGTTGAAAAAGGCTATTCAGGGCAATCACAGAATGATGTGAAAAGTGCCATAAAATGTTGAAGTGCCATATGCCACTATACGAAAAATATAGGAAGCTGAGGAACACATTTTAACCTTTAGAGTTAAGTTTTTCAGTGCTTTTGTTTTCAATGTGACAATTCCAGGAAAGCCAGGCAGTCTCTGTCTGAGCCTGTTGATTTCAATAGACTTGGGTAATAAGCAAGTTAAAACCCTGATGAAATGCAGAAATTAAAGTTATTTTATTTGTTTACACATAAATGGATGTGGAAAGTGTAGCAAAAAGATAGTAATAATGTCTTGATGTCTGTAGCTCTCTCCTATGATACGTGACTGTTTTCAGTTGTAGTTCTTCTGAACTGATGAAAAGAAATTGTTTGACGTTAGCTTTAATGAGCATTTTGTACTGTCACTTTGAGTCCATTCTGTACGTCTGCCAGTCCCATGATTTTTGGCAACAGAAAAGCTTGTGTATTTAGATAGAAGTGTCAAGTTGACACCTAACAAAGAAAGCAAGAATACAAGATTTGTTGGAGCACTGCTTATGGAATGAGAAGGGAAAATAACCCTTTAACTTTTAGCTGTCATATTGAAAATAATTCAAGAGGTAGAACTGAACTAAACAGAACATGGGGACACACACATACTTAGATTGGATCCTGCTTCTCATTTAGACAATCTGAAGTGTTGCACATTTAGTGAAGTCTGTGAGTTGGATGCCTTGATTTAGCAAATCAAGGTAACCAGTTCCCCAAGTGTTAACAAATGGCTGTTTATTTAAACTCTCTACAGTTTAAAATTTCATTCATGTATACAGTCCTAGACTTATACGATGCTGCCATAGATCAAAGGGATGGACTGGGTAATCTCTGAGCCTTGTGTTTCTTCAATTCTGCATATCTCTATATTTGCATCCGTAACTGAAATTTCCTTAAAGCACAATTGTTTGGACCTCCTCATAAATGTTCTGTCTTATTTAGCATCATTTGAAGAAACTAGAAGGACGCCGTTTGGATTATGATTATAAAAAGAAGCGTCTTGGAAAGATACCAGATGAAGAAGTTAAACAAGCAGTAGAAAAATTTGAAGAGTCAAAGGAACTGGCTGAAAGAAGCATGTTCAATTTCTTAGAAAATGATGTAAGTCTGTCCTGCATTTTTGTTTGCTGCAGTACATCCAGGAGGGCAATGTGTGTGGGACTGGATAAAGCCTGTCCTATCCTTCATAGGAGGTAAGGTCTGAAAGCAGAAAGTGTGCCTCTTTCCTCTTTTAATCTCCTGCGAGAGGAACGTAATGTACAGCAGTAAATGGGAGAACTCAAGAATTCAGGAATTTCTTCTGGAGATACAGTGGCTCAGACGAAATTGTCACAGAGGTCTTAAGTAGTTTTATAATCTATGAGCAATGAACTCTCTGAGAGTAGAATGTAGTTTGATCGGTGGGAGGGGGAAGGTTGGGAGATAGTCACAGACCGGCTGCTGAAACTATGAGCAAGGGTATGCACGCTGTGCTCACTTGTAGTCAAAACTTTGCTTCTGATTTGAAATCTTTGGATGATTTTACCTCTGAAAATCATTATTATTACTATTTGGCTCTGAAAATTACTCCATAGAGTTCGTGGCTTGGGCTCAGGTACCTGGACTTTGGCTCAAAGTCCATCATGAAATTATGTCTAAATAAGGAGCAGCTGTGGTCATTCAGAATAATCCTCTCTTCTGTCCATATACAGGGGAATAGCAGGATGTGCTTTCTCCCATGTAATCATGGAATTGTACGAAAAGAGAAGTGGACCTATTTGGGCCTATTCCAAAGCTTTCATTTCTCCTGTAGATGCAGCATCACAGAAAACACACTTAGAAAGGAAGAAGTGTGCTGTCTTCTGTGAGCAGACTGCAACAAGGAGGAGCTGTTAAGTGGGAATATTTAATGGCAAGCAACTTCTCCCTCTATGCACACCCATGTAATGGCCAGTTATAAACTCGCCAGTAGCTCCTAAACTGTTTGTGAATGGGACTCGTTTGTTACAGCAGTGTATAAGTCAGTAAGCCTCTTGCTGGTTTACCAGTGCAAGTTATATGAGGGCACCAAAAAATGTAACATCCTCTATCAACAATTTCAACCCACTGTTCCACTCTAGGCTCTACCAATTGCCTGGTTGCAGTGTATGTGTTTTGTAATTCTGCCTTGCATAAGCAGCTGAGAAATGTTTCAGATGGTGTTTATCATTAGTCAAAGCACCAAACTGAGGATAAAAGTGTATGGATTAAAATTATTTAGCTGAGCCACTAGAGAACTGATGAGTTATACTCTCTGGTGTAATTAATTCTGCCTTTGGGAGGGGGTGAACTGGATAGCCCTTTGAGTTTTTTTCCGTATCGGCTTTCTATTGTTTCTGTTTAAAGAAAACTCTGTGCTCCTGCCCTTCCATTTTCCATGCTGACCCAGTCTGTCTGTCCTCCTCAAACTTCTCATTACAGCCTTGTCATCTAACCCCAGACTGTCTTGCTGGGTTTGCTGAAATCTTGACTGCAATCACTTCCTTCCCATCCTTTCCAGTTCCCCAAATGTCTCCCTTTCTTGGTCTCCTTGCCCTGCAGTCTCTGCTTTCCGAGCTCTGGTTCCCAGCCATCTTGCCAGGTGCCTTTCCCAGACGCAGTGCTGATCCACATCTCTCTCTGGTTTTTGCACAGCTAGTTCCAGACCTCCCACATAGACACCGTTGCATGCACTTCTTATCAGATCCATCTTCCTGCCTTTCCCACTCAGCCAGTCCCAGGCTCCTCTTGCTAAGTGGCTTTTAGTCCCTCAAGTTTCTCTGGCTCTTTCCCAGTCTCTCTCTCTTCTCCTAATCCACAATTCCATATCCCTCCTGGCTCTTAGGCATCTTGTTTGGACAGTCCTTGTCTCTCCATTTTCTCTGACCACTCCATCCAAACCCCAGGCACTTTGTGCATCGTCCTCAGCTGGTTTACATTACTCTCTTTTGACTGTGATGGAATTGTACCAGCTGTTGGTTTGGTTCTGTGCATTGCATTTCTGTATGCTATGTGACAATGTTTGGCTCTGTTGGAGTCCCAGCAGAATTTCTAATAATCTTTTTAACTGAGTAAAAGCAGACAAAGTATAGCATGAAATTGCCATGGGTCCATAAAACATTCGCACAAGGTTTACTCGGATACCTTCTTGTGATCCAGTGTCTGAAGACATCATGATGGAATGGAAGAAAGTCAGACTTCTTGGGGTCTGTCCTCTTAATGCTGTCTTAAAGGAAGAGGACAAATAAATATCTGTTACTGCTCCATTCCCAGTACAGCTCAAACTTTTCAGTTTGTATTAGGGGAATGAGATTATTTGTTACCTCATGAATAAAAATATTTTGATTTTTCTTTCTCCTTCACATTCTCCCTTTCCTTAGCATTCATATTTTTGAGTGATTGGCTGATACTTTTTAAATCCAAGTAGATAAATCATGTTTCATTTATTGGTTTATAAATGCTGCCACCTAGTGAGGTAAGTCTAGATCATTTCAGAACTGCAGTTTGTAAACACTGCTAATAAACACTAACGGGTCTGAGTCATAAGAGCTGTCACAGTGTGATTCTTCCAACATTGCTGATCAGAAAAGCCCCACTTTCACCTGCTAAGGGGTCATGTCGTTTTAACTCTTTCAGGCTTGGGTGTTGACGGACAGCTGGCTTGGAAGTTGAAAGGAGAAGGGATTTGCACATTGTGAAAGGAAATGACTCAAGGACCCAGCCCTGAGTTAGTGAACTAGAAATTACACCTCAGTTTTATTCAGTTTCCAACTGGCAATTTCTTTGATAGAATCACGTATGCTCTTTTTCAATAGCCTCCACAAGGTGTCATGGTCTCTTGAGATACCAGGTCTGTTTTGAATGATCTGTTTGTTTATCCTTCAGCTGAATTACTGCAGGCTCCTTACAACTATTTTCCTCTCTATGTTTCAGGTAGAACAAGTTAGCCAGTTGGCTGTGTTTGTAGAAGCAGCACTAGATTACCATAAACAATCCACAGAAATTTTGGAGGATCTGCAGAGCAAGCTGCAAAACCGGTAAGACTGAACCCATCAGAAAATTTTGAACCTCTTTTGTAGCTGAGGTTCATGAATGTGAAAAGTCACTGAAGCAACAGATCCTGTAGCACCATCTCACAGATGCACATTTGCTGTGCTCTGTGCCTTACTGGACTTCATTGCTTTAAACTGTTGCCACCTGGCAACTTCTTGCTGTGCTGTGAGCCTTTAACGTAATGCAGAATCTGCCCAGAAAGCTTTGTGTGTGTGCAGAATCTCTCACATCTGTGGAGGTCAATCAGGACAGCCTCCATTTGTTTGTAGGTTTATTTAGACTTGCATGCTTTGAGTTGTGTTTTGGAGACTTTGCTGAGAAGTTGGCCTATTTTCATTGAGATTAAGGGGTATAACAAAACTCTGCAGCAGAGTAAGGAAATAGCCAGCTGACTAGGAACACAGCTGTGGTGTGATGCACTTATGAAAGGACCAGATACTTTGTGTCATCCTAACAGAAGAAAAAAATGCTGCTGTCATTAATTTGTTATGTGTCACTCAGAACCAGCAGAGAACAGGAGACCCGAATGGCTTGAGTGTCACCGTAGTGTAGGCTAACGTCACGGTCACAGAGTCAGGGTAACTGTTTGGGGCTTTCCTGAGATGAGGGTGGATGTGGTGGCTGTGGGTATTAGCATAGGAGTAGCTGTGTCTGTAGACACCTGGCACCATCCCAGCTGGAGGGGCCAGTGAGATGAGGAGGTCTCAGCTGGGCCACGTGCACGTACAGGGAGAGGTATTGAGACAGTGGTGCTGACCAAATGGTTGCTTCGCATTTTCTCTAATAAAAAGGCAATGTGTGAGATGCAGTCTCTGGGCCTCTGTCCTGGCTGGGTTTCTGCATATGTCATTTGTGGTTGAGCTTTCCAGAGAGCTTGTTCCTGGAACTTCTGCTGAACTTGGTGGCAGCTGTGGATGCTCAGCATTTCTCATAAAGCTGTTAAGCTTTATGCCTCTGTCAGCAGGACCAAAGCATTAAATAAAATAGGGACTTGCTGAAGTTCAAATACTGCATGAGAATTGAGCAGCTTTTAGTGAATAAACCTGTCCTCCCTACCCCCCTGCCCTCCCCCCAAAAAAGCATAAAACCAAAACCAGCAGAAGGTTTTTTTTCCCCATCTTTCAAACACCAAAGCACTGAACCTGAGTGGAAGCTCCGTAAGTATTTCTTCCTTCAAGTAAATCTCTTGCCGCTCTTCTCTGTGTTCCAGAATAAATGTAGCATCCAGTCGGCCTAAACGTGAATTTAAGCCAAAGCCTGTAATAACTACAACTCTGGAAACTGGTGATAATCAGCAGCACAATGGGATTGCCTATAGTTCTTCCATAAAATCGTCAGGTAAGTCTATGGCCTCAGAATTAACATGTCGATAGATGTTTTGCCAGATTGTTCCGTGAGGTATTCCTTGTACTGTGAGAACTATGGATCCATGAAGCATCAGTATCCATGCATCTGACTCCAGTTTGTTTCCCAGATTTGGAAATGGAATTGTGAAGCAGGGTTCCTCTCAATAGTCTCTCACCCATCTGAAATTTAGGTGTGGCATTCTGCTTGGTCTTTTAGGTTCTCTGTATTGCCACTGAGGGTGGGAGGAGAGAGAGGGAGAGGCACTTGCAGAAAACAGTTCATTTCTTGCAAAGACAGATGCCTAAGGTGGGTGTGTTAGATGACTGACTGGAATATCTCCAGATGCTAATTTCTCTCCACAGTCTGAGACCATAAATGATCAGTACAGGATCTTAACTATTAGCTATGTAAAATTCAGAGAGATGACTCCCACTCTTACTGATTTTATTAACATCTTTTACTTTACTGTCCCCTGAAGTATGCACCAAAGCATATGCATTTATCAGCTGAAGTACTTAGGTACCTATTGATGTGGGAGTATGATCGCTTTCTTTGATTAGGCCCTGATTCCACAAAAAAAAAAAAAAATCAACTGTTGAAAGCCCTTGAAAGTTGTGTGAATGATAAGTCAGGTTACACTGCTCATTGAAATAGCTTTTCCTCATCTCATGAATAAAATCATTTTGCCCCATCTCCCCTATCATTGGTGATGAGAGAAGACCAATAAAAATAAATAAATAAATAACCCCCCACCCCCAAAAGACAACAATATGCAAAGAAAAGGCAATGAAAAAGCCAGATTTTTCCATAAACATTGTTTGTAAGGAAAATAGAGGGGAAACAGTGAGCCAAAGGTTCCCTTCTCTACTTGGCATGGTATCTAGGATCTTTTTCTGAAGCTTTTTTCTTTTTATTTTTTTTTCCCCTCACTCTCCAATTTCCTTTTTCCCTCCAGTCTTGTTCCTTTTTAAAAGTTGTTGGGAGAGAAATGAGGGAACTAAAGGTAAAAGAATAAAGCTTGGAGCTGTAACTTCATGCTCCTTCTAATGTCTCTTTAATTTTCTTGCACTCTGCTACAAGATGCAGCTGTTATACAATCCATACTGAAGGGGATTTGCAGCAGTTTGGTAGCATAAATCCACCCAGCAAGACCTTATTCCTCGATTTGTTTCTTTTGTGCTTGTGCTGGTTTTGGCTGGGATAGAGTTGATTTCCTTCACAGTAGCTAGCATGGGGCTGTGTTGTGGATTTGTGCTGACAACAGTGTTGATAACACAGGGATGGTTTAGCTCCTGCTGAGCAGCGCTTACACAGAGTCAAGGCCTTTTCTGCTTCTCACCCCACCCCACCCGCGAGTGGGCTGGGGGTGCACAGGGAGTGGGGAGGGGACACAGCCGGGACAGCTGACCCCAGCTGACCCAAGGGATGTCCCACGCCCTGTGACCTCGTGCTCGGCGTATAAAGCTGGGGGAAGAAGAAGGAAGGGGGGACGTTGGAGTGATGGCGTTTGTCTTCCCAAGTAACCGTTACGCGTGATGGAGCCCCGCTTTCCTGGAGGTGGCTGAACGCCTGCCTGCCCATGGGAAGGAGTGAACGAATTCCTTGCTTTGCTTTGCTTGCGTGTGTGGCTTTTGCTTTACCTATTGAACTGTCTTTAGCTCAGCCCATGAGTTTTCTCACTTCTACCTTTCTGATTCTCTCCCCCATCCCAGAGGCAGGGAGTGAGCGAGCGGCTGGGTGGTGCTTAGTTGTCAGCTGGGGTTAAACCACGACAGTGCTTCAAGCTACCTGAGGGTGTGTTAGTGAAGCTCCCCACGCTGCCGGCATGCTAAGAGCAGTTTTGTGTTGCTGTGAAATGTGAGATTGAAGGAGAGCGCCCCCTCTTTGCACTCCTCTCAATTCAGACCACTGATTCCTCAGACATATGATGCAAGATCACATTTCATTCAGAGCACCGGGGATGTTTGCAGCAATCAATAACTTTCTAGTTATTTTCACAGCACATCTGGATGAAAGTAGCAAAAACATAGCAACCTTCATTAAAAATTCAACATAAAATTTCTAGGCCCCTATCAATTATTTGTCAAGTTATATAGGCTTTATTTTTTTTGCTTTGCATGTGCAGTGGAGAAAGGAGATTCAGATTCAGCATTTGTATGTGAACTAGTGTGTCAAACCAGAGATAAAACAGCATGCCCATTACAGTGGTTTGTCATTGCCATGAAGCAGTTGATCCAAGATGTCCTTTAAGGGTAATCAGTCCTGCCTTTGGGAGAAAGACAGACTAGATGACTTCTGAAGGTTCCTTCCAGCCCGCTTAGTTAAAAAAAAAAAAGCTAGTTTTAATGAGCTAAAATTCTGTGAATGAACTGAAAAATAAATGACCACTGATCACTAAGATAAGGAAGGAGTGAGCCACTTCCATTCATTGGTTCCATTCATGGACTATTGCATCAACTGCTTGTGTGTCACTAAATGATGGATTTTCACTTACTGCTTGGCTCAGTGCAGTCAGAATGGAAAAGAAATAAAGCAACCATGAAAGAGATTAAAAGGAGAAATGGGATATATTTAATAATTGTTGCTATGCTTGGTGTTGCTAATAATATCAGAAAGACTATCGATCATGTTTTTTCCCTCCTGAAGAAGCTATGGATGCTGTGCTTACCTCCCCGGCAGCTACAATCATCAGTGAAATTGTTGTTCGTTATCTTCTTTCTCGTCCTGTTCCACACTCAAAAGTTATCCATATGGATTTCTGTGGAGCTGCAGTGGGGTCAATATGCCCTGCTTGTAAATGGGGAAACCTTTCTGTTCTTAAAATCAGAATCATGAAACAGATTAGATTTATGGTCTGTGTTTTAGAAATGTGAACCAGGCAGCTCTAAGCAAAACTGCTAAAAGTTTTAAGGTCTCCATGTGATAGGGGAGATAGCATCATGATCAGCCTCTTTTTTTGCTTAGAAAATTGACCTTTTCATCCTACACAAGCAAGCACTTTCGTGCTTAATTTCCCCTGTTATACATTGACCCTATCAAAATGTAGACCTTTTAGTTTCTCCGATACTATCACTCAAGGTAAGTAGTATCTTAGTGTTCAGCGAGCCCATGGAAATCAACAGGACGGTTCAAAGTAAGCTGTGATACATTCAGCACAACTTCCACAGTCCAGTTCTGAGTGTTGAAATGGCTTTTCCTGTGTTTCACCATAGCTTTTCAAGTTAAGTATCAGCCTCCTGGAGCAGGTAGTATTTTCCTTTGTATGGTCCCTAACACATGGGCATTATTTACTACTAATGACTTGCACACATTTGCATTGCCAGATTCACAGAAACCTCATTTTAATGTTGTGAATTATTTAGCTGCTTTGATTAAACACAGATAACAGATCTGTGTTTTTGTTCTAATTCATTGTTATCCTCGTTAATCAGCTGAGGCTATGAGCATCATCTGGCTTGTTTGAGAACTCTCTTTAAATGCTGTGTTATGTCATGCCTTTCATTCTGTGTGTTTGTCAGGTTTGACTATGAGATGAAATAAATGGGTCTGGTTGCCATGTGCTGGAATTTAACATAAGCATCTAAATGTTACTCACTTCAGCTGTGAGGGAGACTTGGATTAATTATCTTAGGAAGCTTCCAGTTTGTGATTATTAAAGTATAATTTTGCTACCATATGTGTACAACGTGGTATAGAAGACAGAGTAGATGCAGGTACAGGCAGTAACTCCCTTTGGGGAAAATAAACAAACAAACAAAAAACCCAAACCAGCATTGAATGGCATTCTGGTTTCATTCTGTAACACTTCAGAAATCATAGACAGCTGCTTGCTTAGCCTGTTTTTGTGGTGGTGTTTTGTTGGTTTTTTTATATTTTTCTTTCTTCATTTGTGCTGTCCAAGTTTGAGTGGTCTGGAGATTAATGACAAGTCGACTTCTGAATGTGGCAGTGAAGTGTGGCAGTTTAGCTCCACAACTGGAGAAATTAAGGGGGCGTCCATGGTGTTGCAAATTAACATAAACCCTGCTTGCAGGAAAACAGAGTGCGATTTCTTTAGCTTAGATCTCTGCAACGGGAAAGGATGTGCAAGTATTTAATAGAGAGGAGAAGGCTGGAATCGTGTCACCAGTTTGGTGATGTTAAGCAGTGCGTTGCAGGCTGTCAGGCAGTGCTGCCCCCGTTACCTCTGTCGGGGAAGCTTTGTCTCATTGATTATACAGTAGCAGCAGCTGCCTGACTCTAATGAAGACTTTGACTGATCCTACAGCCTGGAGTGAAACCGGTTGTACTGGCTGTGACCATTATTTAAAAATCTTTCTAGGCTGCCAGGCATTTCAGTTCTTTGGAGCTTAAAATGAACCAAATGTGATCCATCTCGTATCAGGTACCTTACTGTCAGAAATTAACTGGCTTGCAATAATAAATTAGCCCCATCGGAGCAGCTGGTGAAAGCAAGGAACTTTGTCAATTATTCCGAGCACTGCCTTCTGCTGCTGACAGTTCGGTGAGCCGGTACCAGTTCTGCCTTGGCAAAGGCTGAAAATAACTCAGCTGTTTTTAACACAATCAGTCCATTTTTGTTGGGAAACTGTGGCTCATCTTCTTTTTTTTTTTTTTTTTTTTTCAACTTAGACTGTTTCAGCAAAAATATGTCCAGAACCAAGCTTTCACCTGTGTCATTGTATCAGACGAGCCATAATTTAATTTGTTCTTGTAAAACTTTGCCGCCAGCTCACACCTTCCCCAGGCAGAGGCCTGGTCTGGCCGTGTGACAGCAGTGCTCTGGGGAGGCTTGCTGAGGGGGATCGCTGTGCTGATGGCTCTCTTCCATCGTTATACATAAAAGCTCTCTTCTATTCTTGTGAAGGATAAAACCTACCCACAAAATAGAAAAGTAATTCCTACTTCCCAGTTTTAACACCCAATATTACACCCAATTATATTATTGTCAATTAAAAAGATGCTTTCACCTGTTCTCATTTACTGATCACTAGAATAGGGGTCAGCTGGTTTCCTTAAGAGACTTCTCCTAATTCATTTTACTAGGAAATGCCTGAAAGTTACTTTTCAATAGTTTCCTACGCACTTCCCATGATTAGCAGAATAAAATGCATTTTTGCATGCATTTTTAACATCTTAGCTATTATATCTGTATTGCATTACCAATTGTGTGCAGATTTACCCAGACAAAAATTATTCCTCAAGGTGATTGCATGATTAGCATGTGTGATAGCTGGGAGAGAGAGTCGAGACTAGAATATTTGAGAACTGTTGCAAATAAGGCAACCTGAATAACTTAGTATTTAAGAGGTTTAACTGCTTTAATGTAAGTACTAGAGTGTTCTAGAGTTGTCATGCTACAATGTGTTTTACTACTGTTTACATGGCAGCAGCATGAAATCTTTTCTCCTATTCTTCCTTTATAAATATATTTCAAATGACCAGACTTTTACTTGGATATGTTGTATATGTTTTTAAAAATCTGTTATGGCTGAACTTCAGTTGCACCTCTGGCTAGTCCTTGGCCACAGGGCTAAGCTTTACAATTTGAACTTATTCTAATAAAATGTAATCTAATGTTGTTATTCATAAATATGAATGAATGAATGTATCCATACCACAAATCCAAGCCAGTTAACACCCCTTCATGAGAATATCTTTAAAAAAGGTGACCGCATTTACAAGGTTAACTTCTTTTGCTAACGGTGATTCTGTTTCGTACTTTAATTTATGTTTGTATTTACTTGTTTTCCTGTAAATATATGTCCTTACTACTGTGTTTGCATATGGTACCGTTAATATTTTAAAAGAGTAATTTGGAGCGAAGATCTTTATAGCAGGGCAAACAGCCTAAGTCACAAGAACAGCCTGCAAGTCACAGGAACAGTCAGATACTGTATCGGAAAACTGTTTTCATCTGTAAGAAAGGTTGACAGGCACCACTGTTCCTAGCATAACCTTTGCTTTAGTTCAGAGGAAGGATGTGTACAATACAGGATTTGAACACGTGAGCTTGGGGAGCAGTAACCCAGAAATGACCGTCCCTGCTCGAGTGAGGGGAGGGTGGAGGCCTCGGCGCAGGAGCAGCTGGAAGCCTTGCTCCTGCAAACGCTCGCGTAGCGTGAAAATCCGGGCAGCTGCCTCGGGGCTGTGGGTGGGCATTTGCAGGACTGACCCCGAGCCCCTGCCCTCTGGGACACACTCACGCGGTAGCGGTGTGCCGCCGTGCAGTTTGTTTAAATGATTACTTGTCGCTTCTCCCGTTGACTCTTCTACTTCCTCAGCTCCTGCCCTTCCAGTCCCCTTAGCCACTGCTCCAAAGAGACCACGCTGATTTTGACAGCTGTGATTACTCAAATAAACCGCCTTTTGAAAGGGAAGGTGACTAGGACTGAAACTAGAGTGGCATCTGAACTTAAGGCAGAAATGGAATTATGCTTTAAACTAATTATCACTAGTATTATTTTTTTGTATGTAGAAGGACTAGATGTTAATGGGTGAAAGCAATGAAAAAACTGTTGGGGGGGAATTCATGACAGCAGGGCTACAGGTGTTGGCCCGTCGTTTCGTGGAGTGGCTGTGGGATGCTGTGAAGCTCTATTAACGTGGGTTTTTTCTGTCACTGGGGCAGGTTCTTCAATGCACATGGATCAGCCTTGCTGCCAAGCTCTCTATGACTTTGAGCCAGAAAATGAAGGCGAGCTTGGGTTTAAGGAAGGGGACATCATAACTTTGACCAATCAGATTGATGAGAATTGGTACGAGGGGATGTTAAATGGAGAGTCTGGCTTCTTCCCCATTAATTATGTTGAAGTGATGGTTCCCTTGCCTCAGTGATTGTGTCATTCAAGCTGTGAATGTGATTTCATGACTGAAATGGATTCACAAATGTTCTGTCAGTGTGGCATTCTGTGAAAGCCTTGCTATTTGACTGACTTACTGACTTTTGTATGCGTCTTTTTAAAATGTATTTATTTTATATTCCAAAAAACTTTACCTTCCCTGACTCCATCAACCTGCAAAAAAACCCATACCCAGTTTTTTTGCTTTGTGCCTTGAAGATCACTGTATGAAGTGTTTACCGGTAGCTCACTGTTGCTCCAAAAATGCATTTCCGTGCTATTATTGTACGTGGATATTTTTTTTTTTTATCTTTGGCTGCAATGATTTTACTATTGAAAACCATTTTTAAAAATACTGTAAGTGAAGCTAACTGTAACCAGTTCCTAAGTTACTGATGTCATTGAGCTCTTTTCATCTATCATACTGTAATTTATTGTGAGCAAGTTAATCTATGTTTCACATTGTATGTTGACAAAAGGCAAAGTGGTTGTTGTCAATATTATGATGATGTTGTACTAAGTACAAGTTCTCAGCATTGAAAATTCCTATAATTTACTGACCAAACTGAATAAATATTTCCGTGGGATAAGAACAGTGGTTGCTGCTTCTATTCCTATAGTTCTGGCATTTGTTTTGGAGCTGGAGCTCGCTTTTGCTAAATATATCAGCTCTCGGTGAAGAAAACAATGCGACATGAAAAATGCATGAATAAAGCCAAAGTATTAGTTTTATGACATCTCTGCTACTGGAATTTTAATAATCTTGCTCCCTCCCTACTGATTGTGTAGCATTTATAATGTCTGTTAAAATTTTCTTCTAGCAGGAGGATAAGAGAAAAATTCCTTTGAACTAAGTCCAAACTGATCCTAGCTCCACAGGGTTTGTATAGCACTCCAGTGAGATAAACAGGTGAGTAGCACTGGTGACTACTGCAAACAAATAAGTTGTCAATACACTTTTTTTATTTCTTTGAAAGGGATGGAGACAGAGGAGAAAGAGAAGACAAGGTGGAGAAGCATAATTAAATGTACAAAAAAAAAAAGCTTCAAAATGAAGGACAGACTTGGGCATCTTAAGTACTCTCAAAAGGAAGATAGAATTAATTTGTTTTTCTGTTAGCTGCCTTCTGCTTTGCTTAGTAAATGCAGATGTAGTAATGACCAAAAAACTTCAGCAGCTCCAGAGGAATCTTTTGCCAGTTGCTCTCTGTACAAGACAGAGTGTGATGAGAAGGGAGCTGAACTCTTTATGGGCAAACTGGCTTGAATCCAGCTTCAGCCTTTCAAGCTCTACTTGGTTCTGTAGTCCAGTTGAAACAGCATTCCCTAGAGAGGAGAGGATTTCATGTGTATCACAGGTGCAATAACTTTTCCACCTAAAACCAGCTATCAAACCATGGCTTTCTGGTTTCTCTCATCTCTGGCCTTGGCTTGTGCAATGATCATAAGAGAAGGTTATTCTTTGCAGCTTTGGCTACAGCCTGCTACTTAGGGCACATCATCTCAGAACGTGGAGGGAAAAGGAGGAAAATTCATCAGCCCTTCTCCCACTGCATGGGCAAGTTCCTAGTAGTTACGAGAGCAGCAATATGGAAAGCAACTCATCCTGACCTAGTTTTTTAATGAAATAGCTATGATGTATGGGACAACTTACAAAGGCTTAAGTAGTTGGGATTCACAGCTGCTTTCACTTTTTCCCCCTTTATCAGAAAGGGCTCACCAGTCATACTTTTCCACAGCAGGCAAGAAAAGAGGTATTGAAATCACCAGACTCCCCTAGAGGAAAGAATTACATATGCACACACATACATACTCACATATATAAAAAAAGGTTTGAATTCTCACTACACTTTACAGTAGGCAGTTTGCCATTGAGTACAGAGCTCTTGGTCAGCTGCAATAGATATCTAACAGAAGTAGCTATTACAAAAGTAGTAAGCTGGAAGCAAGTCAGGAGAGCTATACTGTTATTGATTAGGATAAAGTAGAGAGAGGTCATAAGAAACCAACCATCTTTAAGGTTTGCTAGCAGGAAGACAATTTGCACAATAGGAGCCATTGCACATAAGAGGATTGATTAATGTGTGCCTTTTTAAAATAGTATGCTAACAACAAGTTTCATAAACTGTCTAGTAGGTTGTGTAGTTGAATAAATAGAAGTAGATCTTGTTTCCTGGACCATGGATAGTGTTACCAAACATCATCCTGTACCACAGCTATTCCTTATCAAGACTTGTACGCTAGGTCAAGTCTTTCATGGTTGTTGCTTAATACCATCCTTCCCTTGTGCTCCGGAAAGGTTTCATTTGAAATACTGAAGATTCCTCTTGCATCAAGTTCATAGCAGTTCAGCTGAGTGAGAAGTACAAACAGGGCAGCACAACGCCTTTCTGAAGGTTTTCTCAGTCTGCAGGGAATCTTCCCTAAACTTACCAGTTTCATCGCTTCAAAGTCCTTTGTGCCACTCAAATAAGATCACTGAACAAACAGAACTTTATTTAACCTGCAAATATTAAAGTCCAAGACTGCTTTTATATACATGAAAAATATCTTTAATAGTTAAAAAAGTTCAAGAAATCAAGATAAATATACCAAGGTTATAGCAGCAGCTATTTCTATGTGGGCCATAAGGTACAACAATTCAGATCCGCTAAAATGCAAGTATTAAACCAGCATCTACTCTTGACATCTCAAAACTAGAGTTTTTAAGTAACTTAAGAGAGTTTAAGCTACTATAAGGAAAGCCTCACCTTAACAATTGCATCCTACCACAGAACAGGTCTTAAATTCAGAACTGAACACTTTGGCAAGGTAAGAGGCAGTCAGAAAATTATTCCAGCATTTGGAGAAATCTGCAGTCTCAGCTGCTCCTCTCTTCTCCCTTCAGCTACTCCCCTCTCCTCATGCTCTTAAAGAGCAGCATACTTTATGTAGCTCACCAAGGCCCTTCTTTACCACAGAGCCAGCAGGTAAGCATTTTAGTAAGAGGCTAAGAATAATTAAATGCAGTAGCCCCAGAGGCTGACTGCCTGGTTTCTGAGGGTTATAAGTCATGCTTTACAGGGACAACAGAGCTATTAAAGTTACAGGAAGTTACATCTTGGCCAATAGACAGTATTCCCCCAGCTGCCCCATTAGACATACACAAAGCAGTACTGCAGACTGCACAGAGATTTAGTACGTAGGGACCCTTAACAGCAGATATTTTTGATGTACCTTTTACTATAGTTGGTGCTTTCTAGTTTTGATTTGTTGTTTCAGCATGGGTTTTTTTCTAGCCCCTTAGAAAGCTGGCTTGTTGAGACCATTCAAACAGAGTGCTAATATTGCTAGTTACAGTACCGTCTCTGTCGGAATGCGATGCTTTTTCACATTTATAGGATACATCTGTCCAAGTTAAGGTTGACACAGCTATGCTGTGATATACTGTATCTAGGAACACACAATACTGAAACTGCTGGATTTCCCAGTGCTAGAATACAGAAACAGTACATTTAATAACAGACAAGAATATTTTTTACAACTTGCTTTTAATTTTAAAATGGTTCACTCTAGGAAGTTCTCTAGCAAGTGATCTAGACCAGTTTCATGTATTTCAGCATCAGGGTCTGAGCAGGAAATGTTTCAGACACTCGGCACTCTTCAGGATAATGTTTTACTTCAGCCAAGTTCAGACTTGCTCAAGGTGCAAGCTAGGGTATGATCTGGCCCATGCAGTTTCCCACTCGGGCTTGAAATGGAAATTATCTTTGGAGAAACACCATCTCAGAATACTGAGAAAGCTGAGGCAGCCTCATGCTCATTGTCAAGTGTTTAGCGTCCTTCTAGGGCATACGTTCAGAAGTTTTGTAAACTGCATACCCTCCTCTGTTTCAGCAGGTCATGGAAACCAGATCCTTGTGGTAAAGTAAAAGTAACTTCACATGGAGCTTGTATTCTACTGCTCTTTGTATCAGTGAATCCAAGGACAGGGTCCAGTATCAGAAGGTAGGAAATTTCATTATGTTATGAACAATGTTTCTTACAAAGAGGTCAGATGGGACACATGAATTCCAAGTTTCATATATTGCAGAAGATACCAAAACACATGTAGTCTATGTCACCTGGGATTAAGAAGTGTTTTCAGATGATCATCTCTTCGTCCACATTACATGACAGAACAGCTAGGATCCTCATTTTGCTGCAGAAATAAAACATCAAGACATTATGCTAATTAGCATGGGTACAAACTTCGTATTTATTGCTGGTTACCTACTTGATCCTCATACAGGTGTGTGGGCCTTCTTTTTAGTGTTTTGTAGATTTAGTTACTTAATAAAGCAAAGCAGATTTTCAGGAGAGGCAGTACCTTAACTATACTAGATGGTTTGTGAGTGGGGGGGAAAAAAGAAAACAAGCTTTTAAGAATTTGAGTCATGCAATGCATGAGCCTATGCCCTCCTTAATGAAAGGCTGTCAAGCTATCTACCGGGACCTCAGTTCTGAAGCATCAAAATCTAACTGGCATGCAGATTCATGCTGCCCTCGTTAGGATGGTAAAAGCAGAAGCCAAAGCCATGGAAACCCTGCCTTCCTTTAAAGCACAGCATGCTTCCCTTGCATCATTTTACTGCATGCAAGAAGCTAACTGTTTTTTACTAAGCTACCTTTATTTCAGTCCTACCAATGCAGCAGAAGCATATAGGTACTAATAACAAAAGTTTGACAGGAATTCAGCAGACAGGAATCACATTAACATTTGAGTGGGAGTATTAGAATTGATTCTTACCATAAGCGGCACACAACTGTATTGTAAAGTTGCTGATGATAAAACAGATTAGAGGTGTAAGGAAAAAGTTACTTTTGCTTTCCATTGCTGAACAAGCCATATTATTCAATTCAAATAAACAGCCTTTAAAAAAAAAAGAAAAACTTGGAGAGGTCCTACTCTGAACATGAAAAGCTTGTATCAGTAAGTCTCTTCATAAGCCTAAAGCTTCCACTGGGGTTACTCCAACCATTTTTGTGTACGCTGTGCATTAAGAGCCCACCCAAAAGCCAGAAGAGCATTGTAGAACCTTTCTCAATAGCCTGTTTAACAGGGTCCCACCCTCCTTCAGTGAGAGACTGAAAATATTACAAGAATGTGCATATAAGTCAGGAAACTTTGATAAACATCCTTGAAGGCAGATGACATTATAATGATAGATATCTACCCAGATTTTCTGTTTGAAAGGAGGACAAGGAAAGAACCGAGCAGCAGGTAGCACCTGCCTGTTCTTAGACACATTTTCTTCAGAAAGACAGTACTAAGGTACTTTGAAGTTAAGTTTTCAGACAGGTATACTGCAAAAATATCTAGGAAGTGGTGGTGGCTTTAAGACCTGGTGCAGTAAGATGCAAGTTGCCTTGTAACTGTGTAGGATCAGTTTTAGCAAGAGCCGTGGTAGCGCAACATGCTGTGTCAGCAGGAGGGAGAGAATGAATTTTTAGATATACATCCCCTTGCACTTAGGGCCTGGGCGTTTGTACTTAGCAAAGGGGACTTGGTGCTATTTCAAGTCAAGAAACAAACCAACTCAAGAGTGAAGTACAGTCCATAATTGCTCAGTTATGACTAATTTAAAGCCCTTTAAAGACTACTTCAGCAATTAAAGATACCCGACTACTAGTATATCGAAGTACACTAGGAGCATGCAATATGCAGAAGTTCAGACTTGTAATATGGTCAGTCAAAAGCCATCGGGAGGTGCCAGAGAGTCTTTCACAGGGCATTACCACATGCAAGTTGTAACCAAAGGGTTATAAGTATATGCAAGGCAAAACATGCTAACTCTATTTGACTATGTTAATGCCATTAGCATGACCTGCATCTGCGCTGAAGTTCCTCTTGGGAAGTATTGAAGGGAGTATTTATGACTGAAGCAAGGCCGAGATTCTTATTTTGCACAGCAAAATAAGAAAAAGTAGTTCCTGGAAATGAGCTGGAACAGAAATGCCTCAAACTTATGCTTGAATTCAAGGGAGACTTAGGCAATCAATACACTAAGAACTTTGATTTCAGCCTTTTAATACTTTTCAATGGAAATATGAGGATTCTTCAGTGTGAATTTAAGTTATCTTAAGAGCAAGTCAGGGACACTGTTTGGAGTGTCAGATAAGTCACTTCATCCCACAGAAATAAGATATTTCTAGTTAGTGTTTCCATTCTGTTCTTAGGGTAACAGCTTCTAAGTTTGTTCATAGGCAGATGCCTAGATAGAACAGACATTAAAGCTAGTATTTTTCAGTGTGTCAGTAATAAGACACCAAACAGTTAATGCTACTATTTGATCATATTCAACCAGAGAACAAGCAAAACATCAATTCCACTTCTGATGCAAAGCCATGCAAGCTACACCCTACGTGGGACAAGAGACTGCAGCACTATTAATGAAGCAAGTTTTCTATGAGATGACAAGCATGATTCTCACCATCTCACCTGCTTAAGGATGCTCACAGGAACCATTATCATGAAACCAAACAACATTTCTTTTTTCTTCTTCTTTTGGTCTGACATCAAGAAAAATGTTAAGAGTTGTAGGATATGGGTAGTACTTGGGGAAGTATTTTCATACAGTAAAGAAAAGGCCGTTAAATGATTCTGTTGATAGCACATATTTAAACTTCAGACAGCTTACCTGAGATGGAAACTCCATTTTACTTCCAGTTATTTCTTCATAATCATCATCATCTTGCTCACCGCTTTCTTCTCCTCTGGGTACATGCATTATCGTCCTCTCTGCAAGTTCCTAGAATACAATTGAATTGCCACCAAAAACCCTCAAGAATTAAGCACATCAAACAAGTTTAGTATTAGGACAGTAGAAGCCGTTTACTATCTCACTTACCTCACCATCATCTGTGATGAGTGTAACACCAATATTATCCCCAGTTCCCCAAGACTTCTGAGACTTCCAGACCAGATCACTAGGACCTGGGCTTACACCAGCAGCTGCACCCCAGATCTGCAACAGATTTAGAGTGAGCTTCTGAAGAATCCTATTAGTAGTCCGATTAGGATTCAGTCTAACATATACAACTCAAGTACTCCAATACCAAACATGTCCAGTAACAGAAACTGAACTACTGTGATCCCTGGCAAGTTAGTTCTTTTCAGGACTACCAAGAATGGTGGCAATGTTTTTTTAACTGAAGACTGTGAACCAGTTAGTGCAGAAGAGGCTGTTAACAGCTTCTACCTGATGTAGAGGTAGCCTTGCTTGGACATGCATACCATTTGAGTCACAGAGCCAAGCCATAGTTACAGACATACTCATGGCAGCAATTTGTGTATACAAGATAGCCCCTAGCCTGGGGTCGCTCACGGATCTCTTGAGCAAGCTTGTACAGAGTTTGGAGTGCAGAGTGTAAAATTAGGCTCTTTGATCACTATCTAAATGTACTTAGAGTATGATTTTAGAGCTAATATTTAGCTTAGTACCATAAACCATGAGCTCAGCATTGCTGAACTGTAGTTGACTAAAGCATTAGCAACAGTGAAAGTCTTTGGACTTCTTGTATCAAGTCACAGGAGTATGGGGAACCTTAAGAATAAACTAGAATATATTGATTCTGTTCATAATAACAGCACATCCCAATCTGGGATGATCCAAGTTCAATCCAAGATCTAGCTTTAAAGAAAATTTAATTGTCACTTCAGATTAAGTTGTTGCAAGGATTTCTCCCATCCCCCTCTCCACATAAAATAAGGATTTTAGTTCTTTAGGCACTTGCAGCATCAATTTAGTTTTCCTTATTACATTGAATCTCTATTGCCACCTAACATAACAAGAACAGAGCTCTGAGTAAGTTTTACAAAACCACTACCTACTGTAACTACTTGGCCTGCCTGAAGAGTAAACCGTGACGGAAATTTGTATATTACATCTGACACACTTCCAAGATGTCTTCTTAACGCCCATCCATGTAGTGGTTGATCCTATGGGACAAGAAATTTCTCTCAGCATTACAGACCAACACCATATCATACAAGTGCAAGGTTCTTTCCAGACTCAAGGGTCAGTTTTAGTCCCACTCCTGTAGCATACAAGAATCTGATCACTTTTGAGGAAGCCTTCAAGTTTCCATTAAAGCTTCCCTATGATTTCTCCCAGCACTTCTTTAGGATTCATCTTAGTCCCACGAGTTTAGGCACATCTATTCTTGCCTTCTGTTGAAGAGGGATCACAATGCTCTTCACCAGGGAGATTCTGATAAACGAAGTTGGTCATGCCCATCTACCAACTTGAGCTGTATATATAACACGTACACAGGGGCCCGTGAAGGTTTAAGGCATCTCAGGCCGAAGCAGCTAAGCTACCAGCCACAAATTTTGGAGCTCTGAGGATTAATTCTAGTAGTTCTGGATTTGCAGAGTAAACTAGTCAGGGAATTATCTAATTGGTCAGATAAACCCTCTACATGGATTAGATACTGTCAGCTCTATTCACCCTTTTAGCTGTTTTAAGCATTTCTAAGTAATAAGAAGCTGTCATTATCCAATTTACTAAGCACCTTATTTGGTTCAAGGATAAGTAGTACTTCTGATAGTGCTAGCCTGAATCCGATGAGGAACAACTGAAGGTGTTAGATTCCTGCATCATAGAACCCAATGCACCTCCCGCCAAAAGCGCCTCCCTGACATCCTTGTGAACCAAACGCCTGCAGTACAACAAAACCAAGAATCAGTCTCTAGTCTTCTCTTGACAGCAGCCAGGTCAGCTGAGAAGTCCCCAGTTTGTATTTAGTTTGGAAGTACTCTTCTCATCTCTTCACCCTTCCCTGTTGTCATCTCTCACTAAGCTATAAGTTGGTTCACAAGCAGTCATACTTTGCAATGAAAGCCATGCCGACTTAAATGAACCCAAATACCTCATCAGAGTTGTTTTTAAGCCTGACAAATTTCCCATCTGCATCAATTTCTTCAATAGATACATTTCCGGAAGATGAAGCATGCTGAACAGTCTTAAATCCAGCACTATGCCCTCTCTTTTTGGCTTCCTTAATTTTCCTTTTCTTCCCATGCAGGAACCGTCGCCCTTGACTTGTTGCTTGAGTTGCAGTGCTGCGTGAAGATGGACTAGGTGACAGCTTTAGCCTAGAAGGGAGTCAGATAACATTCACTTGAATATCTGATGCACTTATTTCTTCTCACTCTATCCTCCCACTATAGCCAAGCCTAACAGCTTCTTATACCCAAGCTTTCCATGAAGTCTTGAATATAAGATTTTATTTTTACTGGCAAGAGTAGCTAAGTAGCTTGTTAAGTTTAGAAGACAGCCCCAGCCCTGAAGTTCAGAGCAAGCCTATGTCCATAACAAAAGATTCCCAACTGCAGTAAGTATTCCTTTAAGTCTCTACAGACACAATCTTTAGTGGAAGTAGTTTAAGTGTCTGACCCTTCTTAGCGTGTACTGAGTTCATGTTGTTCTCACCAGGCAGTGTCTGGATAGTTGGGAGTTGATACAATTTCCCAGTTTCATTCATGAAACTTGAGCCCTGTCTGTCATATCTCTAGGATGTAGCACAAAGCTTTGAGAAAGTTTGATTCTAGGGAGGAATGTCTAATGGAGCTTTGACCTTTAGCAGTTGGGTTTATCAAGTTACTTCATCTTACTACACCATGTGGTAGATGTGGGATATAAATACCATTTACAGAAGATTATGCTTCAAAAACTAAATTGGGGCACTAATCACATACTTAATATTTATTTCTTGCCTCCGCCACATTCTGAAGAATATATGGTTAATTAGCGTAGAGATCTTGGATGAAGCAAGTCCTCATATGAGGATTTGTCATAGCCTACCTCTGTTCCTCTCCTTCCAGCATCTTTCTGTAGGCATTAATTTCCAAATCTAGAGCCAGTTTCACATCTAAGAGATGCTCGTATTCCTCCAACTGTGCTTGTGCCTGCTGCTGGGCTTGTGCCATTTCTTTCTCTTTTTCAGCCATACGCCTTCGATGGAGATCGCGATCATAATCTAGTGTCTCCTGTAGCTCCCTTATTCTGTTCTCCAGAGCAACATTCTGAAATTAAGGGAAGGGAAAAATCAATTAAACCATAACTGAAGATTAGAGAGGAGAGGCCAGTATTTTGAACTGGGTATCTAAATTAAAATAATTCTAAGAATATACACATAAAGATAGTACCTGGCTTTGATATTGATTAACTTGAGATGTCAGAGTATCAACTCGTAGCTTTGTTTCCATCAACTCCTCCCGAGCAGCATTGGCAAAGTCACTATTTCTTGCTGCAGATAGCTGGGCATTCTCCATCTATGGATAGGTCACTGTTAGTAATGAGTTGCTTATGACCATGTATTTTAAATAAGGAAGGAAACCCACGTGATTTCCAGCTGCTACATCTGGAAATAGTTATGTTTTACTTAAGTGTGCAGATACCAATAAAGTCCGGGTCAGAAAGTTTTTCATTGCTTTTCAGGGAGGTTTACACAAGTTTGACGTTCATGTTAGAAAAAGTCAGCAATAATCAGGTAGTGAAAATTGCTGGATTAGGATATTTCAATTACAGATGCATGAAGACTTTGTATAGATATTAAGTAAATTGATTCTCCAGAAGAACAATGGAGAATATGTTTAGAAGCTGCTTGTCAAAAGGATGGGGCTACAGAATATTAGGTGTGCTTATTGAACTATTGCTCTTCCCCAAAAGTTCTATTACTAAGCAGTTCCTGCATCACTATAAGCAGCACTAAGCTATTTCTAAAGCAATTCAATCCTGAGATGTCGCAAGAAAGGATAAAGTAAAGCCATGCTCCTACAAGAGGCACTCACAGAATTTCCAGTGGAAACCTGGACAGAAGCATCCAAAGGAATTCACCGAGTTGGCATATAAGTTGGAGTATAGAGAAAGCCGGAAGAACCAGGAAGAAATGAACACATGTACTTGTTGAGAGCAGCAGCAGATCGTGTGGTTCTGCACTGAGTATTAAAGAAGGCCTAATATACCAATACTGTACACTGCAACCAACCCAGAACCCCCTGGGATCTCACCTACCAAGAGTATGAGCCTGAAGTATTACTTTTTCCTGTGTATGTGGCTAATGCTGGGAAAGAGGTGACAGACCACTTCTGGAAGACAAACTGTCAAGCTGCTTCCATAGCCACCTTATCCAGTACTAGCAACTGGAAGGGGACATCTGCACTTACACAGTTAAAGGTGCTCTTGTAGAACTGTAAGAATACCTTATTTCCTGCATTTTAGTAACACTATAATTAGTAGATCAAATTTTATTCAGTAATACTGAAATTGCTCAATACAAACAGAGCACCTCAGTCCTGAATTTGTCAGACATTTGTCCGAAGTCTGAATTATGATCAGCTTTATTAAATCAGCCATTCCTAATCACTCCCCAAAAGGACAGTATTTATGCTTGAACCAGTTTTGTTTGGGACCAGGTGTTCACAGAAGTTCTACTGTCAAACTTGACACTGCTTCAAAATTCCAAAACAACTTATGCCAAGAAACTCTGCACTGAATGCAAAGGCTCCATCAGTCAGCTTTTTATGCTAGTGTGACTTTAATCATATCAAGGTGCAGAGAACTTAAGCTTTGTTTTATTGGCATCTTTTACAGACTCACTTTTGCACTGAATGTTCGCTCCAGCTCCTCTTTGTATCCTTGAATTTGTTCTTCGTATTGTTTTCTGAGCCCCTGCAGAACATCTGAGAGCTTACTCTCAAATTCTCTCTGACGGCCAGATTCTATTTCTGCTATCCTGCTCTCATGAACTCTTTTTGTCTCCTTGAGCTCCTAGGAAAAGAAGAAATTTCTCAGAGAATAAGCAAGCCAATACAGTTTGATTTGAGACTGGACTTACTGTACCAGCTTAACAAGTCATTCAGTATTGAAGCAGATTTATCATTGAGTGCACAGTAATTCATCTTTATTCAGATCTTAGATACTCATCCATTAGGTCAGGTACTTCCACTTTGCTAGCTGTGCTGGGCTGATTTGCTTCCTCGCTGCCAACATTGCTTAAACTAATAAATGCAGTAGTTTGTATTTAAAGACTAATTCCTTGAACTAGAAGGATTTCTCTGCTTTTCTTTACTTAGAGCACATGCAAATACACTTCAGTTTCTTTAAGCACTGTTACTTCATCTATTCTTGTTTTATTCAAAAAGTAATAGCAGTTGGTTAGAGAAATTGGAATTCTCTGTCACATAAGCCACACACCTTCAAGTTCCTTCCAGTCAGAAGGAAGTTGGTTTACATTCACAGGTTTAGTTCTATGTACTGACTTCTCACGCAAAGGTTACCAGACACCTTTGATAAGTGTTAAGGAAGTAGGGAACATAAGTTGCTTATTAAAGGAGATTTAACTTGTTCAATTATTTTAGGTTTCTAGCAAACATCTGGAATCATTTAACTTTAACTGTAATATATGCACTTTCAGTTACACAAAGTAGTATATTGGGATTGTAGTTACCTTCAGAAGTGCAGCCTGAGAAAATTATCTCATATTCCAGATACCTATTGGTACTATGCCAGTTAACATGAGGTTGTGTACTTTCTTGAAGTCTTCCTAGTTAGGTGGATTTTATTGGCTGGTGGACTGTCATAGGTTGACTCAGCTAGTTACCTTTTTAAGGACAAAGCACATCTTAACATTGCTTTTAAGTGCATCCAGGGATCATGGGCACCTAAAAAAATCCTTGTTAATAAGCTAAAACATACATCTTCATGAAGGCGCTTCTGGAACGTCATTTGTTCCTGCAAAGTTTTCATATGATTTTCCAGGTCCACCCTCCTCAACATTTCACTGTGGAGATGATTTTTGGTATCTTCCAGTGACAGCTTCAGCTAGGAAAGACGGACATGAGGGTAATCAAAATTAAGAGGTCATTTCTCCAGACTAAGACAGTCAACTTATTACAGGTCATTCAACTTCGTTCACACAGCAATCAAAACACACTGCTTAAGGGAAGATGGTTACTCCGTTTAAATTCTTATTTCAGTGGGATCCAGCATATTATCAACAGAAAGAATCCTATTTAATTATGTAGACCAGATTTCCGACAAGGCAAATACAGAGTAGCCCTTAATCCCACCAGCTAAGTTTGATTCCTCAAAGTAGACTTCTGATGAATCAGTTGTACCATCCACGTACATTCATCCCCTTCTCAACACTAAGTATTCCAAACTTCTCACTAACTTCCAATATAATTTGTTTGATGCTTAACAAGTGAAATCCTCCAAGTATAAGCTAACTATGTTGACAAACTATTATACACTTCCAGTGCTCGAGTGTGCTGCTTTAATGATACAAGTTTGGGTTTTTTAAGTTTTCATCCTAAAGATTTGAAGTTAGCTTATTCAATGATCACATTAAAGCATGAAGATACAAAATCTATGCTCTTAGAAATGCATTAATAGAGTAGCAACTCAAGCAGAGCTCATTTTAGTAGGACAGGAGCCTACAAAAAACATAGTCAGAACTTATTTATTCTACCTAGATTTAAGCATAGTGAAGCAGGGTCCATTAAATGCTCCCTTTGCTGACACGTTAGAGAATGCCACAGGGGCTATAGCAGTATAACACATTTCAACTTACTTTGTCATTAGAACAAGAAACATTACATACTGTGGTCACAGAATAGAATTAAAGGTACCTACAACAAGTTTTAACGGACCAACTATCAGTAGCATTTGCTTTCAGCAAGACTGCAGAAATCTTTTTGTCCACCTGTCATTGCCATAGATAAGTCTTTCCTTGCTTTTAACTCTCAAAAACTAGTTGGGGGAAAAACAAGCAATAGCTTCAAGAACAAAAGCAAAGTTGAAATTCCAGGAACAAGTCTTACAGTGACTACTTGATCCTTTAATTCACGAAGGTCATTCTCCAAACTTCGGTTCTCATTCAAAGCTGTTGCTAAGTCGGCTTCCTTCGCATTTAGCTGAGCATCAAGGTCTCTCATACGAGCCTGTGCCAGATTTAAATCAGCTTCTTTTTTTGAATTCCTACAAGTGAAAGTTTTACACTCATAAGTTGCAGCTGGCGAGGGAGAAAGTTTGTTTTTAATGTGTTTACCTTCACAAGGGTCTGTGGCAGAACTGAAACAGAAGAGAGTTAGTCAACACTTGTGGTGAGAGCACAGGGTAGGCTGTAAAACAAACCAAACAGGCCCCTCGGTCAAGTATCATTTGTTTAACCAGAAAGATTTCTGACCCAGTTTCCAACTTGTTTTGTGTGAATCCTACACAGAAGCCAGCTATGTTCCACGGCCATGGCATTACAAGCCGGAGAGGGAAGGGACACCACAGGCCACCCTCTCCACAGGGAGGGACTAGTCACACCCAAAGCCAAAGCTGACCAGACCACCGCGACCTGCCACCACTGAACAGCCTGCTCACACAGACACCTCCTTTCAGCAGCAAAGGCTGCCACCAGTTTGCTGGCAAAGTGCCTATTGGCCATTAACACGCAGCCCTCCTGCGGCCCCCGGGGCTGCCAGCCCCACACGCCCCTCTCACCAGGAGGGAGCAGCCATGACAGCCGCCTCCACCCCGGGGAGGCCCCGCAGCGCCTGCAGGCGGCCAGGCTGGGTGCAAGCAGCTTGAGGCCGGCTTTCCGATGCTGGTCACAGATGGGGCAAGGCACCCCCTCCTCTGCAGGTAGGGGCAGAAAGCAGCTCAGGCGGCCGGGGGCCGTCATTCCTCCTCCCCTCCCGGGACACTCCTGCCCACAGCACGGGAGGAGTTTCATCCCCAGGAGAGCACTGGCCCAGCCCTGGCGAGCAGGCCTTGTCAGCCCGCATCCCCGGCTGGGGCTTTGCTCAGCTCCTGCCGCAGGGCAGCAAGCCCCCCCAGCAGCCACCCTTCCCTCACAGCACCCTCACTAAGGGCTCTTCTCCCTCAGGAAGGGCCACACGCTCTTCCCTCCTTCACAGCATGGCAGAGTTACAGGGTGAGAGGAGCTTTGCCTTCAGAAGGGGGCCATTTCCTTGTGCAAATGCCCAGGTACAGAGCCCTCAGGTACCACCTGGATGGCCAATGCAGTGGTTTAAGTTGCCAGTTTTACTTGGCACCACAGTGGGGAAGTGCTGGCCCCACAGTGAGTTTCTGTCAGAGAAAGGGGTGATAATTTCCCAGACTGCTCTAACTTCCAAAATCCTTGCAGTTGCCTGACCCCTATCCAGGGTCTGACTTCCTGCTCAAAACTCAGATTTGAGATTGCAGAGAGTGAAGTGTTCAATTTATTTTAGCAAAATCTGTTCTGCCAAGTGGCTAAGTTGTGATAATTCATACAATGAGTTTTCCAGTTGATAACTGAGCAGACCAGTTGGAGAGAGTCCAAAGTCATTCTGCAGGAGCAATCAGCTCTAGAAAGCTTGGACTGCAAGGAAAGATCGGAAAAAAGTAAGGGCTGTTTAGTCTAGAGAAGAGAAAAGTGACAAGAGACATAACAGTCTTTACATACATGAAAGACTGCGGCATAGAGGAAGGGAATCTGTTTTCCACGTCTGTTGTGGAAAAGACAGGAAGTTGCAGGCTTAAATTTCAGGGAGGAATATTTGGGTTAGATGTTAGGGAGAGGAAACTAACAGTAGTTCAACACAAGCACATTGCCTGGGGGGGATCTTCTGGAATCTCCATCATCTGGAATTTAAAAAAGGGTTACGCAAACATCTGCTGGAAGGGATGCAGGTATGGTTGGTTCCAACACAGGCCTGGGGCATGTGGCTACATCAGGGTCTTGCTCAAGGCCTTTTCCAGCCCTGCTATTCAGAGACATTTGTTGACTGTGTCTCATACTTCATGACAATGATGCAAACCCAAATGTTTTGCTAGGAGAGGTTATTTATTCTTTACTCAGACTCTAGGAAAAAGGTAACACTATAGGGTAACAATGAAAAACAAGATAACATGTTGTAGTTTTTTTAGTATTTACAGGTTTCTTTCTTTTCTAGGTATTAATTAGCCACCTTCCTTTTGGGATCTCTGCTACCACTACCACTTATTGTGAGTATTAGTTATGATATTAACAAGTACATCAATAACACTACTTAATGATAATATTATTGCAGGATGAAACAGTCAATATAAATTTCATTCTGCAATCAAAGCACGTGCAAGACAAACTCCATTAGTATCTATGTTTTAACAGTCCACTTTCCTGATGCAGGCCTGTGACAGCCAGGTTCACGTTTCCTATATTGTTTCCTGACAAATATTGTTTCCAGAGAACCCTGAAGCAAGTCATTTCATCTTTAAGAACAGCAATTTAACAAGTCTGGCTTTGACAAGAGTATTCACTACCCTCTTAAACCAAGTTTGGGGTTCAGAACATCACTTTACATTATTATGCAGCAGTGACAGTTACAGTACTCCACAACATTCCATATAACAACCATTCCAGAACTAAGCATGCCTTATTGACTATCAATTGCAAGCATTAACTTTGAGGCATTCCTTGTAAATCAGGCTGCTGCATATGCTTGACCTGGAGAATTTAAATAATTTTACCAAAAGAGTTCAGGTATGTTTGAAACAGACTCCAATTTGTCAAGACTAGAGGATGTTAACAACACTTGCAGAATTCATTCTTACAACTTCAGCTTGCTACACCACAGATTTCAGGTTCAGTAGCAAAATGCACATCTATACTCACTGGTGCAAAAAGAAACTGGTCTTGTCTCTCTCTGCTGTGCTACTGTAGTTGCTTTGACCTTCCTCAGGCTCTGAATTCAACCAACTGATATGCTTATCCACAACTCCTCCTCCCCAAATGTCTTTGGCCTACTTCCAATTACCACTGTTTAGGTAGTAAGAAAAAAAGCTGAAATGCAAGCACCCTTCATTGTTGCTGAAGCTTTAAGTCTCTTTACCAATGATTCAGAGCCAATGGTTAATGCTGTGGGGAAGTTATCTGGTGACATTCCATCCTATAAGAGTTCCAGGTTATTTAAAGGGTGTATATATAAAGGGCACGATACCCTCAAAGTAGTTTGTTCCACGTCATCCGAGACATTTGCAGTTAGACAGCCCAGATACAAACCACTCATTAATATTAGGACTTCAGTCTAGTCCTTTCAGAAAGCAGCATGTACTATGTATCATTTCCCATGGGCTGTAAAGTTAACCACTTCTAAGACCTAGTTACTTTAAAGAAAAAAAAAAAATCAGTCCAGAGGATTGCATACCTGCCAAGCCTAAAGCATTACAAACAAAGCCACAGAGTTACACAAACACAAGGAGCAGCAGAAAAGTTTTAGAACTGGCATTACCCCTCTCCTCACTGACCACTCAAGTCAGCTGGTTAGATTTATGAAACAAATCTACAAGCCAAAACCCAGCATGAATGAGACAAGCCCAAGAACTTCTAAGCAGCTAAAACAGAAGCTTAGAGTAAAAACATGTTTTATTCCCAAGTAGAACAGCTACTTGAGTCCTGTACTTCTACTGAGTCTATGAGGAGGCAGCATTTGCACCATACAAGTGTTAAAGAAAAAGCTGGTGCCTAAAGGTGCTACGATACAAGCTTATAACAAGATTTAGGGGCCTGTGGGACACACGAATTATTACAAGTCTGTAATTGATTTAGCAGTACAATGGGGCACTAACATAACTAGCAATGCTAGCACACTGTATATATCCATAAAGGAGGCTTGTTGGGATTGGACACTTGTTCCCTCACCACCTTCTTCCCTCCTTCAAGAGGATTTGATGGCACTTACATTGGGCCACCCCTTTGTTCCAGGCTTGGTGAGACTAGACAACAAGATGATTCCAGGCTGAAGATACACAGCTTGCAAGAAAGTCAAGCCTGAAACAGCAGGCAGTTCATCCCAGTAGCATGTCAGTCAAGACCTAAAAGCCACTAGGATAATTTCTGTGCAGTACCAGCCTAGACCAGCTAAGCTATACTGCTTACAGGACTGTCTTCTCTGTGTATTCCCCTCTAGGCAACGTCTGAGCTAAAAAGCCCCCCAAAAGATGTGAGCTGACTCTATACAGACACTCCTTCCCCTACCCCCATAACTTTCTAGATGCTTTCCAGCATAGCAGCTTCTTGAGTGTTTATAAACACAGGTGTGGTGCCAAACCCAGGCAGCCATGCATTCATGCAATGCTCTCCCCCTAAGGCCACCCAGCACCAAGTTCTGGGGGAGCCCCATGCTCATCACAGGGAGGTGCTGAAGCAGCCCAGCAGCACCACAGCCAGAGGCACCGACAGCAGTGTCCCTGCAGCGCATCTTCACAACAGACGTTACAATGTCTCCTAACCCAAGACACTCCAGCCTCACCTTGGGGTGTCACCATGGCCCGGACACCCTACAGCACTAAGCACTCCCTCCCCAACACACGGCTGCTGGCAAGCAACACCCCCTTCCCCTCACCCTGCCAGAGCCCCGACGAGGAGCGGCCCCAGGGCGGTCGCCAGCAGGGAGGCCTGCTCGGGGCCCGGCAGGTGCGGCGGGAGGGCCGGGGCACCGACCTGCTGTGCAGCTGCCGGTGCTCCTCGCCGATCTTGCCCAGCTCCACCTGCAGCGCGGCCCGCTCGATGGCGATGTCGTCCAGCGCCCGGCGGGCGTCGGCCAGCTCCGCCTCGTAGCGGAGCCGCAGGCTGCCCAGCTCCCGGTCGCTGCCCGCCTCCTGCTCCGCCAGCCGCTGCTGCAGCGCCGACTTGTCGGCCTCCAGCGCCCGCACCCGCTCGATGTAGGCGGCCAGGCGGTCGTTGAGCTGCCGCAGCTCCTCCTTCTCCTGCAGCCGGCTCAGCCGCGTCGGGCTCAGCGGCGAGGCGGCGGCGACGCGGCTGACGGAGCGGCTGCCGCTCGTCGGCGTGGAGGAGAGCGCCGTGGCCATGGCAGCCTCCGGTCCGGGCCCGGGCCCCGCCGCCGCTACCGGGACCGCCCCGCGCAAGACACCCAGCGCCCGCCGCCGCCCGGGTATAAATAGCCGCCAGCTGCCGCCGCGGCCTGCCGGCGAGGGTGGGCAGCTTAAAGGGCTACGGCTGCGCCCCGCCGCCGCCCCGGCTAGGAAAGATACTTTTTTTTTTTTTTCCCCTTTAATTTTTACATGTGCCTTGCTGCATCCCATCAGTCCCAATGGTGCTGCCCGGAGAGGGCGGGGAAGGAGCTGTCAGGAAAAGCCTGCAGCAGCCCGGCGTTTTTACAAACCGGTGCAAGGGGTCGGGGTGAAAAAAAAAAAAAAAAAAATCCCAGATTTAGACAGATGCGTGACAGCAGCGGTGATGCTCACACTCCAGCGTGCTGCACTGTCAGTGCTCTGCCTCTTCTGTCTGGTTTTTTGCAATATGTTCAGCTGATGAAAATAAGCCAGTCCCTGCACTTTTTTGTTTTGTTCCTTGTTTGTTTGTGGGCGTTTTTAGCTTTTAGGTTAGGCTGCGGTGGCTGTCAACCATCCCAGTGCTACAGTGTTTTGGCTGAAAGCTGCTGTGTGAGCAGAGCGAAGAACGATGGGGGAAAGGGAACCTCCATCAAGACAAACATGTGAAGCAGTCTGCAAAGCCTTACACTGATTGCATTTTATAAAGATCATTGTTCAATAAGAAATTTGCTTCAGCACTTCTTTAGTAGTGACATGTACTGTGACAGTTGTCAGTTTTCACCAGCAGCTAATTAATTTACCCTTTTCTTTTTCACTTACATTTTGGAGAGCAGGTGCTGTACAGATCTCACTCAGTATAAGCATAAAAATCTCTGAGCATTAACATAACTGTTAATTATGGTGCTTGTTGCAGCAGTTACAAGAAACTTCACTTAAGAGCTGAGCTTAGGTCAATGTTATTTCCTACCCAGAAAAATAGCCTTGACATCCTCTTAGAGTTCTTCAAATGTAAAGATAGATTTTATGAAGGTTGTAGGCATAAATTCAAACTTCACTTTATAGGTCGGCAGGCACGTAACGTAGGAGGACAAAACAGTTGGCCCCAAGATTGTAGCTGGGGATTTTAGAATTAGGTTATGTATACCCCTGGATACAAAGTAGATGAGGACATAGAAGGAGCTGTGGATGCTCATCAAGGTTTTTTTCTGAACTTCTGTACACATTTGTATGAAAAACAAAACACAATTTCAAAACTCTAAAACTACATGTAGCATGGTAATGACATATGGCCAGACTGAGCTCCTCTGGTTCTCGTCCTAGCAACAGCACCACAGAATTCTTCTCTGCAGAGTAGTTCCAGTTCTTTATTTTGATATAATGAGTACTTGTTTGTTCTTTGTTGCTAATAGAAAGCTCAATTCAATAAAAATAAAAATATCATTTAAATCTGAATATGTAGCTCTAAGACCAAGATGTGTACATCTGAGGGTTTACTTCAGCTTTGAAACCTCAGTCCTCTACAAAGAACACTGTGATCGTATGACATTGCCATGTTTGATGGTTGCATCTTACTGGCCAGCTGTTCAAATACAATTGTATGGTTTTGGAACAGATGCAGAACAAAGCAAGAAATCTGCTATTCTAAGAATATTTTCCTTGTCTGCCAGGGCTTTGTAATAGTGCAAACAAAAACAGCTGAAAGAAATAGTTCAAAAATAGTCTGAGCTAGTTTTGTCTTTTGTATTCTTCACCTAGTCTCTCTATGCAAGAACAGAAGGTGGCAACATAAGAAGAGCATAATGGAAATCTGTTACTGATTCTTTTCTTTCTGACATTTTTTCTGACTTTTCCTTTGATTAAGATTGTAGTCTGTACTGCTTAGACCACAAGTGTAGCTAAGGAATTCCTGCAGAGATAAGCCTGTACCATCTTTTCCTACTGTTTCAAGTATAAAGATACCAGGAAGGTTTCAGGATTAGGAGATACAGAGGGTATCAGGAGAAATGGTGGAAAAATGTATATATCCCAGACTAAAGCACAGTAAAGCTTTTCTACAAATAGTCCTTTTGTAGGAAAATGTAGATATGGGAGATTTAGACAGTATTAGCAGATTCCACAAAGTTGGAATAACACCACCCCCCCGCCCCCCAACTTTAAAAATATTTGTGGACTTTTTTCAAGTACCTTAATCAGGCCTTGATCTTGAGCTGGTGAAATCAAGTGAAAAAAATACAGTGATAGAGTGGTACGATGCAAACCAGGAAAAAGTCAACTGAACTTTTTGCTATCCTTTTCCTTAGGTATCTGCTAACTGATTCTAGCCAGGTGCGAGCAATGTGTCAGTATAGATTCCAAAATGTTGTCAGGGCATCGAGTGCACTAATATGCCTTAACAACCCTGACCAGCCTCAGCTGGGGCTTCCACCCACGCTTCTGCCCATGGGTGCAGGAACTCCATTTAAGCTCTGGCCTGGCCTTCAGTTCCTCTTTGAGCTCTGTTATGGCTGTGCCTAGCTATGAGCTTTGTTGGCCTGTGGACTGATTTTCTGGCTTGACCTTGTACCTGCCTAATTATTGCAGATTTGCCTGGGTTTTCTGCACATCCTGGGTGTCATCTTTTAGCCCCTGGCGTATCTTGCCTACGAGCAGTGGGACAGGGCTGTGGCTGGTGTGGCTCCTGCCCTGCCAGCCTGGCTGCCTGACTTGACTCTGTCCATTTGGAAGCAGCTGGACCTTGCCACTCATTGGATGACAGATTGTTAGAGCAATGACTGCTAAATAGCTAGGTAAGGCCAAATTTGTTGATAGTAGTATCTCTTTTTAGAGTTTTTGTGGCCTAATACAAAATGTTTGAATTCGTATCTACTTTTCAAGTGTTAAATACATTTGAGGCTATGCATAGTAAGTGAACAGGCTTGACTAGTGTGAAAATATTGCGCTGGCAAATGTAGGCATAGATGCAGAGTCAGCATAGACAACAGAAACTTTTGTAGTGTTTTTAGTGTTTTTTTTTTTTTTTCCTCTGATAATCATTCTGCTCTCTAATTCATAAGGATCTCTTTCTAAATATCCATTGGAAACAAAGCAAGGTATCACTGGACAGCCTTTGCAACAGTTCAAGAAATCTGTACATATAGCAGTAATGTTGTTTCAAATGGTATTACTCTGATGCATTAGAATATATCAACAAACACTTTGCTAAGCTGTCTGTTTACAGACAGCTATTAGTGACTCACACATGTCCAGAGCTAATGAAGACAGATTGAGTTCTACCAGCCTGATAATGGTTGCTACACTACTAGAGTAGATATGGAGGCTCCATAAGAAAATTGGAGATTACCCACCAGAAAGGTTAAAGGGCAGTTTCTGGGTCATTGGTGGTAGTACACATAGATGGAGAAGTCCTTTCCAGAACACGTAACTGCACAAGTGATCCTCTTGTAGTACTTCAGCGTATGCCCCTACTTGCCTAGTTAAATTAAGCAGGACAAGTCAGTCAGCTTCCAGAGGGTTTTGCCTGTATTGGAACAACAGCCTTCTGTAAGTTGGTAATCAGTAAAGACAGGAAATTATTTGTGGCATTACCAGATGCAAAAGTAAACAATAGATTTTGTTTGGCAAAACATGAAATACACAAAACAGCTGATAGCAACATTTTGTAGGTGACACTTGATAAGATTCTGTTGTAGGCTGTCCTAGTTTCCAGGTGCCAGTGACCAAATTCTACTTTCATGTACGAATGCAGAGAAGCTGTTCCTATGTACAGTTTATATTGGTGCTGCTATGACTAGAATCTGGCTCGCTGTCTGAAGATGTATGCTCTCTTCCAGTTTTATGTACGATGCACATCAGTTTCTGTAAGGAATGTTTATAGAGAATGAGGAGGAAAAGAGATCTTATGTACTACATGGGTCTGCAAAAATAGAATTTTGTTCTATAGATTTTACTAAGACCAGTATCAGACTTTGAATAAATGTCACAGATTATGAGGGGTTCTCACAGCATAAGGTAGCAGAGCCAGCAAAGAAGAAAATATGATGGAAAGTGGAAAATAAGCTGTTTTTTTCAGTTACTATATAGCTCCAAACTGTGAATCTGGAGCTTTACAATCTTTTCCTCCATCCACCAATCTTGCTAACCCTTCTTTATCCTCCTTTGTTGTCAAATAGATTGTATTCAATTATGTCATTGCTGAATGTTAATAAGAATAATGAATACATCTGCTGGCTCCCACAGGAGCCAGGAACCACCTCTGATCCACCAGAGCTAAGGCAAATCTGAGTCCCTTGTGAAAATGAAGTCACTTCCATCTCTTTTAGTAGAATATAATAACAAAAATGTCTTCATATATATCCAGGCAACATTGCTGAGTTGAGATGAGTTGAATCCATTTCATAGAGAGCAAATAGTTTATCCCACTATTATTGCACTTGACTCAATACCTCACTTGATATGGAGCACTTGGGCTGCAGCCAGGCTGTGGTGAGGAGAATGGATACTTTTCCTTGGTAATGATTCACAATATAGTCTCTTAATGAGGACTGTAAATGTGCAACTCAAAAAACAAGAGCACTTTCCAACGTAGCAAAAGAAGTTGGCAAGTGGAAGAGAAGAATAAAAAATTAATTTCAAACCTGCTTTCTGTCCTTACATTTACTTTCAACTGTAAAGTATAGATAGAGCTGGGGGTTCTGTCCTCTGTTAGTACAGTGTCTCGTTCTTGGTTTGGAGCTTCATGTTTTATTTGCTGCTTTGTTCCCACCCACACAAGCTTACAGGAGCCTGCGACCATTTTATGTTATGGGTTTTGTTGTAGTTTTTTTCTGTATTTGTATCGACACACAGATTGTATGTGAGAAAGTGGAAATTTTGTTCCTCTTGCTGCCAAACATTTCATAGAATTGTCTAGGTTGGAAAAGACCTTTAAGATTATCAAGTCCAACTGTTAACCTATCACTGCCAAGTCCACCACTAAACCATGTCCCTAAGCACCACATCTACCCATCTTTTAAATACCTTCAGGGATGGGGACTCAAACACTTCCCTGGGGAGCCTTTTTCAGTGCCTGACAGCCCTTTCAGTGAAGAAGTTTTTCCTAATATCCAACCTAAACCTGCCCTGGTGCAGCTTGAGGCCATTTCCTCTTATCCTATCACTTGTTACTTGGGAGAAGAGACCGACCCCCACCTCGCTACAGCCTCCTTTCAGGTACCTGTAGAGAGTGATAAGGTCTCCCCTCAGCCTCCTCTTCTCCAGGCTAAACAACCCCAGCTCCCTCAGCCGCTCCTCCTAAGACTTGTGCTCTAGACCCTTCACCAGCTTCATTGCCCTTTGATTTGATGCACAATGTTACTTTTCTGAAGCTATTTTCTGGTGACCTCACTTTTGTTTTGGGCATTTCATTTTTCAGTCTGTTTCAACTGTAACCCATGCTTATTCTTTCCTCTGGTTTTGCTGCATTTTCCTACATTTATCTTCTGCTTTCACTACCACATTGTTTGTCACTAGTATTCCTCCCAATGAAGTATCATGTATTTCTTCCAACCTTGTCCTTTTTTTTTCATTCCTTCTCAGTCTTTACTCCTTGCTTATGTTCTCTTCTGTTTCCGTATTGGTGTGCATCTTTAGACGCTCATGTAGTGACACACACAAGTCATCCTGTGAGATGCGGGTCACCTACTTTACTCTTCTTGCTTTTCCCCAGTGAACCATTACAGTGAGGACAGCGATTGTCCTGCTGACCTTTGTCTGTTGTGCGTGGCTTGCAACATAACTGATTTCCTCAGAGCCCCTGTTTTTTCACCAAATGTTGTCTCTTTCACGTAGCACTCAGTAACGTTTTATTTTTAGCCATCACAGACTGAGGAAAACTGATCGTTGTCACTGTTGCATGAGAAGAAAATGGCAGACAAGTTCAGGAATTCAAATCTGGCATATCCACAGTCCTCAATGGGGTTGCATTTTTTTGCAAACTAGGAAAAAAAAAAAAAAATCTGTTAAAGAACACATAGCTATGTGTAAATAAACTGAAGCTATTTTACTTCTGCAATGAATCTTTCATTTCGCCTTACCTGCATTCAATCTTCATCTATACAAGCTCATATTTTCTAATTATGCCCACGATGAGCACCTAAATCCTTTTGAAAAGATATGCTGCAAAACCACAAAATGACCATGTAAGTGTATTTTAAATTTATCTCAAGATGTCCATTCTAACATTTTAGTTAGGCCTGTGAACACAGAGCTACAACAAAAAGTATGTGTCATCTGAATCAAGATGTGTTTGTTCTGGAGAGTCATGAAATTTAATGCATCTGCTACTACTGTACAGGATCATAAATATGCAAATGAGCTGCAAGTTGCTTTGCTTGAGGATAAAAAGGAATTTGAGAGACAAGAAAGGACAAATATTTATTCAAATACTTGAAATAGTGACCATTTGTATATACTGTATTCCTTAACGCTAGATTCATTTAAACACAAACTGAGAGGAAGACAGTAGCTTTCTTCTATAATGTTTAGGTCTATACATAAGTAGTTTTCCTTTAAGCCACAAGAATTTTCTTCTATTTACTGTTTTGCTGGAGCAGTATCCAAAGCCCAGGGCAAGGATCAATATGGAACGCAATGGGTTCCATAACACCAAGAAATCAAAGACACAGTGCTGTAGCTGAACTTTGTACCTTCATACTAATAGAGGCTTTACTCTTTATAGGGTGTAATGTATTTGTGAAGTGGGACAGCGCGTGATTGCGCTCTACCCCAGAGAGCTTGTTATTTCAGGGTAAACAAGTACCCTGTACACGTACAATGCAGGGCCAAAGAACTGATTATATCGTGTCAGGGTTCTCAGGACTCTAGTTACAGGAAATGTAGCATTTTCCTTTTATTAGTCAATCAGGTGCAGCTCTATTACTGATAACTTTGAGGCCTCAAACCAAAATTCTGTTTCTGCATGGGGCCTCGGCAGGATACTTCCAGTTTTGGTATTCGTTAGACATAATCCTGATTTATGAGCCAAATGTTGTTCTGCACTGTTTCAATGGATTTTAAATTTGTAGTTTAGCCAAGCATATTTTTTCCTGAGTAGTATAGACTTTTGTTATGTTGAAAGAATGGCCTTCATGGTAATCAGATTTGCTTAGCTGAACTTGTTTGGGGAGAATATTTATATATAAGTGGAGTCTGCTGAAGAATTATGTATACCTGCGTTTCAGGACAAAGATAAATAGAGAACATCTCTTTTAGATGTGAAGATTTTCTATTAATGTTCACTGACCGAGTGAAATCTGGTGGTTAGCATGTGATTGGACAGAGGTTTTTGTTTACCAGAACAGAGATTTAATTTTTTTCAATTTTGCCCTTAGCTATATCTTGTGGGATCTTTTTTCCTGTGCCTTTTCTGCCTGCACTGTTGAGTGTAAGTTGAAATTTTCTGTTGTTACAATTGAGTGTAAATCAACGAATGACAAAATATTTCATGGTTGCGTTTGGTGGTGAAGACACATGGTCTTAAGTCAGTATAAAACAAAGGATAAGACCATCATATTTCCAACCAGCTTCCTCACGAGAGACCATGCCAGCTGTACAGATGGACAAGGTCATGATTATGTGTTCAATGAAATAAGTGCAAATGTCCATATTTCACGAATTTATGAACAGTAAGGGCTTTACAGCTGTCATGTTTAATGTCATTTAAATGATGCATATTTTAGAGAGCAGCAAAAGAAAAGCATATTTGTAATAAAGCATGGCGAATAACAAGAGGCAAATACAGGATTCATGCATGTGAACTCCGAGTGTTAAGAGCATCACTATTCTTTCCCATTCAATACCTTACACCAACACTGCCAAACGAGTGGCGTGAGGAGGGGGGAATTAGAAGACTGTGTGGTAAAAGCGCTAATGAGGTAATACCTAAAGGCCTTGACCCTGGACCAGAGATTGTGCAAACATAGTGTAATAGTCAAAGAACAATAGTTCCTGCCTTGAAGAGTTTATAATCCATACAGACAAGAGTGAGCAGAAGGAAAATTAACTGTTTCCTTAGAAAACGGCAATTTCTTTGAAACTTGAATGGTCAATTAGTTTTTGCAGAATTCCTGACAAACTTCTCTAGGGATGAAAATTAGGCTTTCAGGACCTCTAAGTTTGTGGCCTTTAACTTCAGGGTGCATATTGAAGGAGTCTACCATAGAGCTGCAGGTGCTGTGAATTTTGAAGTGGTTGTTGTCAAACAGCTCTTGCCTGGACACCTGAGTTCCTTTTGGCTTTTGCTTGGCTCAGCAGAAGGGGTTATGCAGATCTCCAACAGGAGTGAAAATCCTGAAGCTTCCAGGTTCACTGGAAGTCTAGAGAGAAAAGAGTAAGGTGGCAGGGATGTGGAATAAGGCTGAGGTGAAGAAATTAAATTGGATAAAGGAGGCAACAAATCAACACTCAATGAGAATGAGATTCACATAGGAAAATGACCTGTTAAAAGCTGTTCAAAACCCTGTACAGTTCCCAGCAGTAGGCCTAGACTATTTTTATGCTTCAAATACTGTTATTTCCTGGGTGCTCATTTTCACAAAAAGGATGATTTCAGTGTAATCAAAGCAAAACCAGACCATGGATGGTGGGGGACAATGAGATTAACACCACTGTCATTTCAGTAGCTTGGGCAAGACATTGCCAATCGCTATTTTACTAGGTAGGTACAACAAGGTACTTGCGTTATTTATTATAACGCTGGTTCTGAAATCTGCCTGGGGTGTAATGCTTGCAGGTGCTTACCTCTGTTTTCTTACATGCTGTATAAAGGCTGACATAGGGCCTGTAACCTAAGATCCAGATCATGCAAGGAATTAAGCGTGTGACACAGCAGCAGCCTCACTTAAGTCAGTGAATCTGATGTGAGCTGCCTAACCACTACTCTCAAATTTATTGCAGGAGATGAGCAAATTTTTTGAAGACTCACACACTTGATGTTTGATTATTCTTTATGGTTAGGGATGCACACAGCTGAGCGATCTGAGGCAAATGACCAGGAGCAGCATTGAAGGAAGGTAGCAGAGTAAGCTGGGAGGAGAAAGTAGAGAACACAGAGGTGAGTAGCACTGAAAAAGGGAAAAACAAAGAAATGCTGACCAGCATTCAAAGTTGGAAAATGCTATTGGAATGTTAGGGCCAAACCTTTCAATGTAATCTATGGCTAATACCAGTGCTAGGAACATAGCCAGAGCTGTTTTGTCTAAATGTGCCCATCTGGCAAACAAATTAATAGCCTGCTCTGCAGCTTTTGCTTCAGGGAGTCAGGGGACTGCTTCACTGTTGAGGGGTAAATAGTTTTAAGAGAGGCGATATTCTGAATAGGGGTGGTGCAGACTGTGTACGTGCCTAACTGGATGGCAGGTCTTGAGGGCCAGCTTCGTCCTGCAGTTGCAAACATCTTTTGGTTTTGTTCCTGTAGTACTACTGGCTGTAGTTTTGGGACAGGAAAATTGATTTCCTGCATCAGTTGATCTAATGGCTAAACTCTGGCTTTAAAAGCAGTTGTCATCAAGTCTGAAGTATATGCTGACTGCACCTGTGTATCTTTTTTGAAGAAAACAAATTGCAGGAGTGTAACTGCAGTCATAAAGGACTGTGTCGTTGTTTAAGTAACTGTAGCAACTGAAACGGATGGAAAGCAAAGCTTCCCAGAAAGCTGATATACTTTCAGCTGACCAGTGTTAGAAAAAGAAAAGATCAGGTCCTTGGCGGTGCTCTTGCCTGTCACACAGCTTATTATCGTGGCAACGGGCAGACTGGAAAGGGCAGCTTGCCGCAGCGGCCAGGGGGAACCTGCGGGCAGAGCAGTGCGAGCCTTGCGGCGGGATGGAGGGGGCAGGCCCGCCGGCGCAGGTGGCTGTGCCACGCCGGGGGTGTCCCGCAGAGCCGGCGCCTTCGCGCCGCAGCCAGCCGGCTCCGCGGCTCTCCCCGGGGCGGCTGCTCCCGGGCCCTGCCTCGCCTTGCGCCGGCTCCTCCGTCAGGCTAGTTTCGGCAGAGGGCACTCTGTTCCTAACGATGGAGGAGGCGCTTCCCGTGCTGGTGAGAAACCTAAACAGATTGGAAAAGTTTCCAGTGCAACATATTTGAACAAACTCTTCATCGGTTATGTTTAGTTCACTGGAGCATATTTTTAACTTCAGTGGCAGGGATAATAGCCCTTTTTCTACGTGCTGCTCTTAGCAGACTCGACGAAAGCTTGGGACATCAGTGGAAGACATAGCACGAAGGTAGAGGATTTTAGTGTTCTCTTCAGCAGCCCAAAGCGCAGAGGGAGAGCAAAGCTGTCCTGTGAGACATACTCGTCAGCTTTACAGTAGGAAACCTAAAAATATCGTAGAGGGCAGCATGATTAAAGACCTCCTCGGTGTGTGAGCAGATCTGCAGCTGTATTGTGAGAGTTACTTGGAGATGAGACACGGGATGCTTGTGGTTTTGGAAGCTGCTTTGCATCAGATTTGGGGGCTGACTTCACGGTAGCTTTTGCCCCTCGGGGGAAGACGAACCGCTTGGTCCGGGGCTGCCGGGGTCTCGGCCGCCGACACCGGAGCGCCGCCGGTGCCTCCGCAGCCGGGGCGGGGGCCGCGGGCCGCCCTGGCCGGCCGCCCGGGGAGGCCGCGGCTGCGCGGGGGGTGCCGAGCCGCGGCGGCGGAGCGGGCGCCGGGCCGGGCCGCGGCCCCGCGCCGCAGGTGGAGGCGCCCGGGCGCCTCTCGGCGGGGCCGGGCTGCGGCGGGCGGGCGGGGGCGGCCCGCTGCCAGCAGCCTGTAGGACCTTGGCTAGCGTGCGGCGGTGGGCTGGAGCCTGGCGTGAGGGAGGGGCCGCCGCTCGCGATGCAGGATGCTGCATCCCCGGTGCCGTGACAGGCAAGGCGCTCCCCTGCCCTGCGAGCGGGAAGGAGGCGCCGGCAGAGCCGGACCCGCTCCCCGCCTCCCCGCCGGCCCCAGCCCCGCTGCGCGCTCCCCGCCGAGCCGCGGGACGCGGCGCCGCTCCAGGTGGGTGAGCTCGGCGGCCGCGCCGGGGGAGGGGAGCCCCGCGGCGGCCCGGGCTGGCCCTCGGGCAGCGGCAGCCGCCCCGGCCCGCGTCCCCGAGCCGGTTGCCCCGGGGGAGGCGGGCCGGGCCCCGCGGGCGGCTCCCCCAGACGGGCCGGCGGGGTTCAGCCTAAGCGGGGGCGGCCGCGGTGCTGGGCGAGGGTCGTCCGAGAGGGCAAAGCGGCGCGGGTTGCTTGGGGAGCCCAGGCACCGACACCTGTGAAGTGCCGGAGTCTGGTGTGTTTTGCCAGTTGTGGCTCTCGGCAGTGCCTGGCGCGGGGTGGGGGGGGATCTTCCTTCTCTTATTGCCGTAGTTGATTGAAACTTTTGAATGACAAAAGCATCCAGGAGTGCTAAAGATTTGGGGAGGAGGGGGAACTTTTACATTTTTTCTGGATGGAGGGAATGAAACACTTATTTCTGTAAGGAATCTTAATTATGTTTAGTTGACAGGTGCAAGAACTGTTTGGATAGATGGTTTTCCTTTGGGATATCTGACCTTTTAGAAAGGAGTACTTTTTTTGAAGGAGATTTGCATTCACTGTGGGGCTTTGCAAAATAGTGGGGTGGTGGCAGGGAGGGAGGGAAGGAGGGAGGGCTGTTTGTGTGCATGCGTATTAGGGGTGCGTGGAACTCGTACTATTTTGAGATCACTGTGGTTATGAATAGTCTGAGGCAAAAAGATGCATTGACACTAGGAATTAGCAGAATTAGCAGCATTATTACATGATATTTTTTTGTTGGCAATTTTAAATTGAAGGTTTTAGTAAAAGTGACTGACAGTTTCGTGTTGGCCCTGTAATGGTGACGATCGCTAAACTGATGGATTTTTTTTTTCTTCCTCTGCGCTGATTGCTTAGTCCCTGAGCTGTTATGATCAGAGCTTTCAAAGGCAGTGCAAATGACTGCTGAAGTCCCAGAGCTGGGCTCTCAGCTTTCAGTGGGTGAAAGTGCTGAACAGTACCTCAGAAATCCTATGCTCCTTGGATTTTACCTCCCAGAAATCAAGATGGGAGGTGTTCCCAGCTTGATAAGTTCTCCTCCATTCAGGAGATAATCAAACTTGGCCACTATTGTCAGCTTCCCCAAACCTTTCATTTCCCCCCCTTTCTGTTCCCTAATTGGAACTGCCTCACCCTGCAGGCTGTGCTCATGGCATGCACTACGCGTCTGCTCCTCTGGCCAGCACAGAACTCCGGTGTTTGCATTGCATTTCTTCCAAAGGCCGGTTCCATGCCTTTGCCCAGTTTGCTTTAGTCATTGAAATTCTGGCGGAGCCCACTTGATTTTGTTTGTAACTTGAAACAATTTCTCTCAGCAGAGACCCAAGGCACGAGGATGGCCAGCCCTAAAGCCACAGGGATCTCCTGGGAGATCGCTTGGCTTGCTATTGCTCTCTATGCTCATCTACAGGTAGGCAATGAACTTGTTGCTATTGTCATGCCTGGTCCTTTATCAGATGATCTTGCTGCACACTTTGAATTACTGTTTTTTAAACAGAAAACTGCTGAAGGAACTGCACTGTAAATAAAAGGCTCCCGATGAGAAGGTTTTCCTTTCACTGAACTGAATTTCAAAGACATCCACGTGGGAAATTAATATTCTCTCTCTTCCTAGTAATATTGTACCTGACTTTACTATATGTGGACAAAAGGGAGATCTTGCCAGATGTGTAATGCCATGGGTCTTTCTAGGCAGCACAGCTGCTCTTTGCCCCCAGGAGGTTTAGCACTTGATAAATGTTAAGATACTGTAGGTGACAAGGGTTATATAAATACCTGGGTGGAAACATCTAAAGCACTTGGAAGCCAGTGTCGGCGGGGGGAGGGTGGTCCAAAAAGGTCTTTCCTTCAAGTGTTCAATGAATACAGGCACCATGGAGGAAAACCATAGCTGCCAACTGATCTATTGCCTGACACATGAGCCTAATCAGTTCCAAGAAGTGAGTATTTCAAGAAATATGGTGTGCTGGCATGCAGCAGAGATGTTGTTATAGTATGTCATTCTCTATACTGATAGTTCCCACAGCACAGAATGTTTCAAGCATTCTTCAGTCTTAAATACACCCGCATCCAGAAATCCTTAGAAAAGGACAGCTAAATAATCTGAAGAATATTTTTTGAAATAAATAGCATCATTTTTTGAAGTATTGTAGTAGTTTTTGACAAAAAAGTAAAATCTTGGTTTTAAATAAAATCAGTGATGCTGTTTACCGTAGTACTGTTGTGTACTCTTTGTACTATTGCGATGGTGAAATGGTGGTTTCGAACTGGAGCCTGGTGTGCTGGGTGTTATATAAATGTGCATCCTGAAGAATTTTGAATTGAAGGATAATATAGCAGGCAAAAGTAAATTCAAAAGGAGTGTGAAGAACTGAGGAGACTGTACTAGACCGCTGAGTAAGCTCTGATCAATTTGGGGTGGACTTTGAGGTTTAAGGTAGTGGGAATGGGCTCCAACCCATGCTCAGTAGCACTGCTGAGTGCACTGTGTGCTGTGAGTCATCTGGCAGCTACCTGTTGATGAACACCTCCTGTATCTGTGTTATGGTTGCAGCTAGTCATGAAGGTACACTGGTTACTTGAGTAAAGGACTTGCCATTAAAGTAAAAATTTTTAGATTTTTATTAATTGTGCAGTAAACTGCAGTGCATTTGGTGCATGTCCAAGCAGATAGGGCAACAGTGGGATCTTCTGCTTTTTGCTTGCATGTTTCTTATGCAAGAACAAAAATGTTATTGACTTTCTGTGCCTGTTCAGCTTGTGTTTTTGTGTGCAAGCAGTTGAGCAATGCTGTAATAACCGGCCCTATAAAACATTCAGAAAGCAGTATGTAAAGTTCACTTCATAGTTCTGTTCAAGATGAGAATAGAAGTTCAGAGAAGGGAAATGTCAACCTTGTGTTTGGGCCTTTTGGTTACGAAGAGATTGTTTGTTTGGTGGTTTTTTTTTTCTTTTTTTTCTTTTATAATATTTTTCTTGTATTTTTTTCTTTCATATTTTTCTTATTGTAGAACTGGAACCAGTAGTGGCATAGTTTCCTCTTCTCCACAAATGGTTTGGCATAGCTTCACTTGTCTCTTTATAATAAAAACAACCCAAACACATTGGAGTAATCAATAGGCTATTGTGAGTAGCTTTATGAACATTTCAATCCAGGTCAAATTTTTTGGTCTTGATTGTCCTTTAAAATATTATAATCTATTTGCCATATTTGAGTCATTAGCACTTAACCCCAATCTTGTAGGAGGCCCTTCTGCTCCTAAGTTTTAGGTGTTTTATCACAATTTTAGGCACATTAAAGATATTTCATATTATTTAACATAACATTTTTGGTATCCAATAACCATTAATTCTTTAATTGGTTGCTTGGGGCCATACTATATGGACCACACACAGTCATTCTACCCTAATATTGTACCATAGCTTCCACTTGTGTTGTTTTTGGCTATTAAAGTGCTTATGTCTGGAGCTAATCAATTAGAAACAATTGGATGCTGGGCAGGGTCACAAGTCTATGTCATGTCACTTATGTGCAATTGATTAATTTCATCCTGCTTGAGGCAGGTACAGAATAAAATAATGACCATTTTAAAAGAATGTGGTGGGAATGTGGTATGAATGTAATGCAAAGAAAACTTTAACATGAGAAGTTGTGAAAAAGAGGTAGCTGTTCTGAGAAGAAATGAAGTTAACTTTGGTTATAGGAGCCCTTTCTGATTCTTCAGTGTGGTAACAAGCACAGCACGGTGTTTAGCTAGGCCCCAAACTGAACTCTGCCCTTACAGATACGTAGCGTCTCAAGTTTGACAAAATTATTTTGTCGAGGGCAGATTAGCCGCTATACTAGTAGGTAAATTAGATTTCATAGGATAACCCAGTGAATAATTTACCACTGAGCATTGCTGAGCTGCCTGTTCATTAAATCTGCTCTGTAACCAAGAGCAGTGGCATAAATGACTCGGGAGGAGACCACTTACGGGCTAGCCTTGGCTGTGTTCTTTTGCAGACATAGACCCTACTTTTTCTGATATGTGCCAATATAAATGAAATGAATGGAACTGCATTAGTCTAAAGGCAATGGTAATCCAAGCAAGTGATGTCTGTATGTTTTTCTTAAAACCAAACAAAAAACCCCCTACCACCAAATGGTAGCAGCAACATAGAATAATTTGTTGTTTCTAAAGATTTAAATAATGAATCTATCCAAAGATGTTACTGTGTTCCACAGACTCTATGTATTTGTGAACATTATCTATATCCTTGGCCTTGAATGTAGCTGTTCATGTGTATTTATTGCTAAATATGGTGTAAAAGGCTCCTCATTTTTCTCACATGGTAGCAGGTGAGCTATCAATAGTACAGATTTTAGGAGATGGTTAAGCTAATAAACAAAATAGAAGTATCCAAGTCCAATTTTGCTTTTTTAAAGTGATCTCTTGAGTACATATGGCTCCATGTTGGTAATTGAAAAGGCAGGATGCTCAGCCTGGTAACCAGCTCTTTCTTAACCTTGTGATAATATGTTATTACACCATTCAGCTTGATGCTGTTATATTTGTTATGAAAAGTATGTAAGACTGTATATTCTTACTAATGGATTAATGGCAGCAAGAAATGATGGCTAGCAGACTCATATAGACAAATACACATCATCAAGAATTTTACACATGGATTCATTTTAGATTTATTCTCTGGTATGTTGTTTTCAAATCAGGAATACACTGATATTTTCTTAGGTTCCTACAGTCCAAATTAAACCCTCTACAAGTCAGTCCATCTCACCTCCAAAGACCATGGGGCTGCTAATGTCTGAGGAGCGAGTAACAGCAAAGACACCATGTCTGGATATTTAAGAAGCATTAGCTCTGGGTTTCTATGGAAGGGAAAGTTTCATAGGTCACATATTCATTGAATAAACTGTTGGTTGCTTCCATGATTTATGTTTCTGCAATCCCTGCCTGCATTATGTTTTTTTCTAACTATCTGATATTTTGGATATAAAGGATATACATGCTGAAAACATTATCTTATTCAAAATGATTCTGCCATAACCAATCTGCCAAAAACTACCAACACAGTAAATGTCTTTAAGGTTGAGTTTTGCAAGGCCAAAAATCTGATGTCCATTATATGACATAGTGGACTTGGAGACCCATCTTTGTGGAAAACCTTTGGAATATTGTTTTACAGTCACTGAATGTATTGTACACCAATGTTCAGAAAATAGATTATGATCTACATGCCATACAATAGTAAGGATTTTTAAATCTCCAGTAACTTTAATCAAAAATATTAGGATGAGATTTGCAAGTCCAGAGTTAGATCTGATGCAGTTTCACTTTTTTGTAGGCAGGATGCAATTCTGCACCCATCTGGAGTTTTGCCATCGGCCTCAATAGGCCTGTGGTTTTATTCTTAGTTTGAAGATTGAAATGCCTCTACTATAGACAAATAACACTTCTGAGACTCTGTAGAAGTGTTCTGACTTAAAATATTCATTGTTATTGACAAGGTTGTAACTCAGTGACAGCATTACCAGAGAACTTATGTAAGTTTCTGAACTTGCTTTGAATTTATGACTAATAATGATTGCTCAGCCAGTGCTCATAGGATCTGAACTGCTGTTACCCCCAATTTACAATCCAAAAGAGTTGAACTGCCAGAAAAATTGTGATGAATCTGTCTTGTGACTTGAGACACAAAATATGTATGAATACTTATTTTTTAAAATGTACTCATAAAATTTTTAAGTCGACTATGGGAGATGACCAAGAGTACAGATGATATCAGTAAAGGCATCCTTTTACTATCTCATTTATTTGTTTTCATCTTCTCAGTAAATATTTTTATCGTAGTAATTATGAATGATGCTTGCAGTGATACAACTCAGAAAATCAAGCTTTGGTTATTCAGCTAAAGCATGGTCGAAACCCATTCATTCCAATGCGGCAAAGGTGGTTTAACGTCAGTGTCCAGCTAGATTTCGAATTCTGTATCTACGTTTTCAGACATGGGTATCAGTGCTCACTAGGATGATAATTTCTGACGAGGTTACGCTAAAAATTGGGCAGAGATTCTCAAATCAGTTGTGTGTAGAGCTGCAAATTGCCAGTTCCAAAACTAGATATCCAAGAGTCGAACACCTTTAGAGAAGCCTCAAGTGTGGGAATAATCTCTCAAAACAGCCAGTGGCTTCTAATTTCTCTTGAGAACTTAGTGAAGAAATGAAGGAATAGCTCTAGGATGATCTTTGGTTTTAGCAGATACTTGAACACTTAGTCATGGATAAGTACTCATTCAGGTCTGCTTAGTGCCGCTGGATCAATCCCATTCCCTACCAAATTGGGGCATAAACGGCACTGAGGTGGCAGTTTGGCGCTGTGCACCAAATTCCATTCCTGCCTTTGTATCACAGAAATTGTACATGATTGATTGTACTGATATTAAAGCCCTTTTATTGTTCGTTCAGAAATCATGATTTGACCATCCAAAATAATGAGTTTCGCTTCAAAAGAACATATATTTAAAAATTGGAGTCCTTTTCATTTGCTTTTATTTCTAGAACCTGTAGGGTTCACATATTTATGTCTTTATCTGCAATTTTGGGGCTTGAAGCTTTTCTTAAAATAGTTTTCCATGCTCACCTGAATCTAGGAGCTGGTGTTTAAGTAAACACCAAATAAACGTGGCTTGCAATGAAGTAGTAAAATGTATTAATTTCAGTGATAGTGGAAGCAGATTTATAATTGTGCCACTATACTTGTTTGTGTTGTAAGACTATGCAAGAAATCTTTGGGCATGAGTTATATCATACTGTGCAAATATTGTACTTTGCTATTAAGTCAGTGTGTTGTTAAGATCTTATATAGTTGATAATACTGATACGTACAGTCCAACACAGTCTTACTTGAACAGTCCCAGTGTAATTCTTATTATGCAAAATCTCTGTAAAACAGAGAGAGTTTGTGCATGGTGAAAGAGTGGGTTTGTTTTTGAAGTACAGTTTGCTAGCGAGCGCAACATTCCAGAAAGGACATTGGATATAGCCATGGCAACTCGAGCGACAGCGAAGACCCACATAGGAACTGTACAGCACTGCAGTTCTGATACGCCCTCTACACTCACTTTATTGTCACTGATAGATAAATAATTCCTTTAGGTTTTGAAAGCATGCATATAACTTTCTGTCCCGTAAGAGGAGAACTTTTCTTGATATTAGCTGAAGTCTGTAGACTGTCAAGTGCTCTTGAATTTAAGGGTCATATTTTCAAAATGGCCTCGCTCCAACTTCTAAGAGGGAGTACAGTTCTACAAACTCACTTTTTGATGACCGTCAACTATGCAAGGGTGCTAAACTTAATGCAGATATAGCAGCATTTTCAGAAGGGTCTGTGTGATATTGAGCCTTTGTTTTGGTGACTTTCAGTAAGACTTGAGACATAAGTTAAACCCAAATACTGTTCAGTACTTAACTATTGGTAGGTGCTTAGCTGGATTTTTCGAAACAAGTAACGAGGTAAATTTCAATTAATCCAATGGCAAGCACTCATTACATGCCTTAGGCACTTCCAAAAGTCTGGCTGAGCATTTCTCATCATATTTAGCTGATTAAACCAAAACTTTCACCCTTAAAACTCTTTTGAAAGAATAGGTTTCTGGTGTGCAAATTCTAGTACCTGGCTATGTAGATATCTGATAATACTTGAGAAGTGCAAGTGCAAGCATCATGTGTTTATAAAGGGTGGGCAGTTTTTGAAAACTTGGCCTAATATATCCCTTCCAGACAGCATATTACATAAACTGTTTAGGAACAATGTTATTTCTGTTTCTAATTTTATATTTATTAGATTTAACATCATTATGCAGAGAAAATGAAAACAGTATTCTCAGTCTGTTTTGAGAAATGTGGTTTCCAAGAATTGTCAGTTTGTCATGCTTCTGGATGCACTAGAAACACAGTGAATGCAAGTCAGCTCGACTAAATTGTGAAACAATATTAAAAATGCATTTATGATTGCAATTACTAGATTGTTGTTGTATGCTAACTGTTGTCATTTGTGCCACGGTGGGAGGTCCCAACTGGTTAATGATACTGTTTTTTAGCATTAAATAAGTGGAGCGTTTGTTTATATGCGGAAACATGTATTTCTGTATTTATGTAATGTTTTTTCTGTCATCAGGTGCTTTGCCAAAAATTGAAGCTGCTTAAAATTTACAGGGTACAGTCTCTTGTCAGTGCATGCAAGCAGAACAGGGTATCATTTATAGTGTGTATATATGAAAGGACCTATAGAGGCTCACGCTATAGTAAATGCACCCGTGAAGAAGAGAGTTTTAGCTGCCTGCTCTATTGCCTTTTAGTGTCACAGAAATAAGATGACATGGGCACACCTGCACTGCCACAGAATGCAAAGAGTAAGGGATTGTGTTCTCTCAAGCTCTGTTTGGCAATAAATATTTCCTGGCCTGCACCTTGCAGAAGCTCTGAGAAGGCTGCAGAAACTGGATTTATTCCCCGCTGGCTGATTCAGCAAGAAAGTAACTAGCTCCAAAAAAATCCCCCCCTTCTGTTGCAATTTCCCTGCTTGTGTATGTGGCTGCTCCAGGCCATCTACTGGCATGGAGAAATGTGAAAGGATGATGCAAGTACTGGTTGCAATACATTCAGATTTGCCTCTTCTGATAGTTTTCCTTGCTTTCCCAGCTACTGCAGCCTCTTGTTGGTGTAGCAGTGGTGTGGAAGCAGAAGGCTAAACAAGCTCGGTGCTCTCTGTGGGTGTATAACAAATGAAATATGCTAAAATATGATTTGGCTTCCTCTCTTGAGAGTCTCCTTTTATTAGATGTTTTCAAGGTCTCATTATTCATTTGGTGTTTTGTTTTCTTGAGTCTCCAAATAGTTTTAAACTGTTCCCTGGTTGACTAACATGGATGTTGGCTGAAAAAACCAATAGCATAGTAGTGCCTTGAGTATTGCCTGCTTGGTAGATGATGTTCTAGTTGGAAACTGCCAGGTACATCCAACACATTACTGATTCTTTCAGCTGATCTCATCAGCACTTTGTTAGAAAGCAGAAGAGGGAATACATCTATCGCTGGAGAGATGCATTGTGTATGCTATGTAGGGATTTTACTAATGCCACTAACTGATAAGACTGCTTGATCAGGCTCTGTTTTTGTCGCCCAATTTTATAATGAATATATATGAATATAAGGTGTTTTATGTGACTAACAATTATACTTTTCCTCTAGACCAGTGATTCTCAGGTAAATCTTTTCATGCAAAAGCCAGCTCAGCGCTTGGCAGCAGTTAACAGTGCAAATTGAATGGTAGGAAGTGCTATGAAGGGAAGGTGTAAAACAAGCAAAGAGTATCATCCTTTCACTGTATGAATTCCTGGTTTGCCCGCACTTGAGTACTGTATACAGTTCTGATCCCTTTATGAATGGGGTGGAAAGGCTAGACAGGAATCAGCTGGTAACTTGGTTCTTTCAACATAAGAACTGAGTGCTATTAAATAAAACTACCAGGAGACAGATTCAAAACAATGAAAGGTGGTTGTCCTCCATGTAATGAACTTTGGCACTCCTTGCCATAGGGTTTTTGTTTTTTTTTTTTTTTTTTTTGTGTAGAAGGTTACATGGATTTCAGGGGAGACAGGATGAGTACTGGGAAGATCCACTAAGTACTACTATATAGACAAACCACAGGAGGCTAAGAAAAGTAGGTGAGTCCAGGGAAGTATTGTACATACTTGTTCTGGACATGCTCTTTGGGTGTCCAGTTACAGCTACTGTCAGAAGCTGATGGGCTAGATGGATCCTTGGTCTGAACTAGTTCAGCTGTTCTTATGCCATTTTGGTCTTCCTTTGGGCTACACTCGAGGATCGTTGAACTAGACGTTAGAACCAATCCTAGACCTACTGTCACTCATCATTTAAAAATTAACAAAGAAATATATTCTCCAAACTCCACCTGTATCTGGAGGTATGTCCTGGATGCGTAAGAACTCGCTCAAAACCTACGTAGGTGCCTACATTCTGAGCTTCTTTTTGTCTGCCTGGAATATTTTTTATTTTTTACATTTTTATTAAATTTTTTCCTTGCAAACATTTTTGTTATGTTTCTGGTGCATTTTCAAATTTCAAAGTTTTGGAATGATTTTTAAAGTATGCAAGGAAATTTGGGTCATCTTGCTTAATTGCTGGAGTAGTTTCTTGTTTTTAAACAAACACTAGTATTTCCTTGAGCAAGATAAATAGAGAAATGGCTTCTGATATTTTACTAAATAAGGCTTTGGCTTAAATTCCACTTTAATTATGTGGTCAGTCCTTCTGTAAGACACAAATATTCCAGACATTTTCCCTGCATGACTGAGCACTTGCCTTCACCCCAGTGTGAAACTGCGCACCCAAATCCTTTTCCCATTTCCTCTTCCTATCTCTTTCAGTTAAATTTAGAACACAATAGGTTGGTTAAAACTATAAGAAAACCTCCAGAATGCCATCTTAACGTATGGGTTTTTACCATGCAGCTGTTTATCTTCTGCTAAGAGGAAACTATAAATGTATTTTTAATGCCAGGAGCTGGGCTTAAAATGCCATTACTTATCCAGTGGGGATAGATTTGAAAATTAGTAAGCAATTAGATCAGTAGGCAAATACATTTTACTTAATGTTGCAAGTCTCAGGGGCCTTTCAAATATCCTGTTAGCATCACCTGTTCTTAACTTGCAACCTTTTAAATCTTTACCTAGTCTTAAACAGCAGTGTTACTTTGAAAGGGAAAATTTTCTGTATATTTTTAATTTTTATTTATGAGCTGAATTTTAGTTTGTTTTTTTTTTTTTAAAAAACTTGCATGGTTTCTCCAAGGGCAACAGAGATGTACTGGGAACACTAAGCTTTTCTTGGAGAAAATTTCTTCCTGTAGATAACCATCTTGAGAAGGGCCTTAGCTGGGATAACAGAACATGTGGGTCTTGTTCTGATCTTTTGAACTTGCTTGAATTATGTCCTTAGCAAACACCAATGATGTATTTGTTTATAATTGCTTATTTTTCTTGCTGAATTTAGACCTCTGTAAGCCATCTGTCGTATGTCACATAGAAGCCACTATTTAGAAATGGGGAAAATGTAGGAATTGTAAACTTTCTTTTTTTATTATGCCAAATGTTAAGGCCAGTCCTTGAGAACACTGAAGAAAAGACCTTGTTCTCTTCAGCTGTACTATAGGAGTGTTCCATCATTCCTTCTCTGCCAAAAGTTCGCATTGAATCAGTGGTAGTATGAGGACTCTCGGCCTAAGCGCTATAAAACCTCAGTCCTGAAAAAGATCCAGGCTGGGGAGCCCCGTGGACTTCGTTAGGTTGCCGTGCCACAAGTGAGACCTTATTTTGTGAAATTGAGGCTTTCTACTTCAACAGTACAACATTCTGCACTTGAGTAACAGTGCCAGTGAAGTCTGCAGGCACTTTGCCTGAGACATCAGTGGGAGTTTTTCCTGAGTAAGACCTGCCCATAGGAAGCAAACTGAGGCTGAATTTCATTAGGGCTAACTAGTTGGTTATCATATTTCCTGTTGTGTGGTGTGAATCATTTAATCCCTTCTTCATGTAACTGCTAAGGACAGATGGCATTTAAAGCTGTGTCTGCAGCTGTTAGTTTTCTTGAAAATTGGCTGTATTTATCCCTCTGGAAAAAAAGCAGAGATAATAAAAAAAGATAATTTGCCTGTTGCTTATAAACCTTGCAAAATTTGAAGTGATTTCCATTTTTTTACATGTCACTTTTTTATTGTGTGTCATTGAAGACCATTTTATCAGGTGTTCCAGACCATCCCTGTTGGCAGGAATTTCTCCGAACTACTGCAGAGGGAAACATCAAAACCAGTCCTTAGAGCATGTATGCTATTTTTCAGGAGAACTGAAGCAGAACATGGAAATTCACTTTTTAAAAATCGATGTGACTTTTTGCCAGATTTACTATATTCAGAAGATTCCTTTGAACCTTTTAACGGGTTGCACTTTCCACTGCATGGTGCAGTTCTGCTAATGAAAATAGAGGGAAACACAAGGACACCATAAATAAGGAAGATACAGAGAGCTGATTTCTACATGTAGCATTTTGTCTGTGCATATGAAAATTGACATCATGGTGTTGGAATGTTGACCGTGTTTTGCATTTTGCTAGCTGCTCTTACTGGAAAGCATGTGTTTCAAAGGGAGTTTTCAATTTTTATAAGTCTTTGCCTCCATAATAGCCCAGTCTTATTTTGAATGTAGACTTCAGCTATGAATAAAATTTAACTTGTGAAGTAAGAGATTCCTCTGGCACAAAATGGGAATGAATTATGCAAACATTAACCAGTAATGTGCATGTCTGGATCAGAATAGTCAAAGCCAACCTTTAGGTTCCACTGTCACCACTCAACATTGTCGTACTCTGTTCAAGAATGCCTTACTCTGAGAGTAAGGATACTGAGTTCTGAGGAACTCCTCTCCAGAAAAGCTGCGGTAAGTGTGGGGAAGGCATGGTTGGCTGCACAAAACCAACCCTTTGTGGGAAATTTTCACTAATGTGCTTTCTTAGCTCCAGATGGGTCTGTGAAATAAGGGAGCTGAGAAGTGAAGAAAGTAGACTAGCAGCAATGAAAATGTGGCACTAGCCCTTAATCTGGAGAGTAATCATCCACATAAAATTGGCACAATTCAATTAGATTATCTTTCAGTAATGGACTGGCCTCTCTCTTCAACCTTCATAATCCAACTCATTTTCCCAGAGTTTCAGAGTTATATACTCCGTAGAAAGTTGGCAACCCAAGTTTCCCATGTCATCAACTCTATCCAGTCTCATGAGAGAAGAGTTTCCTGGTACAACATCCTTGCACCTGCTAGTTCTTCCCCAGCTCCTCGCAAAATCAGATCACTCTGAACCCCTTAATGAAATTATTCCATGCTGCTTAAGCAGTTTACTAGTTTTTCTAATAATGCGATTCCTGAAGTGATACAAGGCAGGTCCAGTTCCATTAACCTGTCCTTGTGATGAAGGACCCAGATTCTTGGTGATACTTTCAGTGTCTAAGGTCAATGGATTTGAAAGAGTTAGACATTTATATTATTCTGAGAATTTACATCTGCACCTTCAAGTTAAGTCAGAAGTACCTAGTACCTGTCAAAGTGCATATGCCTTTGTCTGCAGAGAAAAGCTAGCACACGTTTTTTACAAAGGAGTATTTACCACCCCTAAAAAAAATATAATTCACCTTTTTATGCAGTGGTGCGCAATGTCGAAAGCCTCAATTCACTGCTGAAGTTTTAGACTTTATTCCTATATGTATGCTATATGGAAATATGTGCATGTATAGTGTATGTAATTGCACTAACAAAGTCTCAGGCAAACTGAGATTGTCTTTTGTTGAGTTTTAGTCTGAATTAAGTGTTAGATGGCTGCAGGTTCCTGATGGACTCTTCTCTGCATATAAGTTACAGGGCTGCTGTATGAAACAATATATGATTATTTACCCTGGTGTTATTTTTAGTTGAGAAAGTAGACACAATCAGATCTTTTTGCACAGCTAAGTGAGAACATGGGTCAAGAAAAATGAGGAATGATGTTTCATGTTGAAGGGTGATGCAGCTTGCTAGGCTGAATACCTGCTTGAACTGAGGCTTGCAGTGGCATGATTAGTCTTGTAAGATGGGGTCCTGCTTGCCTGATTTATCTTTTGTGTTGGAATTGGCTCTTTTAATAAAGTAGCTTAGAAGAAAATCCCATTCAGAGCTGTATAATTAACATTAGGTAGGTCAGACATTATATATGGAGCTCTTAAACTGAAATAAAATTTAGATTGGTGGGGGCATTCTCATGAATCTTGCTTTCAGAAGCTGGTACTACTCTTTGTGGAGGTCTTTGTGTTTATACTTGTTAAGTTCTGTTCATTGGTACTTGTTAAGTTCTATTCAGCTTTTAAAATGCTGGTGTAGCTCATTACATCCTCTTTTTGGAGGATGCCCTCTTTTTGGAGGGCTGCTGTAGCAGCCTGTGCTGTGTATATGGGCTGTTAGTGCCAGAGGATCTCTGCTGCAGCAGTCATTTTTCTCTGTCTGTGGATTTTCACGAAGGTTGGTGCGGTACTCAGCTCTTCGGCAAGGCGCTGGAGTTGCAAAGGCCTTTCAGTGGGATCAGTCCATTCACGGCTGCCATGGAGGGCACATAAGAGTACACGTTTTCCAGAGACATGTAAACTGACTCACAGGGCCCTCACCTATCTGTTATTTTCCTATATCTTGTAAATAAAAAAGTGAACCTTAACTGATTGAAAAAAAGATCATAATTATTGTTAATATTTCATCAGAACATTTCAATGTAAGCAGCTAACTTTACATCTCAAATGTTCAATTATTAATTGTCATGATAGATACCTGTGACTTTTATTGGTTATTTCTAGAATCCTGTTTCAAGTATAGCAAGATTTGTGCAAGCTTTATTGTTCGGGGTGAAATTTAAACTTTATTAGGATTAAGTGTTTAATAGTATAATTTGCTGCATATGTTGCAAATACAAGCTGCTATGAATAGATCCTCTGAAAAAAAAAAAAACCAAAAACCAAAAAAAACATTTGATATGTTATGTATGGACTTTAATCCAATATATTGTTATCTTTAACTAAAGGAAATTATAAGAAGAGATTTACAAAGAAGGGTTTATTCTATTAACTTTAATTTTTTTAAAACATTTTTCAACTGAAGTTGAATTTGGTTTCTGTATTTTGACTTTGTTTAAAATGTGCTGTACATAACTTCCTTTGTTCCTTGAATATTATTTTGAAAACAGTACAAATTGGCTGTTTTTCATATACATGAGAGGAGAAAAATATTATTAGTAGTAGGTGGAATATTTATTTAAGTGGGGTGCCCTGTTTTTCTATTTGTCCACTCACAGTAGACTTGAGGATTTAAAGTGCAAGGTTTCCTGTTATAGTACTGGAATTTTTTTCATGTGATTTTTATACCTTGTAAAGAACTGGGAGAAAGGCTCTCCCTTTCCTACATGTCTTCAACCCCCAGCCTCCCAGGAAGCAGTAGTACAGAACACATTGGTTTAGAATAGGTATCAGGTTTTGGCTCGATGCTGAAGGAACGAAAACAGGAGGGCAGCACAGCCTTGCGTTTTCCCAGTCTGCATGAGGCACTTGATTAATCTGTGAAAGGCTGGTGATTGGTTTGGATTCTTATGGCTTTTAGGCAATTTGGAATGATTCTGTGTTTGTAAATGGCAGGAATGAATAGTTTTGGCTTATTTTGAGATTCAGAGACCATATTGAATCTTCTTGGCATAGGCATTTTGACTTGGAGATTTTATTATTGTCCCATACTTCCTTTCAAAGGGTGTAGTTGCTTCTTTGAGTATTTTATTTAAGTAGGTAATCAGGCTTTTTTGAGAAATTGGTTGTATATTTTATAGCACAATTTGCAGTCAGCCCCTTCCTCTGTTACTAAAGCTGGAGTAACACAAAATGAGGGAAATCGCTGTGTGCATCATCTTAACTCTAAGAAAGGAAAAGCACATAGGGAAGGGACAAATCTCATTAAGTCATTTTTGGATGGTTTTCTGCAAGAGGGCAACAAATTTCAGACCTTGTGTGGATGTGTAGGATTCCCTTCAGCCTTTCTACCAGGAACTATAAAAAGCTTGTATAAAGGCACAGAATAATTAGAGCCTGAGTCAGGCCAGCAAGTTGGCTTTTTTCACTATAATCAGGATAAAAGAACATCTCTCTTGGCAAAAAGGACTGGGCTCTGAAATAGAGATGTTCTGGACTGATAATTCCAAGTACAGCCAAACTTGCAGAGAAATACACAGGTTGAGATTTATATTCAGGTCTTGTTATTTAAAATGGATGCTGTTTAGACTTCATATAATAACATTTTACTCTGTGTAGAGTGCAGAGGAAGCCAGGCCTGTAAAAAGTGCAAATAAAACCAGGATTACTGCCACAGTTAACTTCAGTACGGCTTAAGTGTGAGAGTGAGACTATCTTATTGTTTACAATTTGTAAAGCACCAGAGAATGTGAAGATATGTATAATTAAGCAGGATAAGCATAGATCAACCGAATCCTTAAGAGCACACTATTTCACACCACTGCAAATTCACTAGATTGTGTAGGTTCTAGCTTCAGCAGTTTCTAGTGTCATGATTGTCTTCAGTCTGAGAAATGATAGATATATAGGGCAAAAGGAATCCTCTGCAATTAAATAAAAGGGCGGATAAATTTATTTCCCTGCCTTTGCACAGTCCATTGTTCTTGGATTCTGTCTGTATTTTGAAAAGTCTTAGAATGCTAAAGACAAACATATGAGAATCTGGAACCATGCTAAAGCTTTAGATATTGAACTGTTAGGGTTGGCCTCCTAGCTCACATTAGCTTGTACTGGCAAACTAAGAGCTGACTGCGGATAAGAAAATTCAGGGGAGGTTATTACCACAGGTCCATCCAAAAGTGCTCAGAAATAGTTGAAAAATATTCTGTAGGAATAGTGCCCTTCTGTAAATCTTTAAAATTAAACGATGCTGTCAAGAATTCTGTTTAACCTTACTTGCAAATGGTAGCTGTAAAAGAGAAGCTGCTAGATATGCAAGAATAGGGGATTTTGCACTGTTGGTTAGAAATCAGGCATGCATTGGGAACTCTGCATTTCCCCTTGCCCTTGCTGTTTTTAAAAGTAGTGAGTGGAGTGTCCCTACAAGGACATGGGGTTGAAAACCTGACATGACAACTTTTCAAGAGACAAGGTCAAGTGGACAAACCAAGATTATGTGTACTCTTGTAGAATTCAGTATATAAAAGCTGCCTTTGCAAAGCTGTTCCGTAGTAGCTGTCCTACTTCTGAGAAAAATAGTGGTGTTTTTCACTTTGCTGAAACAGTGGAGGCCAAATGACTCTCCTTGTAAAAGATGTTTATGTCACTTAGAGGTAGTCGCTCATTTTACATGCAAGACAAATGCAGTGAGACCACTAACCACAACCTTTCCAGTATTGGTTGAGGTAGGAGGGCTTTTCAGTAGCTTGACTACAGCCGTCTACTTAGTGTTCAGTTGTGTGTCTAATTTTTAGTGCTGGTAGATTCAGTGAAATGCCAGTAACTAGGTACATGCTGAAAAGTTATCACCCCCTACAGTTAGATTCTTCAAACTGCTAGAAAAGAGAAGGAAACAAGATAGTTTATCTTACTAGCCATCTGCTATGCCATCAAACTCCAATGTGGTATTCTGAAGGAGTAAAATTATTCTGTTAAATTTCCCGTAGAAAGATAATCATTATTGGAAAGCAATGCATGACTTATGACATGTCTCAATTCATCTGTCCTGGGAGCTATCCATTGTACGTACACATCTGCTTCTGTACACCCACACAGGATGGGAAGATATTCCTCCACAGGAAGGTCTTCCGTTCCCTCAGTATGCAGGTGGTATGTATTGGCAAATCACATATTGTGGATATGGTAGCCAAGTTCCCAGAGTAGTGCACACATAGTGAAGCAATTCACTCAACTTCAGCTGTTCAAATGAGAATACAAGATGGGTGAGTAGGAATATAATCACATGGCTTATCTTTCAATGTTCCTTCTGTGATACCTGTTTTAATCACTTATACTTGCTACTGGTTTATTGGAAATATAGACCATTAGAAGGTTAAAAATGGTATGTTAGCGAGATCAGTCACAGTGAAGACACTCGGTGCTTCAAATATTTAAAAAGAAAATGCAGAGCATTTAAGAGGGCATCATACTTTTTTAATTCCAAAACGCTAGACAATTTTTTGCCTTTGAATTAGAGATGTTCTTCAGTGTTCTCCATTCTTCATCCTTTTTCTTTTGTCATGTTCATTGAATGTCTTTCTGTAATCACGTGGATCATTTTAAAACTGCTTAATGAAATTTCTTTGCTGGTCATGGAAGATGGGTGATAAAGTTGTAGTGTTGAAACTATCCTGATTAGAGCAGGCATCCTGTTCTGAATTAGCAGTATCTATTTTCATTTTATGTCTGACTTCCTCAGCTGTGTCTTTTAACATTTCAGCAATTCCAGTTTATTCAGAGGATTTATTTCATTCTTTCCAGCAGCAGATCCTGTGTTTATCTTTTCTCACCTCGGTAAGAGCCCTTTCCCCTTCACCATATCAGTCCTCCAGCATTACTGTGCACATCATGTAGAGGAACAAAAATGAGTGTCATTAAACTAATGACCGTTAGTCTTAACAGTTGTCAGTGAACAGATGCCTGCAGTGCCTGTCATGTGAGCTTTTAATTGCTCTGTTTTTTTACAGCTAAAGCATAGTTATCTCAATAGTGGCTTATTAGTAAGTGTACATGTGAAATACTGTCAGTTAATGCTAGTAGATGAATTGTGACCATGACAATCATCAGATTAATGGTAGTTCCTCTTTCATATTTGGTCTTTTCTGATTTGTAGACTTTGCTTTTTTTGGGGTGCTTCTTCTTCTTTTGTTACATTATTTGCTTTTTGTTCACTTATTGACCTTTTTCTGGTCAGCCTTTGCTTTGTTAATGCTGGACAGTGTGCCTGGCTCAATACAACACACAGTTAAAACCTTGCCCTGCTTGAGATGCTTTCACTGGCAAGAGACAAAGGTAAAGTACACTTTGAGAACAACCGCCCCTCTCCCACCAAAAAATGAAGAGGAAACGAGAAAGTGGATGGATCAAAGATATCAAGACCTGCAGCACTGAACCGAGGGAATAGTTAAGCTGAGATTTAAATGAGGCTAAATTAAATATGTAACCGTGTGGATGCATGCTTGGAGAAGTGAGTTGCAGTGTTTGAAGAGGGGGCCTTGGTCAGGGAAAGCATTTCGGCAGCAGATGATCAGGTGGGAATGATCAAGATACTGGAAGTCAGTGGCAATAATCTTAAAGTAGCAGATGATGACAACAGAGATGCTAATAAGACAAAGATAATTTCTTAAGGGAAAATGGCTTACTAGGAAGTAGCATGCTTTACCTGGTGGTTGGTGTATCAGTATTCCTGACATCAGTACAGCTCGAAAAGCTTAAAAGCTCTAGAGTATTTGCAAAAATGCATTTGAGACTTAGAGACTGCGTGCTGTGAACAGTTTCTTTCGGGAATTTCTCTTTAAAATCATGCTGAAACAGGTGTGCACATGTGGAGGGCGCTTGGCTGAAAGGCATTCACCTCATGTGCCTTATTAATAGCCTTAAACCAACATTCCTACAGCAGAGCCATGGCCATTTAACTGCTTCCTTATTGTGAAAATGTGCCTGACCGAGTCAATGTGCTAGGCTGCTCAGCCCATAAACCCTGCAAAGGCACTTATTGCAATGGAGAAAGAAGAGTAGACAAAGAACTGGGTTAATATCACTAAAATTATCAGAAGTGGTGGAAAACTAACAGTGGAAAAATCACATTTTCCTCACCGTGTGTTAGACGCATTCATGTGCTGAGCTGTTGTAAATCATAAGTTAGCCTGAGAGTGAACATCTGGCTGTGGCATTCTCTACAGTCTAATTTCTTTCAGGTGAGGAAGGATTCATCAGCTAGAGGTAACAGGGAGGAGAACCATTTTAATTATTTACACTCTTATTCAGGATGGTCTGTCTTTGTAACTAGAATTTTGGGACACCCTCCCACCCCGGCCCCTCTTTGAAGATACGTTGTCAGGATGGTAGCAGGCGCTCTCAGTGCTCCACCAAAAAAATGTGAATGAAGAACAGTGTTAGCCCAAGCTCTGCTATTCCATGGGACAGCAGTACCAGGAGTGTGTTTATAAGTATTTTGGTCATTTGTGGGTGCTGTTAGGCCACCACACCCCGCTTTTCCCAACTTGTTTGAGGAAAAGGGAGAAAATTATTTCTGGCAATAGAGGACAGTGTAATATAGCACAAAAAACCCCTACAGGCCCATCCGAAGGCCTAGATCAGAAGCTAGGCAAATTCAAAGCAAAAATATATGGAATTTTAGCAATGAAGGTAATTAAATGTGGAAATAATGTATATAGTAGGTATGTTCTCTTTTGCTTGATACACTGCAAACTGACTGAATCTTTTAAAAAATGTTTCTTATTTTAAGAAGAAATTATGAACTTGATGCAGAAATTTCCTCACCCAGTTCTGTGGCCAGTGTCGTGCAGGCGTATTAGTGCCTTTGGAACGTACAAGAGAAGTTCTGGCGCCACTGAGGTCAGTTCTCCATTTACTTGAGCAATTTTGCTCTGTTAATCTGTACATGCACAAGCTTTTACACAGCCTTATCTATGTGTATTTATTCTTTGTGGAAGTCACTGAAGTAGGTCAGCAAACGCCGCTGATCAATAAAGATTTTTCTTGCGTCTTGTGTTATTTTAGTTCTAGTTATTTTAGTACAGCTGTGTGACCTTTGTGTGTGTGACATAAGTATATTCTTTTTTAGAGGGGTATTTGTGTGTCCTATGGTCAACTGATTTGACTCATCTCTGAAGAGGAATCTTGCCACCTTATTCTTCATGTTACTAGGTTATACCTCTTTACGTGGTATTTACAGAACTCTTTGAGGGTCTCATTTGTTGAGAAGTTTTTTGATGGTAGATGCTGATTGTCAGAAACTTTGTCTTCCTAATCTGTCAAAGTTGCTTCTTTGCATGCTCTTTTGGTTCTCCTACTTGAGTTTTGGGCTGTTTGATCTTCAAAATAGTTGCACCAAAGATGTATTTTCTTATTGAGAAATTATTCCAGTTCTTGGTGGCTGAGAGTTTGCCTGCTTCCAGGTCCATTTCTGTTATGAGAATTTGTAGTCCTTTACAGTAGCAGAGCAATTCCATACATTTCATCTATCTGTTCAGTTCATTATAAACACCATGCTTATGACAACATTGTATAAACAGTATGCAATATTAAATATTACTAGAAATATTGCTAGTGCTAGGGCAGGCTTTTTTGGAGCTGCATACTTGCCAATTTTCCCCTGCCACCTGAATCAGAAGCAGATGTGCTGAGATTAAGGGCAGGGAGAAAACTCCCTATCATTAGCAATGAAAGGCATGGCAATGCCCTGCAATATATGATAAAGAGTCACTGTTCAGCCTTCCCCATGTTACAGAAGTCTCTGTTTATAATTGCACTTGTGAACATCTTTCATGACAAGATCTTCAGTATTTAGCTCTGAAGCATATAGTGTTTTAGGCTTCTTTTTTTCCCCTAAGTGCCATGGTTTTAATACCATTCCATTGCCCCACACATTTCCCTTCTTTGTGTTTTCATTATGCAACAGGAATTCTCTTAAAAATCTGGATCCGCCACTAGTTCTAGCAGGTGTTTGGCTTCTGAGTGCCAGAGTTTTTTTCCTTACACAGCTTATGGATGAGAATTTCACTGCCCTTAGGCACAATTTCAACTGAAGTATATGAAAAGCATGTTACTATGTCAATTCAAATTATATCACTATTAAAGAAAAAGCTCAAAAGGAAATTAAATACAAATAATCACACTAACATAACATAACATTAATAACATTAAGGTTATAATTTAAATTAAAAAGAATCAGGAAAATCTGAGTCAGAAGTCACATGTCATTCTTAGCCAGACTCTCCTGAGAGCAGCCATTGTAAAATGAGGATAATGACAACTTTGAATCATATGAGATCTCTTGATGAATAGTACTATAATACTATAGTGTATAAGAACTAAGTGTATTTTCTAACTCTGTATAGGAACTGTATAAGAACTAAGTGTATTTTCTAACTCTGCATAGGAACTATGTATTGTGTAAAGTCTCGTATTCTACTTTCATCATTAGCCTATTTGATAGTGGATAACAAAATTTTTTGCAGTACCCAACAATGCGCTAGGTCCCATTTTGCTCGCATATAAATGTGTCAATTGCTAGCCACCTGTATTGTCTTCCTCGGTGTGTTAAACCTGCATGTAGAAAGGTTGGTGATGTCTAGCTGAGGATATTGTTCCTTAAATCCTGAACCCTGCAGTCACATCGGTGTCGGCATGTCACTGTGGCCAAATGTGCCCCCCAAAAAGGGGCATTTTGCAAGTGCCGTGCAGAATTGCTTGCAAAATAGTGCCATGAAGTTTCACCTGCCCAAAATTCTTGCAGGAGGCTTCCTGTTTAGATGCAACTCTTGGTTACCTGGGATCATTCACACCTTTCTTGTACCCTTTCTTTAGCATTCTTAGAGCAGTTATACAGTCTGGATACTGGTGAAGGGGATGAGAAGGAAGTAATTTATTAGAAAGGGTGATGTTGCCCTTGCAAGCCTATTGGGTGGTATTTATGTCCCTAGTAAAGGATTAGACACCTGCAGCTCATAGCCTGCTACAGCCTCTCATTCATCTCATGTGGCCCGCAATCATCAATTTTTTTGGTGGTGGTATTGAATAATCCTAAGGTCTATGTTAATGCATGGCCTGCCAAAGCTACTAAGGTGCCTTGCTTGCCCCTCCATGATAGACACTCCTACTGCTCAATGAAGGAATCAAACTCTATCCTTTCTCATTTCATTTTGTTCTTTCTTTTACTCCTTAAGCAATATGAATCTTCATTCAGTGCATGTATTGATTTGTTGGGCTTTGTAATTCCACTGCCTCTGACAGTGATCCTACATAGCCTTAAACTATGTTCCTTTCTTGCCTTTTGTAAATAAATCTGCTGTTCCTCAAAGATTATGCTTCCAGTCTCCTCCAGCATGTTACTGGAGCTGCAATCATGTCCATAGATAAGCAAGCAAGATTGTTTGTTTCCTGCAAATGAGTCCATTCGGTTGTTAGCAACTTGTCAGTTTAGCAAAAAAATTCTTTCACCACATGGTGTTCGTGATAAAGGACACTTTAACAGAACTTTAACAAAATATTACAGATTATCCTCGTTTCTTTGCTAAGGATGCTGACAGTACTTTTGTAGCATATTTTTTTCTGTGGAGATCATAAGGACCCTTAGAAACCTTCAATGAATAAGAGAGAAATAGAGTTCCATGAGAATGTGCTCCAATAATGCTGAAACGACTTGACTTATGACAAGAATTTTACCAATTATTAGGTTACTAAATAAAGAATAAAAAGAGCATTTTGTTTGGAATAGTGGAACATATGGTGAAAGAAGGGATAAAAAAAAAAATTTTTAAAGACTTCAGTCACCTATGTCTCTCTTGCTTGCAAGACTTTAAAAAGAGGTTTTAATGAAATAGTATTTTCTGTCTCATTTCCAGATTTTCTAACAAGATGTTCCTTCCCTTTTACTGTTTTAGGCACAGAGGAGTGTTCATCAAAAGGATTTTAGCAAAACTTCAGTCTTTAAAAAAAAAAAAAAAGTTAAAACATCCCCCAACCACTCCCCGTGCCCCCAAAGCACCAAGCCTCAGAGAACGTGCAGGTAGAATCTTCCTTCACTATTCAAAGCCATTATTAGAATTTCACGTTATTGTAAGGCAGTGCTTTATTTAAGATAAATTGTTGAACAAGACCTTTATGTAAAACATATAAACAAGTAAAGAAACAAAAATGCGATGGAGCAGTCAAGCTGTGCATACGGGAGATAGGAATTCATGAATGAATTCCTTTCCCTCCATACAGCAGGTATGTATTCCCACTATGCTGGGAATATAAGTAGTATCACCACTGTGGCAGGAAATCAGAGGACAGGGATTAAAATTACTGGGTTTTTTTGTTATCTAGTTTCTTCTCTTCCAACTGGTAAATCCATATCTTTGAAAGCCTTTTTTCTTGTTCTTAAGAAGAGACTTGTACACTTTGTATGTGAAACACTATTCTCAGTGGTAATAGTAATACCCAGCTTTTGTAGTATATGTTTTATCCATATGCTATAAAATTGCTTTTACTTTGGCTCTAAATATTGTTGTGCCCAGTCCCCCAAGGCTAAACTAAAGACTTGAGGAAATAATTGAGCATTGCATATTTTGAAAGCAGAATCTGATCCACAGTCACTACCTTTCTGACAATAATTGGAATTGAACTGCTCTAGGGTCATCTCGTCTGAGTGCTGTATTTTTCACCTTGGCTCTTATTAATGCAAAGCTAGAGAGCATTGAATATCTAGTGCTAGTCACAGTCCTAATAGTGTTATACTGCAAGGGATGTTGTCCTGCTGCAGATGTATTTGGGCCCTGGTTCTGTAAGGGTGTCGGTGGGAACTTTGCCATTGATATCATTGGGAGCAACTTCAGTCTGCTAGTGCAGCTCATTTAAAAGCAAATATTAGGCACATCAAATCAATCCTTTGGAAAGAAGGCAGAGTCTGCCTAACACAGACTTTAGAAGCAGCTTCATTGGAAGAAGGAAAACTCCAGGGTTCATATTTCTTTTGGAAATATGAAACAGAGTTGATATTTAAGCTGGGTTTTGAAACTAAATGAGATTTTGGCTAAATGCTACTGCAGCCTTTCAGTGAAAAGTTTAATCTTTTAGCCAGACCATAGCAAGAGAAAACATAAGTAGTTGTTGATAAATATCCAAAAGCTTAATCACTAGTATACATTTTAGAAGGTACAGAAAAAGGTTTTCAAAATGTGTTGATCTCAGTCTGCAGCCCAAGCTATGCCAAAGAAAATGTATTTACATTTAATCAAGAAAAATTTTGGTAGAAATGTCATTTTGAAAAGACTGAAAGATAGTAGCTTAATTTAAAACCAAAATGATTTCCATTATCCTTCTTGTGTTCAGTGTTGGCTTTAAGTTGTACAAACCTACAGCATGAAAAAAGGTTTAGACTGAGCACTATTGTTTTGATGACATGATCTTAAGTACATTCAAGTCAGTGGAATGACTCCTAGTGCTTGAACGGGCGCAGGATGGGCTCCGTTTGAGCAGCAGAGACGATGTAGGCAGTTGCTTTCTTGCAGTTGTGAATATGATTGTAGTTATAGATTAAATTCAGTTTTCAATAGTAGACACTATTCAAGCAATAGCTGAACTTTCTAAGTTGCTTGCTAACAGCATTTTACTGTGTCATAAGTAGGTGGCTTATGCAAAACACTTATGAATTGTCCTTTGCTTATCTTTGTAAGTGTCTTCAACTTACAGGCACATTTTCCCAAGCTTGTTTTATTTCTGCATGTTCTAAACAGGTCTAGAATGAGAGATGAGAGGAAAAATCATTAGATTTGGGCTTAAATCAGACAGGTCTGAAGTCTGTCTTTAATACAGAGCATGCACCACGGAAAAACAATCCTTGAGTCACACACTTGAGTTCTCTCCCTGGAAGAACTTTTGGTTCGGTCTTTCAGGTTGTCTCGTCGTCTCACTTGTGACTTCCCTGATGAAATCTGACAGTCATGTTCAGTGTTTCAAGGTTCTTTTATGAAGAAGTGCTTGGCTTTCATCAGTTCAGCTGAGTCCTTTTTCTTTTTTTAGAAGAAATGACGTTTATAGTTTAATTCTGGTTTGAAATGCTGGCCTCTTAGTTTAATATTAATAATTAAATAATTGGCCTGGTCTCCAGAAATGTTGAGCTGCTGGCAGCTTCTTTGGAAACTCAGTTCACTTGCAGGGTCTTTAAATGTTTCAGAGCGTCTAGCATTAGGAAGTTGTTTTTGTAAATCTTGGCCACGACAAAAGCTAATCTGAGTCTTACTAGATATTTATTCATCAGGATTGCTTGCTCTGGAGATATCTGTAGTTCTGAACTGTTAATGTGACTTTGTTTATCTGCTAACACACTTCATGTTGTAATGAAGCTGGAGTGCTATGCTATGCTCTATCTTACATTTTTCTACCGGAGTCCTTGAAAATCCATTAAACTGAACTGCTACTTAGCTGGTATATTACTTCCCTGGGGCGTAAATCATATGCTACAGCAGCTTAGTAGACAGATATTTAACTTGAATTAAATCGGAAAGCACACATTTTGGTATATGATTGGACTTGCCGTGCATATTAATGACAAACATGTATTTACAAGTCATTAAGAACGCAGATAGTTTTTCTCACTTTATCTGCTTTTTCCATCTTTTTCCCTTAAACAGTGATTTTGGAAACTAACACTCTCAAGACCCTGCCCAATTTTCCTCTTCCAACAAGAACTAATAAAAAAGCCACAAAACTATGGGAAGCAAACGGCCTTCACTGTGCTGGTCTCTTTTTATAGAATTTACTTTGGGCACGATAGTGCAGTTGCTCATAACTAGAAAGCTTTAGGCGACCAGACCTTTGTCTTTTGTCTGTTCCTCTTTTTAAAAACAATATACTGAGGCAGTTTCAGGAAGAGTGTGGTATTTTGTCATCTTTGGCATTTAAAATAGATAATTTTGAAGTTTTCATCTTCATTACACAAAACAGTTTGTTCTCATTATACTCCCAATTCTAGCAAGCACACAGGCTTGGTTAGGGAATGACTGACTTAAATCTAGGTAATGCTGATATGCATTAGGAAGTATACGTAACAGCATAGTTCTTATTTTTCTCTTAATGTGGTTCTTGGTGCCAAGAAACTCTAAAATTAAAAATTCCTCTGTGCCTGAAAGATTAGTGGTTTACTTCTAATTATGTTGAAGTCATTTGTTTGAGACATTTCATCTCTGTTTTCTCATCTTCTTGACCTTCACAACTTAGACTTAGCAGAAAGCTCATTTTCTAAAGCTGCTGCTGTTTATATATAAATATGGAACAATTACTTTCCAGTCTCCTGGTGGCTATGATTAAATAGAATAATGGCGTGTTATTATGAGGTTGGGCTGAACTTTGTCATAGCCTTTGTATCAAATGATCCCCGAGAACTGTAGACTAAACTACATTTTTTTTTAATTTATCTGAAATTACAATAACAGTTTAAATCCTTGGATGAAATTATTTATCTGTACCTTGGAAGGAATGACCAATGATTAATATTTGTAATTTTCAGTCATAGGGAAACTCTACATTTTAGCAATTGCTCTGATTTGATAATTACAAGTGAGCTGGATGGCAATAGTTAATAAGAATCCTGGGTATCAAGATAAAAAATAGTAGTTAAAGTTGTTTACATTGTGTAGTGGTTTCAGAGTTTGCATTTTGTAGTGGTTTTGGAGTGTGCCAACAGGATTCCTTTTGGCTCAAACTGAACAAGATGATGTGCCCCAGCAGCACACCTACTGTGCTTCAGTCACTAAGAGATACTCAGTCCATGGGATTGACTAGACTTAGTTTAAAATAAGCCCCTCTCCTTCAAATATGCTTTGTGTGGGCATTCCGGTCCTGCACACCATTTTTATCTGCAGATTCGCTCCTAATCGGCCATGCTGCTTGCTAATGCCAGCATTGGCTAGGAAACACTCAGTAATCATCCCTCTTACTTTCAGTAATAAAATAAAATATAAAATCCCCACATCCAGCAACTTTAACTCGGGCAGATGCTTCTACTCAGAATAGTACACAGAACAATGAAATCAGGCAGCAGTAAAAATGACAACATGCAACTCTGATGGAGGGAAATCTAAAAACCAGAGGCTTGCATATAAGCTATTCATTTTGTCTTCTGCAACTGAAAGTGGAAGAGTAATTTAGTCTTTAAGCACTCAGGTGGGGAGTGATGAGTGAGGAAGCAATCACAACCTGACATCAAAGCTGTGCTCACAGCATAAGCTTTTGAATAAGAACAGTACCATGTTGCACTTCCCAGAACCTACATACATTATCCACTTACCGGGATAGTTCTCCTTGATCCCACAGGTAGAATGATGTAGCATGCGAGACTTTATTTGTTTTTTTGTTTCTGACTAATAAGTTACATGTTCTGATTAACCTATACCTAGAAAGATTTTTAAACACCAATCTGTTCCCAACTTCTAAATTTTCTTCTTTCTCAGTACAGTACTACACACTTCCTTGCTACCTGAGATATTAATTTCAATGAATTTTATGCAGTGATTATTATTATATCTGGTTTGGCTACATTATCACCTTCTACTGTCTTCATATGCTTAAGAAGGTCATAAAACCTGGTTTAAAATGCCCATTCTAAATCTTAAGTGTACTTGTAATTTGACACATTTAACTTAAAGCTATTAACATTAAACTGGCCATTAAACAGACTTAAAATGCTAGCATGAAATGTAATTGTTTTCTGAAACTTGCACTTGCAGTCTTTAGTTTAAAACATGAATTTATATCGGATTAGCTAAGTCATTCAGAGATGATCCCAAATATACTATAAACCCACAGACTGTTGAAATTTGAATTATGTTTAAGCAAAAGTGCCCATAGAAATATAAAAGCCTCACAAGGAACATTGGTAGATTCCTCAGTGGGGAATAAAGTGGACTAAGTGGAAACAGTACGTTTTGTGTTCAGTACAATGTATGAATGAAAGTGCATTGGACACATGCAGCTTATTTGAAGGTATGTATACCTAGAGGGAAAAAATGTTTTTCTGCTACTTTGATGAGTTGATACAAAAGAGTTCTTTGAGCAGTTGAAGCTTTGATTTTTTTTTTTTTTAATGGACTTCTTGATTTGGGTTGTTTATCAGCTGTAATTGCTTGGCTTCAACATCGGTTTGCCATGACAACTCATAGTGTGTTCTTAGTAGATTTTTATTTTTAATTAAATGCTTCGCTACATTCTTCCTTACTTTAGTTATACTAGGTGGGTAGCAGTACCTATTGCTGTAGTTAGCAGATCAGTTTCCATTGTAACCTCCTGTGTAACCTTATAAAACAGTAATCTTTTACATTGAATTTTTCCATCCTTGGAAGCCAGATTTTGCTTGCTTTAATCTAGCAAGCATTCTGCTTCTCCAGTGGCTGCTCATTAGCTTTTAGTATGAAAATCGAATGTGTGTGAAAGAAGCCCTTAGTTTTTCATGTCATATTTATTAAATTGTTATTTCAGCTTCAAATGTGGCATCTTTTATGTTCAAAGCATAATACTGATGAATATCCAAGGACTTTCTATTTTAAGCGTTTAGCTACATATCCTACTGACAAATTTGTTTATGGGAAATTAGGCAACAGTGTGATATATACGTTTATCTAACAAGTGTGGTGGAGTAATTTGGATTCTCTTCTGTACGTAAATTAGGCAGCTCTTTCAAAAATATTGTTATAAATCGCTAGCACTTAACACTCTTTTCCAAAGTATTTTACAAATATAAACTAAACTTTACAATATGCCATTAATATAGGTCAGTTGGTGTTGTAATCGTTTTACACCTGGGGAAACTGAAGTAGAAATGTTAAGTACTTTAACCCAGGCCACTCGAGATTTGGAATGCTTATCTCTTATCCATTAGTCCTGTGCTGAAATCATAGGATTACATCATTGCCACATTCCCTCACGTAGGATCTATCGATAGCCCATTGAAACCAGTGGGGAGAAATGCCAGATTATGTCAGCCAGTTTCATGTCTGGGTTATACTTAACATCTCAAGGTTTGCATCGGCTGCAGCCAGCTTGGATTCAGCATGAAGAATAACTGTGGACCTCTCTTGGTTGCTTCATGGGGAAACTATTGTTATCAAATATAGATTTATTCTCCATATTTTACTCTTTAATTCTGCATAAATAAAGTCAGTTGGCTAAAGTGTACAAGTGAGACCACTGCTATAATAGGCTTTATAGAAATGTCATAATAACATGATGTGAACATGAATTACTCTTATGCAGGCCTGATGAAAAAATCCTCTTTAAAATCTTGTTCAGTCTTGCATGCTAAAATATGACCTTTTACCCTAGTCTAGACATGTCCTTTGCAAGCTATTTCTAGTTTATATGAGGATTGCTTGATTTAAAACAAGTATGTTAATCTAATGCTGTCACAAATGATGGGGTTTACAGTCTGAGAAGCTGACAGCTTCTTCTTTGCAGAACAGAGTAAGCAAAAGCAACGTAAGCTTCTCCAGACCCATACTGCGAATGACACGACATCTGCTTTTTATGAGATAAGTTGTGAGCTTCAGAAAGTGAACTTACTGTGAGAGAGAAACTGCAGAAGGCCTTGCCTTCCTTTTCTACCACAAACTGGTTAAGTTGTGTAGATTACTTTTGAAATCTGTAGTTATCTGGCACTGAGATTATACACCTATATTTGGTACAGTTCTAGCCAACCGTCTGGAAACTGGTCTATGGCAACTGCTAGCTTTCATGTAAAATTACTATGTATATGCAAAATATAACAAACACTTTAATTAAACCCCATTTATTAAGTTGACTCATTGGGAAATGTCCAGCAGTAACTTGTACGTTTCAGGCCTTGTTTTCTTCCCTGAAAGGTTTCCACCTTTTGGAAGGTAATTTTCATCTCCTTGCCCTTTCCACTCTCCTCCTACCACAGCTGGACTCAATATTCTGCATTCAAAAGATGATTGCTTATTTTCTCTATTAAGCAAACCAATTAGCTTCTCAGTGTAGAGTTACAATGTAGTAGGAGTAAGGACATAACAGTCTGTGCAGTGCATTTGCTACGTGTCCGGGATGCTTTAGACCTACAATGCAATGACAGGATATTCAGCCAGCATGTGTTCAGCATGTCTAGCACGTTTCAGGTGTGTTATGATTAGTGGACATGCATAGATCTGCTAAGCAAAAGCCATTTGTCTAATAAGGGCCCAGGTGTCAGACAGCCCGGTTGGAGGTATTGACTCTGATTCTGACAGAATTAGCTTCTATGTAGCTCGAAATGGGCCCTTCTTCCTCTCCCAGTCTGTTCTTAAATGGTCTTCACCAGTCGTGAATAGCATACAGAACTAATATGGACCGCTGCCTGGTGTTCACTCTGGTCATTCCCCGCTCCCTTCTGATTTCTTCTTTGCATTAATAACTTCCTGCAGGATAGGAAAGTAATTTGCCATGTCATGGTTTCACAGGTTACCCTACTTTGAGGAGGCTGGACTAGATGAGCTCTCAAGATGTTCTTTGTATCTTCCTGTAAGAACAGATATACTGTATTTAACCAAAAGCCCGTTATCTGCTGTAGCCAGTAACTGTCTAGTGAAGTGTATAAGGAAGAAGAAAGTGTAGCTTAATGCTGCTTTTCCAGTGTGGTTTTCACAGTGGCTTTCAGCAGTGGTGGTTGATAAGCCAGAGGTGGTATCTTTTTGTTTAATAGATGATTCTGCTATTGAGGTATCTTGTTTGGTTTTGGACCCCTGTAAGCGTTTGGCATATCCTCGTCACAGACCTCTGTAGCAAAGTATCCACCCAGAAATAAAGTGCCTGAAAACACATCACTTTTTTTCCAGTAGTTTGTGTCTAGTCTTCGTAATTATATGAATAGAGTTTTTTAAGATTTTGACTTGTGTTTGGAGTAGCTGTAATGTGACCTTTCTGAATCTCTTACAGACAAGGGCAGAGCAATCCCAAGGTGCATACTTCTTGCCTGAGTTTGCACTTTCTCCACAGGGGAGTTTTCTTGAGGATACCACGGGGGAACAATTCCTCACTTACCGTTATGATGACCAGGTCAGTATGCCATGTGTAAAATGATAGAGATTGTCACATGCATCTAACTCTGAGGTACAGATTACTGTGAAACAAATTAAGATACAAAGTGTGTGTTACCTTTTGAAGGCACATCAAATTTATAGCAAGTTAAATGATGACCCACTATATGAAATGAAAATTAAGGCACTTAATTGTAGAAATAATAGATCAAAACCATTTATGGAAAATATTAATAGGATGTAGTAGAGACAAAAGAAACACTGTTTTAGTGATGTGTTAATAGATGTTTATAGTTAGTTCTGTAAAATGTGTAGAAGTAGAGGTGGTTGTCCTTTCTGTGAATTGTTTGACCTATCCTAAATTGTTTTATTTCATGGACAAATTAGTATAAGGCAGATCTTGCATTTCCTAGCTTGTGAAAAGTCAGCACATTTTGTTAGTTCATGAAGTTTTCAGAAGCGAAGGTTGAATGAATTATAAAGAAACAAATGCAAAGTGTAATAATGGATGAAGCAGAGTGTTTAGAAAGCAACAAATTATGTATTTTAAAGTTAAAGGTCTTTAATGCTTTCTCCAGATGCATAGAAACATTATGTTAAACATGGAATATAGATATAAATGTAAAGAAAGCAACATGAAAGAAATGCTGTTAATCTTGGCAAAAGATCTGACGTAAACCGAGGAAATGTGTGGCATGCTGTGGAAATTTACTCATAACACAATGTGTTCCAGAAGCCAGTTGAACTTCACATCAAAACTGTCTGAATTACATTCATAGACACTTACAGTACACTTCTTAATGTAAGAGGAGGGAATTTGTTAGGAAACACTCCATGTAAAAGTGAGAGATGAGCCAAACTTGCCCTGCAGTCACAAGGTATGGTTCTGTCAAGTGATTGGCAGCTTTCTTTTGAAAGATGGTCTCCTCACTGAAGCTGCTTTTTTGAGAAAAATAGTTTGCTCATCACTACTCTAAAGAGAACTGAGATGAGTCTGTTAAAGCTTTAGACTGAGTATCTTTTTAGCAAGACAAAAGGAAGCAGAAAAGATGCAATAGAAAGCATGCTGAGCTACTGTAAATTATTTGAATCTAGTTTAAATGTGTTTACAATAATTCATACTTTTGCTACCCTAGAGAGTCTTGATTGTCAACAGAAAAGGTACTTAGATAAGATGACCCCTGCACCAAACACCTGGGAAAGCAATAACTTACAGGACAGTAAAATGCAGCTGCAACTCAGGCTGCATTTAAAGACAGTAGTTGAAAAACACTGTAAAAGTTATACACTTTGATCAAAATAGTTTCCATTAAATGGAGCACATTTTAGAGAAGATGATAAATATAACAGAGGGATAGTCTGAGTCTTTGAATAGACTGTTTGGACTATGTGAATAGCATAGCTGATTAAAAACCAAACAAAATCCCAGTATCAATACAGGCTGGGGGATGAAGGGATTGAGAGCAGCCCTGAGGAGGAGGACTTGGGGCTACTGGTAGATGAAAAGCTGGACATGCGCTGGCAATGTGCTCTCGCAGCCCAGAAAGCCAACCATCTCCTGGGCTGCATCAAAAGAAGCGTGGCCCGCAGGTTGAGGGAGGTGATTCTGCCCTCTACTCTACTCTGGTGAGACCCCACCTGGAGCCCTGCACCCAGCTCTGGGGCCCTCAGCACAGGAAGGACATGGAGCTGTTGGAGCAGGTCCAGAGGAGGGCCACAAAAATGATCAGAGGGCTGGAACACCTCTGCTATGAGGAAAGGCTGAGAGAGTTGGGGTTGTTCAGCCTGGAGAGGAGAAGGCTGCAGGGAGACCTTATTGCAGCCTTTCAATACTTAAAGGGGGCCTACAAGAAAGATGGGGACAGTCTCTTTAGCAAGGCCTGCTGCGATAGGACAAGGGGTAATGGTTTTACACTACAGGAGGGTAGGTTTAGACTGAACACGAGGAAAAAATTTTTCACGATGAGGGTGGTGAAACACTGGAACAGGTTGCGCAAAGAGGTGGTAGATGCCCCATCCTTGGAAACATTCAAGGCCAGGCTGGATTGGACTCTGAGCAACCTGATCTAGAATCATGGAATACCAGGTTGGAAGAGACCTCAAGGATCATCTGGTCCAACCATTCTAGCGCAATCTAGAAGAGATGGCCCAGCACCACGTCCAGCTGAGTCTTAAACGTGTTCAGCGTAGCGGAGTCAACCACTTCCCTGGGGAGATTATTCCAATGATTGACTGTTCTCATTGTGAAAAATTTTCCTCTCATGTCCAATTGGAATCTCCCTGGGAGTAACTTGTACCCGTTACCCCTTGTCCCCACCATGTGACTCCTTGTAAAAAGGGAGTCTCCATCTTCTTTGTAGCTCCCCTTTAAGTTCTGGTACCTGGCGATGGGATCACCTCTAAGCCTCCTTTTCTCAAGGCTGAACAAATGCAGCTCTCTCAGCCTATCCTCATACGGCAGGCCTCCCAGACCCTTGATCATCTTGGTGGCCCTCCTCTGGACCCCTCCAGCCTGTCCACATCTTTTTTGTGTAACGGGGACCAGAACTGTACACAGTATTCCAGGTGTGGCCTGAGAAGCGCCGAGTAGAGAGGGATAATGACTTCTTTATCTCTTCTGGTGATGCCCTTTTTGATGCAACCCAGCATCCTGTTGGCCTTCTTGGCCGCAGCAGCACCCTGTTCACTCATACTGAGCTTCCTGTCCACCAGGACCCCCAGGTCCCTTTCCACAGAGCTGCTCTCTAGCCAGCTGGATCCCAGTCTGAGCTGCACTCCTGGATTATGTTTTCCCAGGTGTGAGACCTTACACTTGTCTTTGTTAAACTTCATAAGGTTCTTGTTAGCCCACTCTTCCAGCCTATCCAGAGCTTCCTGCCGGATGGCTCTCCCTTCCAGAGTGCCTACTTCCCCACTCAGTTTGGTGTCATCTGCAAACTTCATCAGGCTACGCTTGATCCCGTTACCCAGATCGCTTATGAAGATACTGAATAGCATTGGGCCCGATATTGGTCCCTGGGGGACCCCATTTGCGACGGGTTGCCAGTTTGAAAAAGAGCCGTTTACCACCACCCATCTCGTTGAAGATGTCCCTGCCCATTGCAGATGGGTTGGCCTAGATGACTTTTAAAGGTTCCTTCCATCCTAAAGCATTCTATGATTCTATGATCATTCTATGAAATGAATCCCCCTGCCCCCAAGCCTCAAATACCACCGTAGCTCTATACAGAAGCCACATCCAAGCTCAGTTCTGTTTGATGGAAAGTTTTCCATTTATTGTATTGGGATCTGAGTTGGATCTGGGATATGGTCAACTTCTGTTCATTCACAAATGTGATTCAGCTTTGAAGCCTGCTCTTCCCAGACACTTAGTGAGCAGTATGAAATTAAGTTTGAATTGTTGGAACTAAAAATGGTTCTAAAATATCAGAATGTTGAAAATAAAAGCAACTGTATTAGCAGTAGTTTATTTTGAAAGGAAATTCAGTCCTTAAGCATTATTTATTAAAAAATATAAATACACTGAATACAGATGGGAACTGATCTATATCTCTAGTTTACCTTCCTGCAAGTAAACCAAGAATTCTTCGGTAAACAGAAAGATTATTCTCCTTAACTTTCTAGGACATTAATCATAGTATTTTAATATAGAGTTATAATTTACTTATGCTTTTGCTGAAATGTTCATACAAAACTCAATTTTATCATGTGGTCAAACTGAGCCAGAAAACTTGAATTTTTCTTGTTTTCAGTGTTTCATTCTACTCTTTCATATGACATTTACTCTATGAATGGAAGGAAGTCTTAAACTGGAGGGTGAAAATCCTTCATTAGATAATTTCTTGAGTTTTTGTAAGCTGGTATGGATAGGCTTGATATGTGGTAGTTGTGATAAGGATATGCAGGTGAATAAAAAGAGCTATGTACCTTGAAAGGCCATTTTTAATTACCTAATGTATCCAACACGGAAATGGACTCAGTACAGGAAGGTTGCCACATAATAAAAAAAAGTATGCAGTAGCATCTTCTCACACACCTTAATTTAATTTTAGCAATTCACTTTCTATCCTGCCCCACTGTGAAGGGGTGCTGGCCCGTGGGAAATACATTCCTTCCTTTTCCTTGAACACCAGAATTGTGTCCTGTGGGCATCCCTGCAGAGTCCTGGTGTTCCTGTACATCCTAAGTTAACATTAATTTACTTGATAATTGGAAAAGTGAAATAACCCGGTGCACTTGACCACAACAAAACAAGAGATTAGTCTTACCTGATCTGCTGTGAAGATCATACCTCCATCTGTATCCATGGCAAAAGGGATGAGAGGTTCCTAAGACTGGCACGGGGGTGAGAGAAGAGGGTGGGTCACAACCTCTGTTCTTTTGGCTAGCCGACTAGATGTCGAGAGCCTTGCAGGAAAAGTGATCCTTCCATATCTTCCCAAGTGTGCCCTTCCTCCCTTGCACTGTTCCTCTTATCCAGGCCAATAAAATTTCAAGTTTGTTGGGACAGATGGATATTATTTTTATATAGCATCATCATCGTCGTCATGATCCAAGATTAGTTTTCTTACATCCTCCAAACACAGGAATGTTTCAAAGGGGTTTTCTTTGGCTGTTGTGTGTGATATTTTTCAAGCAGAGAGCCAGTTTAATCAGGATCATTCATTCCTTTGTTAGTAAGTAATCTCAGTAAAATAGAACTAGCTGTTACTTAAATATTCAAAAGTATTTGCTATCTGAAAAGAAGAGCTTACAGTTTGAAATGGAAGATGAGTAAATATTAATGGGAACACACTGTACTCTATTCTAGCCCAGCACAATTACATATGGATTCATATTGTACATGCAAGATAGTACATTTTGTTCTGGTTTAATCTGGCAGGACTGTGCAGGATTTTTGTACAGGATTGCACGAACCCCTTTGCATATTCAGTTGCTATGTGTGTCCTTAAGAATTGCATGCAGATGAAATTCTTTGGCTAGATATTTTCAAAATTCGGTGAATATATCTTTTTTTACCCCCTTTATGACTATAGAAGAAAATACCTTATAAGGCCTGATTAGATACTGCCACCTTTATTCACTGAGGTGATATCTGGACAGAATGGTATGGTATAGTTTTGACACATTATGGTATGGTATAGTTTTGACACATTTACTGCTTACAGGGGGAAAAAACCAACCAACCAATCAAACAAAAAAACCCAAAACAAACAAACAAACAAAAAAACAAAAAAAACCCCAAAACCAAAAACCCAACAGTGATTCAAAGCAAACACTTTTGAGGGCTCCCAAAGAACAGAAATGTAGAAATGTTTACATTGAGCATTTTCTTATAGCTCCTGCAATTGTTCAGCAAGCTATGTCTTGCATCAGTGCATTGCATACTGCATTGCTAAAATTCTACTGAGTCAATGTAATTTAAATCTAACTTAGTACCAAATAGATTTTGATGCATAGCCAAAGACTTCATTTGCCATTAGAAATTTGAGACTGAAAAAAATATGCCCCTCTCCTATCATTCTTGAATGAGTTTTAAAATAAACATGTAAGTAATAGCCCTTCCCCCAACTTTGAGATATAAGTTGAACCTTGCCATAAGGAATAGTTTCCTAGTTTTCTTTCTGATTTCTTTTGGCTTTTCACCTTTTAATCTACTACAAGGAATTTTTTTCTTTTCCAGAATACTAGTAGTACTGGAAAGCTTTCTTGCAGAAATAAAATGTTCTTGTTTTCTGACACTTAAGGTATTGCTTCCAAGTATTAAAACCATTCCATATGACGGACCACCAACAAGGACAGCAGTGAAAACTTGGTTGGGCTGAATATGTTTGAAGTACCTTTCCACTTTGATTGGCTGGCTGAAAGAGACAGCTCTTGCGGGGGGAAAAGGAAAGAAAAAAGAAAAAGAGGTTATCTTCTTTTAAGTGAGAAAATGTATGCTTGACCAGTTAGCTTTCTAGCTGACCTTGCTCCTTCTAAATTTTATGATGTTTACCAGTTTAAACTCATAACAAGGACACCCTGATTCTGGAATTAGACATACAGCACTAAGCAGTCCAATCTTGGCAAAGAAATGTAGTGTTTCTAAACAAATAATTTTTTAAAAAATGCAGTCAGGAGGAGTGGTAAATATGGGCATCTTGAAACCACCCAGCAAGCAATTAAAATAATGAAAATCTGCACTTTCAGGCTTGTGAGTGTTTAGCTATGTGAGGTAAGATAGAAACCAGTGAGTCTGTTTTCAACTAGATGTGCAAGTTCTAATACACAGGCTGAGGCTGTTACAGTTTTTTTAATAACCAGGCTTTCTTTGGGTTTGCTAGAAAAGCCTGCTATAAAGTGAATGCCAAAATTGGGAGAGTAAATATTCTGATGATATATGCCTTGTCCTCCATGAAGAGACGTACTCTGGCTTGGTTTCTGCTTTTTTGGGGGGGAAGAAGCATGGTATTTGAAGTGTTAATTAAAAAAAAAAGGCAGTGGAACCCGCAATCTGGATGACTTCAAAAATTAATGTAGAAATAAACTGATGGAACCTATTATTCCACCTTTGTATTTGTAGTCAGCCAGCAATAAATGTTTGTGTTTGTTGTGTAAGTTTTTCGTATTGTATAAAGTAAACCATTATGTGGACAGAAATTGTCTTATGGATCCAGCTGGGCTGACAGCCATTTTTCCCCAATTTCTCACCTGCTTTCCCCACTCCACCTGCTGATGGCTGCCATCCTCCCTGGGCTGCCTGTGGAACTGTATGTGAGTCACTGCCTGGATTTGAGTATCGGCTGCTTGCTGGCTTCTGCTCCTAGTCAGAGCCTTTTTATTCCATTGCCAACTAGTTTGCATGTAAACCACCAGTGACATGGAGCTAGAAATTTCTGGGCTTGCAGATGAGTCATGTGAAGGACGAACTTATTTCAAATTAACACATCAGTGAAGACAAGCTCTAATCCTGAGAAGGGAGTAAGATTTGTAGTCAGTGGCACGCCTGCTACCCAAGTACATAAAGCTCAAACACTCTCCTTTTGAGAAGGAGCCAAAAACTTGTGTTATACTGTGACACGACATTTTGTTGATACCCTGAAGAAGCATTTAGAACTATTAAAAAGCCTTAACATCTTGAATCTCAATGTCTAGCTCTTCATGTAAAGATTCTTTTTGGAATTAAAAAAGCTGTTCTCAAGTGGGCATAAACTATTTCAGGTGTTTTTCTACAATGCAAACCTTCCACCAACAAACACTCCCGACGGTTTCATTTGTGTGTTCTGAGAGTGAGCTGATAGACTTAATTTTGTCTAAGCACCAGAGGTGCAACTGCTAATACTTGGCTACCTGAATTTCAGTATTGTTAGAAATATTCCTCTTCAACTGAGTAAGGGACTTATCTTGCAGTCCTTACCCAGCCAATGTGCTGATATTATAATAACACAAATTCCATTGATGAATCCTGTAAGTAGTTCCATTCTCTTAGCTGGGACATCTTGTGTAAGTAACAAATTGAGGTCAGGTTTGTGATACTCCATACTAATCCTACAGATGTTAATAAGGAGTTTTAAATCATGTTCAAAGAGTTTAGAGCCATGTGTTTGTAAGGCTGTGTGAAGATAAAATGCATCATTTGGTGCTTTCATGGAAATTTAACTGAAGATGATGTTAGGTGCTCCCTAATATTTTCAATTCTTATGCTTGGTTTTTTTATACCTTTATTTTCTGTTCGCAGTTTTAATTTGGACCTCTATTTTTGAGATTTATTTTTTAAAAAATATTACTTGGATAAGGAAATTAGCTCCGTAATCAAGTGAAATGTTTCTGATTTGGAGTGGGAGGCAGGGAAAGGAGGCAGGGATTAAGAGCGAATGAAAACCACTTATAATTTCAGGCAAAACTACTCTTACAGAGACTGGTACTGCGTAAGTCAGTAGGCATGATCCTATTCAAACAATACTTTTGTTTAGGCTAATTGCTTGCTGGAAGTGTGTGACTAGCATATGCACAAGTAATTATATCATTAGTGATATGTTCTTGTGCATGACAGATTGCTTAGTGAACTGAAACCCGTTTTAACATACTTTTGTTTATTGGCAAACTGAGTAGGGAACTGGCACTTTTAAAAGCACCAGCTAACATTTTAAGCTCAGGGGTTTGTTGTTCAGAGAAAACAGTGGAAGTGCTGCGTGCGGTACACTTTGTACACTAAGAACTACAGAGTGATTTGTTCTGTTTGTATTACTGCGTTAGTCCTAACCCTGCCAAAGGTCTCTACGTGTAAATTGTGCTTACAGAAGCCACTAGGTCTTCACCTTGTGCAGGATAAGTGCCCTCACAGGGAATCTGTAATACTACAATTTCTGCAGAAAACACATTTTATATCATTTCAGTTAGGATCAAATACCTGCTATGAGGCTGTAATCCTATTCCACAAAATTCTGTGGTAAAACTCGTTGGCCTGGATCCTTAGTCCTTCTGTGGCTGTGATAATACTGGCCTCAGCAGCTGGCGGAGGATTCCCAGGTAGCAGAAGCAGCCCCTTATGTGCAAGTTCCTCCCTCAAACTGACTTCTCAAGGAAGAAAGGAGAATGGACATAAACTTTCAGGTGTTTCTGTTGTTCTTGGTCCACTGGATGCTGGACAGATACTGAGGCTGCTCTAATGGATGATAAAAGACTACGCAGGGATGCATAGAGCTTTGCTATATACCCCTGCTTGGAGTGGTGTTGAGAGCAGCTTGGACGCAGTATGTGACAGAGACCACTGACTTGAGTAGAAAGATTCAGATTAGAGAAAATACCTATTTGTAGGGACTGAATGAGAAATAATCAGGAGTATCTTTTCTACTAATGGAAAATAGAACTTAATTGTTAGAACACATTACTTTCTGATATACTTATTTTCTTCCTTGTTTCTTGGACATATCTTTGGGGCCACAGTTACATGTTTATTCAGTTTGGGGTTGGTCTATATCAAAACAAAAAACTTTAAAGTGCCTTGTTTTTATAGTGTCTCTGCCATGCACATTTTTCATAAAGGATTGAATTTTTTTTAACTTATGTTCAGTGTTTCATGTTCTGAGGGTTTTCAGTTTAGAGTTTTCCCAAATAAATTTTTCAGGTCCTAGCAATAGATTTAAGGCCTTCTTTTTTTTTCCCCTAGAAGCAGACAGGAGGATGTGTACTTGGGCAAATACTCTACCATAAAGTCTTTAACTCAACTCTGCTACATTGAACTAACAAGACACCTGATGAAATAAATTAACAATATACAGACTAGACATTCATTTGACATTCTTTACTGGAGAACAATGATTAAATCATGAGAGATTGATACTATGTAATGTGAATTTACCACTGACCTCCTCATGCCCCCCGTGCATCCCCAGCTGTTGGCACATGTACTTATCCAAGAATTTTGACATTGATAAAGGCTTAGCTTCAGACTTCTAAATTAAGACTGAAAGGTCTGGAGCTAGCAGAAATGATCCCATGCTTACACAGCTCTGACGCACCACTGCTAGCATCTATCCATAAGAGTTCACTGAGATACAGTAAAGAAGTGCTTCTAAATCAAAAAGATATATTTCAAGTGCTGTAGGAAACACAGTGCTTAGAACTGGAAAGCCATTCTTCAGATTGTACATGGAAGAGAGGATGTTTTAGGGTGATAAAGCCCAATAGTGAATTAATCAATTAATCAAAGAACTACATCTTTTCACTGGTCTCAGTCAAGACCAGAACAGCTTGTATTTAGTTTTTCAAGAATATAGGTCAATTTATTGAACTTCTCAAGCTGTTCAGAACTTTTAAGTTTTGCACAAATGAGAAAATAAAATTGTTGTATTACTGAATTTTTCATGAAGGATAAATGTGATGAATTTTTTTTTTTTCTTCTGTGCTGCCTCTGCAACAGATAACATTAAAAGACCCATGAGAGTTTATAGCAGCTTCTCTCTGTTAACATGGAAAGCCTTAGTGCAAAAATAAAAGAAACTTCAGTTTATACTGGCTCTGAAATAATGCTGGGTAAAATGCTTGATAAAATGGATCGGTTTATGTAAGGTGTTTCTGATATCATTCTATTATTTTGTTAGGCAGTGGGTAATTTAAATGGGATTTACATTGTGGAGTACGTGGATAACATCCCTCAGGTCCTTGCCGGTCATCCTTTCAGGCCTGTCCAGCATGGAAAACAGATTTATAGTACAGGTTGGATGTCACAACGACCTTTTTAGTGGAGATATACTTGAACTCAAATCTCTTCCAATTTGTATGCCAGTAATGAGGAAGATGCAGTGAAAAGCCTTCTCTTAGAAATCTGCATATCTTGGCTTTGTTTCTAGGAATAGTTAAAATGGTGCTTGATGTCATTAGCACTTGCGTAATGAACCAGCCTTGGGACAGCTAAAGAACAATCTCTTTACCACTTCAAACAGTTATTTCACTTCACACTATTTCAAAATAACTGTCAGCGCTGCCAGTAAATCTAATTTATTTCTACTGACTATTAGACTTCAAAAGCTATCTGCTCACAAGAAAGAAAATTAATTACATTAATTACCAATTTTGGCAACAACAGCAAAAATGGTAAATGTAGGTTCTTGAGATGATCACTGCTGACAGCTGTATTTATTATTTTCAGAACTTAGAAAGTGTTACAGGTTGTGATACTGTAAGATCTGAAGCATTTTAATGCTCCTAATGTGAAACAAACTGTACCAGGCTTCACAACACACATTAGTAATGTGCTGTTGATATAATGACAAAATAAGGGGACTGTCTCTTCTATTTCCCAGCTTTCAGCAACTGTCTTTTCTGATATCTAATTCAATAAAAGTGTGTTTATGTGATGCAGTCAAGTGAACCAGCTGCAGCATGGCCAGGAAGGGCAGGAGCTCTTCTACTTTAGTGACTGGATGCTAAATCTTTATGCTGTTTTATAAACAACTGTCTCAGTTTGCAAAGGGGAGTTATGCCCTTGTTACATGGTTACGTTAAGAGACTGATAAGGTAATGATTGATGAAAAGAAAGAAGGACAAACATCTCTGAACAGAGGAAAATGCTGTTATTCACTGTTTTTGTTACAGAAAGCAGAACTGATTTGCAGGGCAGGTCATAGGATGGGTAAGAATGATTGATTGAGCTTCAGGATCAGAACAATGCTAGATAGAAGCAATAATATAAGAAATAATATCTTCAGAATCAGTTGGGCTTTAAAAAATAAAGAAAAGGAGCGCATGCAGATTTCAGAGATAGAAGTAGCTGTAATCCCTGATTAAGCATTGTGGTGCGGTGTGTTTCAAGTGTCAGGTTGCATGTGTAGCTTCCCACCAGCACTGTTGCTGAGCCCAGCCTTGGAGGCTTATCAGCACTTGACTTAAGGGTACAGAAGATGACCATGGTTTTCAGTAACAGAACTGGGAGAGTATTTTGTATTAAAATAACAAAAAAATGTATATGGAATTTGTTATTCAGTCTTTCATGTTATGAAAGCTCAGTGATTTTTTTTTTCTTCTCCCTCTGTTTTATGTATGGAAGTTCCTTGCTTTTCTGTTTGGGCCATAGCTTAAAAAATATTGCTGATTTTCTAATCTCTTTATTATCCTCAGGAAACCACTGAAGCTTTGGGTGCAACTTCCAGTATGCAGCATCTCCTGGGAATGTCAATAGGTCCTTTTACATGTCTGAAACTATTTACAGAAATAAATGCTTGCATGTGATTTGAGGCAATGGTTGAAGGTGCTCAACGCTTTGGTTGAGTGTTTAGTGTGGTCTTTGGTAAAGACTAATGCAGTACTTGAACATTAGCCTTCAGTACTTTAGTGTACTTGACACAAGTTGTAGGTCTCGCATTTTGTGGAATGATTGGCATATCAAACGTTCCTTTTCAATTCTCTGTTTTGTTTTGTTTTTTTTTCCTCCTCCCTCAGTTTCCTATAGACAGGCAACTGTTAAGCTGATTCTTGGTCTAGAAGGAGTGGCAGTCAGACCTCTGAGAACTGGAAACAATCCAAACTTCTTTTAATACTCTGAGACTATTGAACTTGACCTCTTGCCAGTTGAGCCTGTGTAATCTAGCTTTATAAAAATATCTTATTGCTAGTAAGTTTTCTTTTTGTTTGTGTTATAATGCTATAAGATAAAGTATTTTAGTGCTTTGATGGTATAAGCCTTTATTCAGTTAACAATTTCATGTTGCATGGGAGAAAAAGGACTTTAAAAAAGGTACCAAACCTTTAGCCGATTTGCAGGTTCATGAAGCAGACCTAGAGTATTTGCACATGGGTGAGACAAATTAGTAGTAATATGCTGCTGTATGATATGGGATGTTTTTGTAGCTTTTAAAATAACCCTTGGGAGATGCTTGCAGTTGCAAATACAAGATGATATGTTCTCCTTTACCTGATTATTTAGGCTTTGGTCCAAAAATCATAGTAATTTCAATAGACTTTGGATCAGGCCCTCACTTTTTGTAATGCAAAAGAGATTTGCCATTGATTTCAGGGAGATTGGGTTCAGGTACCCCAGAAGAAATACTGTAGAGTGTTAGACTAAGGCACTACTGGAAAATGGGACAGATGCTGCAAAGCACAAGCATCATTGCAGCCTCAGTATTCTGCAGAGAGACGAGTTCAATGTTTTCAAATCCGGTGTCAAAGATGTGCAAAGACTTGCTGTGCGCTAAACTTTGTTAATTGAACTAACTGCTGGCAGATTTGGTGAGGATCACAGTTTTCTGTGACTTACACAAGCAAACCTATTCACACATCATGACTGCTGAAATGAATTCTGTTTTTAAAATATTTGATCAGTTTCATTAATTATATTGTACTCAAATCACGTCACAAAATATTGATAAAATGTGGTTTACTACTCCACTCTCATGCCCCATCATTGCTAAAAATATGCACATTTGCTTAAATGTGTAGCATGTAGGTCAATGATCTTCCTTTATCTAAATGTTACGGTTTTATATGGCATAAATCTGAAGAAACAAGCTATGCTCTTTCAGACAGCTCATGTAATGCCTCATAACATCAATACAACATATCATGGCAAAATACCATTTGAAAAAACTTAAAATATTATTTACAATGCACCAATTTTACTTACACAAAATGCAGTACATTGGCTTGAATTTTTTTTATGTTACTAACAGGTGATGTAAAATACGTTCAAATATCAGACTATAAACCATGAAATTTTACCACCTTTGAGTGCTGGCTTCAGTGGTAACTACTTGCGTTATGGTAATATTGCATTCTAATGTATGAATCAGAACTATATCCCAAGTATCTTATTTAAGTACTAGGGCTAAGTTTTAAACTTGCCCTGCTCTTTTTATTCAATTTGAAAAAGATTTTGTTCTTTTTGCAGATATTTTTATACTTTACAATGTACTTGCCAGTTAATGTTCATTCTTCTCCTGCTCCTTCAGTACTGAGGCTATAGGGTAGTCTGTTTTTCTCATATTTTCAGCTTTGCATTCTAATGAATGTGAGGCAAAGAAAAAGAGGGTGAAAATATTTCTTACAAATAGTCCTTTTTCTGTGCAGTTAAGTGACTTCCTTTTAATGAAGACTATTGCCCAAAACTTAATTTTAAAAAGGGTGTCTTTAAAGTGTCAAAAGAGATTACCATCCTGCTAAGATATAATTGTAATTGAAATGATCTCTTGTACTTTGCTATATGAGAGACAAAGGTCCTGCATACTGAAGGGAGGTTTTGCTGGCAGCACCATGAAGTCTTTCTGAGAATTGGTTCTACATATGTTTGTTAATATTTTGGTGAGTGCGGACAGAAAATTTGGAACGCTGTCTAGAGCAGATAGGATAGATGACCTCTCTTGCACAGGCCTTACAGTCTAGGGCCCAAACACTTATGCACATGCATAACTTAATTCTTGTGAGGACTCCCATCTACGTCAGTGAACTACCCACATAAGTAAAGATGCACATGTGCAAAAGTGTTGGCAGGATCAGGGCCTCGTTTCCAGCCCTGTTCTTTGAAATTCCATGCTTAAACTCCTGTAAGACCCCAAAGAGAGAGCACCTCTTGGGAAGATCTGAACATCTCCTGTTCATATTGCAGTGAGTGGAAGTTGAAATCATTTGTGTAATACGATGGGGCCAACAGGTCTTTCTCTTTCATAGCTCAGATGTGTACTGATTTAATAAGTCCCATTACTCCAACGTTGTCATAAAGCTTACCATGAATTGCAATCAGTCTAGTTTACATTTTAAATATTACTTTTTCTTAAATGAGGGACTTGAAACCATTTTTGCAGATTGACGACATCAGAAGATTTTCCAACTTAATGAAAAAATCCAAATGACGGCGTAATATTTTCAAAGAACAGACTGATGGAGGCTGGCCTGTTGTCAGAAAAATAGCGTATGAATTAACTTTGCTACATTATGATTTAATTTAAAATTAACTTACGGTTTGTTGACAACATTCATATTTCATAGAATAGGTGTAGGGTGCAAGATTTCTGTATTTCCTACCATGAAGAAAAAAACCCATTAACTCTGACATCTGTTTTTAGCACTTTCCTTCATATTTTTGGATGAATGCCTGGCAAAAGCTGGAAAGCGACTAAGAGATCAACCAAAGATGGCCTAAGGGCCTGTTCCCAGCTGGTACAACATCTGGAATGTTATATATAGTGGATAAATTCAGAGTTGTAGTTTAATAAGATTGGTATTCAAGCATTCGGCCTACAGCAAAGGAAAGGACAGTGAAGCTGACAGCATGCGTGGTGCATAATATGTCAAGGTGTCTGAAATATAATTTGCTGGGTTTTCACTTTCATTTTGGCAGATCCCTTATGCTTCTATATAAACTTTCATCTAGTATTGTTTTGAACCCTTACAAAATAGAGGGTGAAGTCATATTGGTATTATATCCAGAATCTTATCTTTTCACTAAGCTTAGAGTATGTCTGGGTTTCTTTCTTTTTTCTTAGGAAAAAAGTGCTAAAGACAGATTTTTATGAGCTGACTAGAAATAACTTAAGCTGCTACCTTTACAAATTTTAAGTATATGCAGTCTTTTACAGTGAAGATTTTACAGAATCATAAACTATTCAGGAATCTGGACTTGTGCTGTATGGAACCATACTTGCAAGATTTATGTCTCAGAAGGCCTGGGGTTTTTTTGGTTTTGGTTTTTCTTTTTTTTTTTTTTTTTAGGGCTTAGTTAATCTTCTGACTGTCTAATCTCTAAACTGTAATTAAATGTGTTGCTAGACAAGCCCAACAAAGTTCCAGGGAGGGATCAGTGGAGAGCCACCTGCTTACAACAGCTCTGAACACAGCAACGCTAGATCAAAAAAAATGAGCTGAAGGTGATTTCTGTTTGCAGTCCTGTAACTACACTATTCAGATAGTATGCTTGCAAGTCCCTCTACCTTTGCATTGCCTTTTTGTGTCCCAATATAAGGTGAGCATTGCGTATGTTTTGCATTGCAGCCCAGAAAAGGATATAGTCTGTGTGTCTATACTGTGGCAAATCAGTCTATGTGACTGGGACCAGACCATGCTGCAAGAGTGCAGCTGGGAGAGTTTGCTGAAGCGGCTCTGTGTGGGGCTATGCTGTTCTGCATAGGACCCGTTTCTGTTTTGCAGCACTATGGTCTTCTCTCTCCGATCTGCATCTTTCTTGTAGGTTGCTGGAGCAGAGGGGAGCCAGTGAAACTGCCTGTGTGTAAGTCACAGGATTGTGGCAAGCGAGTGTTAAGTGGAGGAGGGCGTAGTGTGTGAAATGTGACAGGGCTGTAATTGATGGAAAGGGGTGTAATGTAAGGTCTTATTCCTCTGTTTTTTTAAAAAGGACTCGCTTGATAATTCCTCAGCACATTGTGGTTATTTCTATATTATTTATTACTATGCAAGATCTTGTAGGTGAAGACAAGGTACTTGAATATGATTTGGCATGAGACCAACAGAGTCTAGGAGGAGGTGGACCTAGAGTGGGAGGAGAGATGACTTTTACAGCTGCACTTTGGTAGCGGTTTGGATTTGGAGGTGGGAAGGCCAGATCTGAAATGACTGCAGCTGACAAGGAGAAATTGCTGTTTAGCTGGTGGGGATGTCAACAAAATTTTATTATAAACTTGTATGTGTGGTGCAGGTATACGTGCAGGTGGTGAAACTGAAGCTTAAGAGGTTGAGATCATAAAAAACAAGACTGTCCATTCCATGATAATATTAGCAAGATAGAAATATTTAGTCGTCTGTTTTGATTTTAGCCCTTCCCTTCTGCTCTTCTGTCCAGATAGACCGTGTCACATGCTTTCACAGGCAAGTCTCCAAGCACTCAGGTGGCCTAATGGGTCTTCCCAATCTCAAAGACAGCTGCTTTTCTACTAGGATAACTTTCACTTTTTCCAGACTATAAATGATGCATATTTAGAACAACAAAGTGGCCACCTAAACCAAAAATTATGTTAAGGCATGACATGATATTAGCCCCACAGTCTTGTGTGATTTTTACAGTAACATATTGCCCAGTCTCACATTGCTATCTGTAATTTAAAACTGGTATAATCTGATGAAAATAAACAAACAAACAAAAAAATAGTGGGATTGGAAATGGGGTGGGGGGGAGCCCTCTAACTGACAACTTTAAACCTAAGACTGCTAGCTGTTTTCATAAGCTTTTACATGTTTGGGGTCTGATCCTGTGCTTGTAATGCAGCCCAAACTTGCTTATGTCCCTGTTATCTGTGCAGTAAGAGATTATGTGAATTAAGTTAAACCATATGGAGTAGATATTAGTTTACATAAATAGTGTAGATTTAGTTGGAGGAGTACTTCAGACTGAAAATGAAGGATGCGCTTGGTTCTTGGTTGGAATTTAATAATTATGTTAAAACAGCTGTACACTTTCTAGAAGAAACCTATGGTTATTGTCAACACTTTATCTATTAAAGACCATTTTGTATAAGATTTTATAACATATTATACTTTGAGTATGAAATATTAATGCCAGGAACACCAGGATTTACTCTTCCATACACAACTGCCTATGTAGCTTCTTTGGTAAATGAGTTATGCAATACAATATGCATATAACGTTTCTAGATCTGAATAGTTTGTCCCTACAATGACAGAAAGCGTTTATGTATGCCCCTTTGTATTCCTTGTACACGTTTATGAGGATGCTGTTATTTTGAAGTGAAAACACTATCTTGTTTATTAAGGAATATGCATTTATTTTTAAATGAAACAATGCTGCTAGCAATCATGTAAACCACTCTGTAAATAAAATTCTATCAGGATATGACACGTACTCTTGTCTTCACGAGTTGATTATTATTTACTATAATTCAAGAAGGCGGCAAAACTCATAGAGCTTCAATGCAGTCTCATTGGGGGGATTTGAGAAGAATTTCATATAGAACTTTGGAAGAGCTGCACATGAAACCATAGCTCTGATAGCAGGAATTTTTAACAAGTCTATCAAAACAAGGGTGGTACCAAGTGGCTAGGGAATAGCTAATGTAGTACTGAAATGTATAGAAGGGAAAGAGCCAGGAAACTCTGAGCATGTCTGTCTGATCTTAAGTATATAATGCTTTGGAATGCTTTTTGAGGAAGGAATAATTAATAACATAAAGGTAAATGGAAAACTGAAGAAAACTGATTTATCTGGAAGATCAAACCTATCCTAACTCATTTTATACCTTTCTTTGATCAGTTTTTTTCCTTAAATAAGGGGAACAGAGAAACCTCATTTATCTGGACTTTGGTAAAGCCATTTGATATAATGACGTACTGGAAATTAACTTAGAGGAGATGTGGTCTGGTGTGTGAAGTGGGAAATGAATACGGAATGGGAGAGGAAGATAATAACTGACTGTACCGAAAGAGGAATACTGGCCTAGAGAAAGGTTACGCACAGAGTCACTCTGGGACTAGAGCTGCTTAATGTTTTCATTAATGAGTGGGACAAAAAAAGATTAAGATTGGGCTCGTTACACTTCATGATAAGATAAAGTTGGGAGGAACTGTCAACACAGAGGAGTATGAGAACAATACAGTAATAACTGGATGACCTTGAAGATGGGAGCAATAAAACAAAGTGCATTGTCATGCACATAGGGACCACCAGCAAAAACAACTTCTTGGAGCTCAACTGGGAACAAGGCAATGTAGCACTTGGTTCTAACTTACTGGTGCTGCTAAGGTATAATACGGAAAATAACATTCAGAAAAAAACAGATGCAGAGAAAATTTATCAGTGTGATTAGGGAATGGACAGCTTATTTTATAACAGGTTTCTTTTGTACTGGCTGAAGACAGGTGTTGATATGTGATTGGTGCCTGTGACTGCATGAGGCTAGAAAGTAGTACTTAAAGATGCTGTGGGCACACCAGTAAGTGTATCAGCCTTCAGTTAATCTTACTATGGAAATTAGAATTAGGGTTTCTAGCCATCTTGTAAATAAGATTCTGAAGTAGCCACCCAGCAGGAGTCTTGAGAGAAGGAACAAACTGATGTGTTTCATTATGATACATAATCATTTATAGAAATGTGATGCTGCTGCAAGTCTGTATTTGGAGCCTCAGGACGTCCATTCCAGAACTGCATTTTTTTGGAGTACCAGTTGTGGGAAAAAACATGCCATGTTGGTCATGCACGCATATTTGAGTTGTTTCACACATTGGCAGACAGGAGTGGTATCTCTGTGATGTTCAGCTAGTTTGTGCATATGTTATTTTGTGTGCTTTAATAAATATTTAGTAACTAATATATGAAATTAACAGTAGATTCAGGAACATTCCTAGCCTGTATTACTTGCTGAAGTATTTATGCGTTGCTTGTTCAGATTTTTTTTCCTTGCTACAATAATTTTTCTTAGCAACCTTTATAGTTATTAACCTCTTTGTTTAAAATAAAATTCCTTCCATTAACCCAACATTTCATAGATGACATGCAGAGATGAAGAAAATTTCCAGCCGTTTTTTGCCAATGCGCAGTAATGCATATGCATCCAGATACTATTCAAGTTGGTTTGGCAATAGCGCTGTAACTGTATAGGTTTATATGCTTACACTAGGATGGTTCCTGCTGTTTTAAGTATTGTCCAGAGGATATATTTTCTTAAATGAAAATTGCTTGAAACCATTCATTTTTTGTGTGACAAGTGAAGGTATCAATTACCTTCTGTTATTGCCTGTACGGAATAGGAAATGTTAATGAAACTCAACTTCTGAACCTCCTGATTGGTAAATTCTTGGCCACCATGTTGAAAGATCATTGTTGCTGATGAAGCAAATACTCTGTTTTACTCTTTAAAGGTCACACATGAGATGCAAAAATAGGTAAGTAATAAAAAGGGGAAGGTATTTGAGAATATGTATAATGTATTAAAATTTAATCCCAGTTGTCATTAAGCATGATATTATGGCAGATCTACCTGCTCCCTCCTTTTGTCCATCTCTGTTCTTTTGTCTGGCCTTATGTTTTCTGTTTAAAGATCTGGTCCAAAACTACTGAAAGCAAAAGCATTGGGATTTCACTGTGGGAATTCTTCTACTGACTTCAACGAGTCTCATTTTAAATCATGAAACAGTTTTCTTTTTCTTTACATAAAGATGTGATATTTTATAGCTCACATGTTGCAGGCTGTTGCACTGAGACTTTAATGTGTGTAGTGATTAGAGGATTGTGCCCTTAGGATTCTAGAAAAGCAGGGGATGGAGGGTAGATCCATTTTAACTCAATTCTGCCTCTGAGACTGGATTCGTGCTGAAGAAGAGTGTGGCACTGCTGATTCCCAGTGCAGTTAGACTCTGTATTTTACACATTATAGTTTTTGAAGGATCTGGCTGGTAGCATATAAAGGTCTATATCAGTTATAAGCTGTGTATTTTAAATCTTCTGCCCTCATGTATTGAATGTTTGAATTGCATGTTTCCCTTAAGCCTAGGGTTTTTATCCAGAGAGTCTCCAGACCTGTTTTTGTCTCTCTAATGTGCAGTTAAGCACCAGGCTTCAGGTGGGAGGGAGACAGCTAATAGCTGGGAGGCATTAAAGCTTAACTGTTTGTCAGCTGTACCAGACTTTTTGTGGAGAGTGATTAAAACTACTCAAATACTTTTACTGAGACAAACTCACTTGACAATGGACAATGGTTTTGTTTCATAGCAAAAGGCTTTGTGTTCTTTCTTTGGAGACAAATCTTGAACAGGTTTTCTGAGGTGGAAGGGGTCCTTCATAACACTGTGCAGGGGGATGGCGTTAGGCATTCATGCAGAATGACCAGACGGGTATGTCCTGTGCCTGAGTCATTACTTCCACTTTACCCAGCAGTATTTTGGCCTAAAATCGTAAATAAGATAAAATTAACACAGAAGTACAGAAGCAAAAGCCTTCTGTTTATCTTACAGACGTTGCCAGTCATCTGCCCTCATATAGCTCTAACTAGTTATGGGGAGTGATTTTTGGTATTCAACGTTTCTGCCAAGCAGAGAATCTTATGAAAATAAACATTTTTTACCACTCTTAATGCTTTAATATATTCTTATAGTTGTTAAAATAACATCTGTGATTTTTTTACTGGAAATGCTTACCTTGGTTATCGTTTAACTGACTCAGAAACTTACTGGCATATGCAACATTCACCCTTCCAGAGAAAAAAGGGATGATCCACTTGACACAAGTAGCAGAGCTCCTCTGCACAACCTTAGAAATCTTCACATTGTAGATAAGGTCATTTGAGGATATTCTGTGTTTGCTCACATTTGAGCAGAAATCACTATTAAGACTGAATTGAGATAAGAGTTTGCCAGTCATAAAATGGATGGCTTAAAAACTGGCCAGCTATTATGGCTACTTTTTATCTGTGGCCTGAACAAGGAGTATGTTTGAGACATCCCGTGTGTGCTTTCAGATAATGCCCAGGACTCTCATAGATGGTGGCTCTGAGTGGAAACGGCAATTAACTGTGTGCCCCTTTGCTGTTTGGGTCTGGGTGACTTCTCTGACTTCCAGTGTCTAACTGCTTAGATCCTTTTTTAGTCTGGTCCCTTAGTAAGACTTAGTGAAGAAGGTGTGTATGTGCCTGTGTCTCACTTGTCACCTAATAATTTATTTTTTTGCTGATTTCATCCAAATTTGACAGAGGTGTGACAGACCTTAAAATGTTAAGTTCCTGCATGGTTTGTACAAACAGGCATTTATACGGAATGGAGAAGGAGCTTGTTCTCTGCTACTGTGGGGCTGTGGCCTTCTATCAGGGACTCCAGCCACAGCTGCTCTGGCAGGTCCTTTCGTTTGCATTTGGTGCTGGGATCCCTGAGCAGGGGAAGGGCCAAAGCAATGTATTCTGCTGCTTCTGGTTCATCTCTGAGTGAGGAGCTGCTAAAAGACATTTCACTCTATAGCCCAGTACTGTGGCCATGCCATATTGTGTGGGCCAAGACAGTTTTTCTCATGTCATGTTGCCTGATGTGCCAAAAGTTTCTCCTCATGTATTCAGCATGACCCACCTCATGCACTGATGCAAAAGAACTTTGAGGGTTGGATCCTATGTCATGTGAAAAGTGCTAAGCTTTCCAAATTTAAACCCAGACAACTGTAAACTCTACTTTGCATGCTTTGGCCTTGTAGGCCTTCAGGGTAGGGGAGGATTTATTAATCCCTGTCTCTTCTGTGTAATTAGATAGTGCTTCGGTAAAGTGCTGTGAGATCCTGGGTTGGGTGGTGCTACACAATAGATTTCTTACATTATTACAGAACATTTAAACCTTTCTCTGAGTACTACCCTGTGAAGAGTTCTAGAGATGTATGCCCCACTAAACAAAATACAGACACTGGAAGTAGTTTCTGTGTATTTGTTATTTTTGCATTATTTTAAGATTTTCTATGGGCTGTATCATGAGAGTACAAACTTCAACATATATTGCTTATTCTGAAACTGGAAGTGCTGTGGTTTCTAAATGGCTGAGTATTGAACTTGGGAGGTCTTTAACTTTTCTGATATTGATATTTTAAAAGCTTCATGTGTATTTTGTTTGGAATTTCTAATGAAACTATATCAGATTGGTACTAGATGTCAGTTAGACAGTTGTGGCATTTAACACACCACCTCCAGCCAAGGTATGGTCTGATAACTGAAGAATACAGGTATCCTTGAAAGGAGTTGATATCAATCTGCTTGGATACTAAGTTCATTTCACGCTTGTATTAAGAGTCCTTGATGGAAGACCGGAGGCAGTGTATATGTGCGTGCGTGTGTATGCAATTTTAGGGATTTGCAGCAGTTTCAATGCCAAAGGTTTTTGTACTGCTTTTTTAAAAGAACTTTTTTTAAGGCACATCGAGAAATGCAATCCATTGATTAATCTGTAGGTACCTTTTTAGAGGGTCCTTCCTTTCTTGCAAGGTTATCAGTTCATGACAAACCTAAATGGGCTGTTTTTTCTTGCTACTATGTTTTCATAGTAGCAAGCCTTTCTCATGTACATGGGATTATTGGGCAAGCCTTCGAGCTTGTTTTTAATGCAGTGTTATAAGAGGAGTGTACATAATTGCTCAGGAATTCATTTTTAAATAAAATATTTCTCTTATCTCTGTAATATTTTTTGAAAAAAACTATCACTTGGAGATAATCTGGCTTCATTTGAAAATGAGAATTAATTGACTTCAAGGCAGTAGTTGTTAATATATTTGTTTAAAACCACCCACTAATGGGCTTCAGTTTGATTTATAAAACAGCTCTCTCTTATCATACAAACTTTAATAGTTAGCTTTTGTTCATGGAGACCTGAGGGAGTAAAGTCAGTTTTCACTGAGACAACACTACTGAAATAGAATGAACAAGCTATGACTGAAAAGAGCCTTAAACATAACTGTTGTGTTTGTGCCAGGGCTAATATTTGAATTTATGAAAGAATTTAGATAAGCAATATGATGCAATGCTTTCAGAATTTAGAAGAAAATAATTTTCTTCTTTGAAGCAAAGGAGCCTGAATCATTGGTTTGAATATGTGAACAAGAACGTGTAGAGTTTGTGTGTGGAAGATCAGTAGAACCCAATGTGGCAATTTTAAATGTACAGTTGCGGAAATATTCAGTATGCGTAGGCTCAGCACAATGAAGGAAGTCTGCAGCCTTTGGAGCTTTTATGGTTGTCGTGCATTTCTGGATCTGTATGTTCTTGTTGTGCCTAGTTTTCACTTGACGGTGGTATTGCAATAGTTTTCATGTGTAGACCTCCTCTCTCTAACTGAAAGCCACTCAAGATTGGCTTTTGTTCAGCAGAATGGATCTTGAAGACTAAATGGAAACACCAGTTAAGGCAGAGTATATCTACCAGGTCACCCACACTGCAGTATACTGTGCATGAAAGGTTGCACAGGCTGACAGTTTGCTTCCTGGCATTTGATTCTGTTCTAAAGTACGCATTCACAGTACAGCTTTGTAGAGGGTGGCTGCAGTAGGAATCAGCTCTAATCCAGCAGTTGAGATCAGCTGCAACACTGCTATGGGCTGTACTTCATTTTGTATGTAAAGACCTGGAGGGTTCAGTGGAGGGTTCTCAACTGCTTTTTTGCTGTGAAAGGTGGCTTGAAGCTTATGCATAATCTGTATGTTAAGTGGCTTGAGTAGTTTTCACTGGGTGATGCTATCAGTTTGAGTAGATGCATATAATTTGCATATGTACATGGAGTATATAGGAGGCATAGCACTGATAAAGGTATCAAAACCACACAAATAACATCTAAGATAGTTGCTGTTTTTCTGACTTCGTAAGAAAGAACTTAATGCTGAGGTCCATGGTAATAACCTTTGGAAAATCTGCCTATGGTTGATTGTAAAATTACTTTAAATAGCTAGGATGACACACTAAAAATAAATATTGTTGTGGTCATAAAATTGGTCCTTGTTTTTCCAGAGACTGCAACATATTTCTGCAAATATGTAATTCAATCATAATTCCTCTCTATAGCACAGGATGTTACCAAAGAGTTTGGAGTGAAAGGAAGGAGGCATGGATCATTCAGCGCAGACTGGGGACTCTGCTTTCTGAGTAATTCAGGTTGTATGCAGTTACCCTCACTTGGTCTGAGAAGAGGTTGAGTTCCTGCTCCTTGCAAATGGAATGCTTTTATCTGCATTTCTATTTAAGTAGGTGCAGAAATAAAGATTAACACAAGCAGGGTGGAAATGTACTGTATATGGCACCTCTTCCTCTAGGACAGGAATAGTGCTACAGCAACATGACTAGGTACCTAATACTGGGGTTCTCAGACCATAGGCCAGATGTTGCTGCTCTTCATAGAGCAAAAAATTCATTGAAATCAGTGGGAGCTCATATTAAAGATCGAAGGATACAGACCCATATTTTCTGAGTCAGCAGGGAGGACAGGGTTTCCTGCAGTACAGCATGGGAAGAAAGGCAAAACCATTTCTCTTCTAAAGTTCATTGACTACAGAGTTTAGAGAACTGTGGTGCTAGTACACCTATAAAAGTACATTGCATAGAAATTAATCAAGACGTATTCTTTAAAAAATAAGTAGGATTTGTGGTACCTTTCAAAAGGACAATAGAACAGACTGACAGGAAAAAATCCAAACCATGTATTGCACCTAGTTGCTGAAAAATGTAATTTTTTTTCAGTGTATGGGATGGCTCATATGGTGATAGGGATTAGAGTCTTTTATTCCAGAGTCATTGGTTCAAAGTGAATAGAGATTACTGTAATTCCCTGAAAGAATTGGAAGACAATGAGATTATGATTTCTACCACCTTAGATGCTAAAAAGAAGAATCAAGACTATGTGCTTTATGTCATCGTACGGTTTGTAGAGTGCGAAGTTGAGAGATTTACGTATTTAAATATTCCATTTGAAATTTGAATTTGCCAAGATTCTTTAGGACCCTTTGCTCTTTTTATGTTTTCCTTGTTTATGATGGAGGGTGGGGTAACATAATTGACTTCAGTTTATGGCATAAAAATTTTCTCATTGTATCTTTCCCTTTGGAGAAGAGTTTATAGTTAGTCTGTGTCTTAGGCTCACAGACTTATAAAAATGTAGCAACACTTTTGGTTCACTTCACAGAGCACATACACTAATAGGCACACCCTTACTCTTAACAGCTATCTATGACAGATTCCTACTCTGGCTGCTGATTCCCACTAGACATAGGTATCATAGGCCAGTACACCCATAATACGTATGTGTAACAACAGAACAGAAAGAAGGCAAAAGAGCTTCTCACATCAGGTATTCTTGAGTATCTTTACTGCATGGAGAAAGGCCACTTTACTGGTATTCTGTCCAGGCTTATTGGAGTATCTCTGTTAGAAGGCCTGGCACTAGGCAGGGCTGAATGCCTTCTCCAAATTCAGAGATGAAATGCGCTCATGTTTCACTCCTGCTTTATTTTTATATATGACATTATGTGGCTTCATAGGAGAAAACAAGGCAGGAGCCATCACTGAAAACCAATTTATTTATTTTTTTTTTTGAAACTTCGTCCATGATGTAATAACCCACTTCTTAATAAACAACAACAACAGCAACAAAAAAACCCCAAAACACCACCCTAAAATGCCTTTTCTGATGTGTGAGTGGTGGCGTAATGAGAGTATAGGGTTTTTTTTAAAGTGATTTATCATGTAGTAATTGTCATTATTCCCATGCTACATTTTTCTCTGTAAGATTGGGAAGCAATGGCATTCTTTATGCTTAATGGCACAAACAATTATAGTACTGACTTGGCACTGTTTTGCTCCTTTGGCTGGCTCTGATGCTGCTGGCTTTTAAATTGGCTGCAAAACAGCCTGTGGGACCAATGTATAATCGGTCGTCTGTTGGCGCGTGGTCCTGGATAGCGTTTTTCCTTTGACTCATCTCTGATTGCAGGGAATTTGCTATTGGCTGTAGCATATTTGAGAATATGGCTGTATGCAAGTTCCTTATGAGCTATATGCAAAGTCCCTTTTATGGTAAAAGCAAATTGTTTCGCATATAACATGAAAATATGCACCATCCCTATTTATTGTTTCATTGCTCTTTGGGCTTTCTTTCTGAATTTAATATTATAAACTCTTTCTAATGTTCCAAGTCCAAAATCTGTGTGACTGAGTTTTGCCAAATAGTGCTTGTACTATGCTTAGATACGCTGCAGAAATTAGGGTTGAACCAAACTGAACATCCTTGTAGTAGGCTTTTGTGGCTGAAATGACGTCAGCCTCTGTAAATGTTTCTTGAGGAACCTAGTAAGAGCCAAAGCAAGGAAATAGGAGGAGACAGGACAGATCATTAATATTGCAGTGCCTTTTTTGGTAGTACATTATGGTTCCCTTTAGGCAGAGACCCTTGGGGGATGGAGAGTCGGTCAGTTTTGGTGATCGCATGTTGACTTGACAATGGAGATAGCTGCTGATGGAGTTACAGAGCAGCTCAGTGTTCCTGTTTGACTGTCTCAGAATGTAAGCGCTGTTCCCTGAAGTGGGGATGGCTTCGTAAACTTCTGCTAGACCAACATTTATACCCTTGAGCTATCTGTGCGCAAATACAAGCCATATCATGTTCTTGCTTACTTGTCAGACCCATGGAAAGCATAGTGCAAATACTAGTAAGTGTAGTAATACTTAAAACATAGTGAAAATACTATTTATTTCTGTGCTGGAGGTATGCAGGGCTTACCTCTAAGATGTAGAGCTGCAGTCCAGGAGTACTGCACACTGGCTTGGAGGTCAGCATTTAGGTTGTGTATTTTCTGAGGGAAAACTCCAAAATTTTACCCAGAATTGGAAAAAGAAGTCAAAGGCCAGATGCTAGTAGAGGCACAATATCAATCTGTTCAGTCAGCAGTTGTAGTATCTTTTCAGTTGTAATTTTGTTACTGTGCACTTTGACTCTTCTTCCTTGATATATCCTGTCTGTGAAGGTTGGAAAAACTGGCTGCCATCAGCTGAGAGGCACAGCCTGTGCACATTGACGTACCGGGAAAAAAAATCTCCTCTTCTGTTTCTGTGAGGGTCAACTTCAGTCAAATTTTTAAAACCTTTTAAGAGCTGTTAATATGGTGGAAAAGATGGCTTTTAGTTGTACTCACTAACTTATCAGCTTCTCCAAATACATGCCTCCTTTTCCCGTTTGGAATTTTTGTTTGGCTTTGATAACGGTGCTCTGCATTGAAGCTGGGCTTACCAAGGAGGCTGGTCCAAGGACTTGTGTTCTTTTTCTCTTGCTGTCTCTCTTCCACTGTGTTTAAAAATAATTTTCACCAGTATTAAAATTTAATTTTTAATGAGTGTTGTGTCAATGTATTGTGTCATTTTTTGAAACTTGTACAGGTTTTTTTAGTGAATGCTTGTCTCAGATACAATTAAAACATATCAAACTAAAACCTTTCAAACTTGAAGGGTTATATACTATTCATTGTATTTCAAGTTAATAATACTATGTATTATTTTATGGTATTTGGAATAGCCCGGTTGGTATTATGGAGCGAAAACGGTTGAATTAATAATATATTGCAGTGTGTTTAGGCAACCACATAATGGCTGAGGAGGAACTGTGAGGTCTGCTGTATCCAAAACTGTTTAGGCTCTTTGCACAGAGGTGGCTATATTGAGCCATAATGATCCCAAAGAAGCAATTACTGCAAAATGAAAAGATAGCCCTTTAAGATTATTTGGGTAGATACTTACGGGCCTGGCATTGACATGGACTGCACTGTTACTGCAGCCTGGAAGTTGTAACGTGCACCAATGTTTAAACCATCCTGTATATTAACCAGCTTATTGTATCCGTTTTCTCCCAAGTGCAAGAGGAGCCAAGAAAACTTTCATTACAAGAAACGATCCAACTAATTTAAGCTGGTGGAGGAAGGAACTACTGTGAAGTAATAATTTGGCTTTGGTCTGCTTTACAGTAGTACCTCCTGGAATGACCTACTGTCAGGTTGTGCAGGAGCTAGAGCTACTAATGGACATGTGATAAGTGCTTTATTATAGTTGAGTGGCAATGACAAAAGACTCAGTGTTTCTAATGCATGCTTATTATTTTAACTCTCAAAGTGCCTTCCAGCATATGTACTGCTTCTGGTGCTGTCATGTTGCCCATTAGAGCAACGTCTGTTTAATGATCTGAGCAGAAATCATTCTGCCAGCTTGGTGCCAGAGGAGACTGTTCAACATGGCTGTCTTCACCTCTCTCTGATGTGGTGGGACAATACTTCATCTCAATCAGGGATGTTTAAGATTTGAATAAGATCAGGAAATTCTTAAAAATGAAACGCAGAAAACCTTTATTTTTGCTTTTGAGCCTAGAGATCAGATTTCAGGTTTCTTTTTTAAAATGAATATGTCTGAAAACATGTTGTAGTTACTTTCATGTTATTAAATGGCGGTATTTTCAGAAGACCACAAAATACTGAGGCTACAGGGCAGAGGGGTGGGGAACCCTACTTCATGTAAGATTTGTTCCCAGTTAGAGTGCCTCTTCCTGCTAGCTGCTCCTAGGTCTGTCCCCAGGCCGGGGTGCAAACTGCACCTTTAGCAGAATAGCTGTGCACCTCATCTTTTCTGCAAACACCTCCCATAATCCACTGCTAGCTGCTGAAATAGCTAGAGTAAAAGCTGCGTCGTTGCTGTGCTTAGGAAACCCTTGTTCCTACTAGTGACCCCCATATTGCTTTTATTGTAGAATTGAACCTATGTTTCTGGTTGTCCTTTCATCTGCACTGTTTTCATCTTCTATTGGTGAAATGGTCTATAGCCGAAACCATATTTCTGTCTGGAATGCTGTTTAATTAGAATGAATGATCTTGTGTGTATGTAAGGTTATTTTTCTTTAATAAATCTTTTCTCCATGTGTATATTCTATGACAAAACTAATTAGGAATGACAAACATGTAATTCAATAGGTTAGAGTGAAAAATTTTGTAGTACCTCTTGTACTGCTTTTCATACCCAAATTGTGGACACTGTGGGTTCTTTGTTTGCTGTGTCACCTTGAAGTTCAGCTTACCAAATTTAGCTCAGCATTCTTGTGTTTTTGTAATTTGTGCTGTTGGCCATCTCAGGGTTCTTATTTCAATTACGTTTTTATCACACTGATTCTTTTTATTAAGTTACCTCCTTATAAAAGTTCATTTTAATTAACTCTAGCAATAAAGAAGTTATGAAAACTGTAACTGAGAAATGGTAATGTAAATTTTCACCACAACGTGCATTTAAAAGAAGAATGGAAAGTTTATTTCTCTTGCTATGTAATTAAAAATTAAGAATCAGATACGCAAGCTGAGGTGAAAAAAAGTATAAGATGCGTAGTAGAGTTAAAATGAAATATTTTCTACTCTGTTCATCCTTTTTTTTTTTTTTTTTTTAAGTTAAGTAACTTTACTCAGCAGGTTTTTTGTTCTTGTCTGTCTAAAGTGATGCATCACACCTGCTTCTGAAGTCCAGGGACAGCTGTTTCTAATTTTTTCCCTTTAAGGAACAAATCCTACTGTCATTGGAGTCAGTTATGAAACTTGTAGGGACTTCCTGGTATGGGTTTAGGCTTTTGGTAGTCTTAACCCAGTGACACTATCATTTTCCTGGGCCCTCTGTTATTCCTGCAAGCTTTATCACTCACTGCCCTGCTGTGATGTACTTTGACCCAGACACTCCTCTGTCTCTTCTGTAGACACTAAAGTGCTGTTCATCTTTACTTTTTTCAACAACTGCGTTCTTCTCCATCCCCTCACCACTCACAAGGGAAGAAATTTCAGCTTTTCTATAATACCACTGATTGTCTTCCCTGTTCCTACATATCAGATATAGTTAATGATGAGAATGACATTGGAGTTTTTACTGCTGACCCACTTTTTCTAGCAGAAAGATATTGCTTAGTAGTGGATGAGCAGGAAGAGTCCAGTGTTGTAAAAGAGATGCTCTCTCTGTTCGGAGAATAGCATTAGGCCAAAAGAGTTCCCGTGTCCTAGTGCCAGGACTGGTATTCTTCCTTCGCCTTGAGTTCCTTCAAGCCTTTCTTCTCTCTGCCAAGAGCACCTTTCTACATTAATCTGGAAGTACAGTTCCTATGGTACCACCAAGATGCTTTTCATGTTTGTTTCTAAGTTGCATCTACCTTAAAATCTCATGCAGGTAGTAAATCAATTCAGCTACCCCAGTAAATTTCTCTGGGGAGAAGGGAAGGGAAGGAATCAACATGGTTTATAAACTTTAAAAATACATAGTAAGAACTTTTTCCCTTAACTTGGTGATTTACTTCTATCCATTGTTAGTACCTTAATGCAGAGAAACATTGGTTTTGGTGCCAAAAATCATCAGGAACATAACCCAGAGCAATTTTTAAGGGCACAGCTTTTAAACAAGCTTCTGGAAGAAGCATTATTTGACAGCACACAAGTGAAATAACCCAGTTTGTTATTTTAATCTCCTATCTCCACTTCTGGTGTTCTGTCTTGTGGATGATTTGCATTCAGCTGAGGCTTTGGCTGATGGGTTACCATAAATGGCTCAAAAATAGATTGGGTCTGATTATATACAGCAATTTTTGTACATAATTAGAATAAAGGCAGGCAGCTTTCTGTAATACCTCTTTTCACCTGATTAAACTTGGAGTCATTGCTCCTGATATAAAACAGTTGGCTTTTTAGAAGTCCATGATTTTTATTTTTTTTTCCTCCATGAAAGACAGGAGGCACTGTTCTTTGAAACAGGCATTTCTTGAATAAGAATATTTTATTTGGAAAATAGGTAAACTCTAATATGTGAGAATTTGAAATTAAGTATTTTTGTATGCATGTTTTAAAAATATGCAGTCCCAAAATATGCTTTGAAGAGCAGTGCTGATCTTTGTAAAACAAAAAAAAAGGTTGGATTTTGCTCTGTGCTTATGGAGAGACTTTATAGGCAATTGTACAACTAATTTTTCATTGAAAACTGTATGCCATGCATGTCCAATTTATCCTCTGAATGAGAAAAGCTTATTAGCAACTTTGGAAATTGTCTCAGAAGCTGAGCTGAAGATTGGGGAAAAGGGGAATTTGTTAGAAGAGGAAATAATTGACATTTAACATATAAAACCAGAAAAGTTTATCTTCAAATTTTTGTGGGGATGCTGCTTATAAGACATCATCTGGTTGTTTTCTGGCCTTTGCAAGATAGCATTTGTTTTGCCTTTTTTATCACTCTGTGCTAATATGTGGAATATTGGAGGATACATGAGATGACTTTAAAGACTTGTCTACTGTTTAGAGGTATATTGAATTTTAATTGTAACTTGTACCAGAGACATAAGAACAAGTATTTGTTTGTAATCATATCTAACCCTGAGATCCCAATGATATGTCTATCTTGATATCAAACATGTCTAGAAATATACATTTGTTTCTTCAAAATGCGTTACTTGTTTTGCAAGAGTAATGTAGCCACACACCTCAATATTCCTTTGCTATCTTCTAGACAATGAGATGCTAAAATTCTAAATTACAGAAAAAAAAGAAATACAGCTGTATGTTTTCTGCATTAGTTTGAAACACAGCTACCTATTTTTTGTGCTGCAGTTTACAGCCAGGCTTAATGAAGTCTGGTCTGACATTGACCTGCCTTGGTATTTCCCCATATAAAGTTTCCAGTTTTTATCTTTACAAGTGGAATCAGACTGGTTTTACTGTATCTCGATGTGTTGAATTTCCTTACAGCAATCTGATTTTGTTCCCATTGTACCAAATATGAATTCTTCCACTGCGTTCACAGAGAGCAAGAATGGACTCTAAAATGTTGTTCTGGAGTAGATCCACCTTCCACTATGTAAAAGGAAAGAAGATAATTTTTTTATTGAATCGTGAAAGAGTCTGTCTGTACTGGTATGTGACACTTGCCAGTAGTCCAGCCTCTAGAGGGACTACACAGTCTTCCCACTCAATGGCCGTGTGGCTGTCTTCTGTTTCTGTCAAGAATTCTAGAATAATTCAGATGCAAGAGAGTAAGGAAACAAAGGCAAGACCTTTGGTGCCACCAAAGAATATCTGAGAGGAAAAATCATCAAGTAGTATTTAATTCTGGAGTGCTGCTTTAGATTACTCATCCTTTAATATGCCTGTTCTGAACTGTATTAATGCTGCTCTTGACATTGTCTTTATTTCTTGATCAGAGACTAAGATAATATGTTCTGGACATATGCAGGATAAGAAAACAAATACCTTTCTGGACTAGTTTACCCTTGTCAAATGAAAAGAATATGCAGCAAACTAACTCAACAGTGTAGTCCCTGATCTGTGGCTCACAGCACAGTCACAGGATGGATTAGGAGAGGCTTTTTTCACTGAGCCTTTCCCAGGCAAAGTGTCACTAGGGTATTACAGCCCCTACCTCACACATAGAGAAAACAGTTGTTTTCCACATCTTGCAAGACAGTCGTGGTGCTTTATTCTTTACCAGTTTGCCCAGAAATGTGCTGTTTGCCGAAGGCCTCCAGATGGGTTAAGCGGTATGGTCTAAGAGGCTGCAAATCTCTCTCACCTCATTATTATTGCAGAGTAAGATGTGGATGACAGAGAGCAGACGTAGCTATCCTTTGAGTATGTTGTTTGAGAAGTCTCCTTTTTTGGGCTGGGATCGGGTCTTCCCCTGACCCAGCAGCATGAGTTAGTGAAGACTGAAAAATAAAACAACCAGGACTTTTCTATATAAAAGGCTTTCTACTGTGTACTTGTTTTCCTGCTATTCTGGTGAGACCTCATAACAAAGTTAGTGACAACTGCTTGTGTGCCTGCCCTCATTTGTGGATAAACTGATTTTGTACCACTATATAAAATCTGAGAAGTTTATCTTCACAGCCCAACAGCTTCTGCTCCAGGGTTGTGTGAGCTTGCTCGCGGTGAGCACAGGGTAGCAGTCCATGATTGGAGTGCTGAAAAATGAATGTCAGAGTAATTCATTTTCAGAAAATGCACATTAATCCAAAGTGAATCAAGTTCATGGAACCAAAATCTAGGTAGCAGATAAACTGGTAGAAATTTCCAGTGGGATTCCAGTCTCTGTGGGAGGTTGCTGTACATTATAGGAATAGAAATGCTTTTTTTCCACAAAAGCACATAAAAAAAAAAGGTTGAAAACAGTTTAAAGAAAATAAGAAACATCTGTCTTCCTCCTCACCCTTTTTTGTATAGGTTATTACACGCTTCCTTGCTTAAACATATTGCCATATTTTAACCTTATTTTTTTGTGCGTAGGGTTAGTATGGAAAAGCACTGCCCAGCTGCAAGCTGTTCTTGCATTTTGATTTTGTGTGTGTGTGGTAGCAGCCTTTGGAGATGTAAAATGAAGACAAGATTGCTCTTTAAAGTTTATAACCAAGCTCTTGATCTCCAACTAGGTTATTTATCTCATAAAAACTTTCTTCAGATTTTGTCTTCTCTAGCTATATGTTTATTGGCCATTTCACCTGGAGTTAAATTTTTCCCTTTAGCTGATGGTCAGCTTCTTGGAACAGGCAGAGGATGTTGCTGGAACACGTCTGAAGGGAAAAGAGAAAAGCAATGAGGCTAATCTACCCTGGGCAGCTCTCCAAAGGAAGTATTACACATTTTACTTTCATGCCCTGATGTGTGAGACCTTGTGATTTGACTATTTGAAGTGGTAAAACTCAAAGTATACTTTAAAATAGAATAGGGCTTGTATTGTGTAGTATGGACTATCCATGTTAGCTGTGAAGAGTATATTGTAGTGATATTATTTGGTTTCTAAATAGCATCTTTTTCTCAAAGGTTATTAGCCTGACTATCTCCAGCAGTCTGTTTACTTAGGTGAATGTTACATTCACTCATAACTTTTGAAAAACAAACCTGCCTTATGTGTTGTCAGGATTAGTTGCACTTAATCTCACTTATTAGTTGGGAAACTGAGTCAGAAAAAGTTATTTATCCAAATGCTTGTAGTTGCTCCTCATCAGACATGGAAGTAGGTGCCTGGATCCCAGGTCTTGTGTTCTAGCCACTAGTCCATGCTGTACGTACGTTATCACCTATAGGCAGCTTCTCTTCACCGGAATATTTGAGCTTTACTATGCTTCAGTGCCCTCTGCTGCTCCATTAAAATAATGCTGTCTCCTTGCTATTGTGGAAGCATGGTTAATTTTGTTCTACCTTTTGCTATGGGCTAATTGGCCCAGTAATTCCCCTGGTGAGAAGTTGCTAGTAATGATGATTAGAGTAATGGACATATACTGTACTGAAGATTAATTTAGCTGAAGAAACTTTTTTCTCTTGTGAAACTCTGACATGCTTCAGACAGAGACCATAGGGCTTTCTTGTTTTATGGCAAGGGTAGATTTTATATATATATATTTATATATATATATGTATGTGCAAGGAGTTTTTGTTACTATTTGCTTGAGTTTCTGAATATACAACTTGTAGGATCTGATATTCAGAGGTACAGAGGCATTTCAGCTTCCACTGAAATCACAAGTTACAAATTTTGATTTGGGAGCTTCTCAGAGTCAGCTATGAATTAAATTGTAGATTCCCATTCTTTTCCTCTGTTTTTGTGTTTGTTTTTGCTTTTGTTTTTCCTTTCTTTTTCCTATGTCCTCCTTTCCTCTATATTGTTTTGCTTTTTACCAGGTACATTGGTAGATTCACCCTCTGATTACTCCTGTGCTCTAGACAGTAGCCTTGGGGTCTCGTAAGTTATTGACCAACACTTTTGCTATACTGCAGGCTTGTTGTTACCATATGGTTCAGGCTGCCATGATCTTTGTGGAATGGAGTGTAGGAAGCATTGCATGCTCTCACCCTCAAAGAAGAAATTCAGACAGCTATGTAATCTCCTTTCAGAGTTTTAGTCTTTGAAAATCCGATCTGTTATGGAAACCGTTGTCCCATAATGACAGAAACATTAGTCCTGTGTGGCACCTCTTTTGTATAATTCTATGCAAACCAGACAAGGTATTCAATTTCGTTCAGTTTTTTAAATGTATAATTTGGTATTAGATCCCCTGGCAGTAGTCCACATAGGTTGCCACTTGATTTTGAATTATGCACTAATGCAGCGGTAACTTGGAATTTCAGCCCATGTCCAGCTTGCAATGCTGAGTTTTCTTACCAGTGTTAATGACTGATAATGCATTGGAGAAGTGAGTGGTTGCACATTCATGGTGCACTGCAGCGTCAGATCTTTTTTGCACATTTTCAGAATGTGTACAATGTATTCTAATACAATCTATAAATAGCTTTTAGATTATTCATAATCCATCTTTGTGTTGGAGATCTCCCTGTGGAATGAGATTCCTAGCTGCAGTTTTTATTTCTTCAGTGGTTCTTTCTAGCTCTCAGGAATATCCACAGTAAAATGTTACATTAGACTTATTTTTCTTATTCTTAAGATATTCACAGAAGTTGAAAGAGAAAGGATTATCAAATGATGTTTGTGACCTTACGTATGACCAATTCATCCAGTTTGCTTTTGCATCAAACCAAGCAGTCATTCTCTGCATTAAAAATGTGGACCCAGTGTCTCATTTGAATTTGTCCAATTTCATCTTCCAATGATTGGTTCCAGTTATACCCTTCTACAATTAATAGATATAAATGGGCTTCCAGTAAGTGATATTTGCTCTTGGGAAGGTATTTGGACTGCTATAATCTTATGTCCTCTCCGTTTGGGAAGCCCTGTAGGTAAGACATTGTCTCAGCCCTTAGGCCATTTTTATTACTACTTTTTGGACCTTCAGCTTTTCAACAGTTTTTAAAAATATGGCCACCAGAATTGTGGAGGGCATTTCAAAATCAGGCGTACCATCTGTAAGCGCAGTTGTAATTATTTTCTCATTCTTACGGGCTACTTAGTGCTCAGCTCACCTGTTTTTATTTATTAATTAGTAGTTTCACCTAATTCCTAATTTCCTTTGTTGATTCCTTGGTGAGGGTTACTTGAAATCTACCATTCATTCACGTAGCATATGCTTTATTGATTTTATAAATCTTGATTTTATAAATCTTGATTTTAAAATTAAAATGCATGTACCAGATCAGATGCTGTGCAAAAGCTGAAATGTTTTATAACTGATTAACCCTCCCAGCCACACCTGTTATCGAAGTGTGACATCAGGCTTATTTGACAAGACTGTCTTTTTGTTTGTGTACATAGCAAAGTTTCCCAGTTTTCCTTGGTTCTCTGCTTATGTTTTTCTGTTTGTGAAAAGCGCATGCTTTCCCTTATCTGTATGGAACCATTACATTGGCACAGAAAGCGAATGCAATTTATAATTCAGTTTTTAAGATAGGCTGTCAGCAAATCCTGTCCTGACCGCTCTTGAGAGTATCATATACAAAAAATAATTGTTCCTAGGTTTGTGATTGATGTAGCAGAACTGATAAAAGTTGCATTGTTTAAAAGTGTTTATAAATCACCCTGTCCATATGTTCATTTCCTGTAATCTGTCATTATGGTTTCAAATATAATTGTGAGAGACACAAAACTGGCTTCATAACGCTCTGGAATGAGTTTTGCTTCCATTTGGTGTACGTTGAAAGGTGGCTCAAAGCAAAAATTGTAATCCTGGAATACCATGTACGTTGCAACAGGATATCTTTGCTTTGTGGTTTTGAATTACTGAAGGGTGTAGTCTGTCTTCTGCGTTTTTCCCCTAGCATTGCTGGGATTTATGCAAAGTAACTGGGCCAGTTATAGGGATTGCTTGGCAGAGAGGATCACATGCTTTTTTCAAGTACAATTCTTGTTCTCACTTGGGAGGTTAACATTATGACAGGCTGGGTTTACAGTCAGTGTTGAGCTGGGGTTTTGGCTCTGCCTGACACAGATGGGCTACTAGAGTGCTGTGTGGTATGATCACAGATGCAGAGCTCTCGGCTCCCTTCCTGAAGATGCTTCCCAGTTTCTCAGCTAGGCCTAGAAGCTGAATGAGGGAGCAGTTATTGCAGCAAGAGTGAAATCTGAAACGCTCGCTTCATGCACAGGTTTCTGCATTGCATGGGATGGAAAAATAGTTTTGGAGAAGCAACGTAAGTTTTACTAACCTTTTAGTTCTTTGTCAAAATCAGCCAGGAGCATGGTGGAGGCAGAGATTTCCTCTCTGTTACCAAGCGCCCCTACTCTCCCAGCTCGCTAAAATGGGAGAATGGGTACAGCACAAACATATTCTTCTAATCCCTATGTTTGTCACGCAGGGTACCCAAGCATTGCTGCTAATGAGGTTACTAGCCTTCAAATTGTACAAGTTTTCTTCCATTTTTAAAGATTATTGCTTTAAAGATTATTCCTCTAAAGAAGAAGAATAAAGCACACAATATTGTTCTCTGAAGCTGCCACATGTTCTTCTAGAAGAAAGTATTAACTGCCTAAATATCCTATTCAGTTTTCCTTACTTAAGAGTCCTGTTCAGGCGACTGTCCTTTGCTCAGCTCCATCAAACCATATGAGCCTCCTATTCTGCATAGTGGGCAAGGACAACATTTGAATGCAGAGTGTCTGTATTGGGAGATTTGATTTTAGTCAAGAAGTACTGAAGAGCTTTCTTTCTGAATTAGGGTTTTGGGATATAATAAAAAATGTTAGCTGTGCAATTGAAAAGTGTCCCTTATGTCCAACTCAGGATGTGCTTATTTTTCCCCATCTGAAAAATTGGAAAGATGTAACATTTTTGAGTTCTGTTGTTCAGTAAAGCAGTAAGAGTAAATTCTGTTACTCTTACTATAAGAGGTCAGAGCAGATGGTCAGGCTAGCTGTCTGTCCTCCTTTTCAAATCAGCAAATCAATGCTTTATTCCTGCTTCCCAGGAGAGAATTTATTAGCTGCTTCAGGTGTTATGTTCATGCCATTGTACCAAATATGGTTGGTATGATGGTACATTCCAACGCTCTTTTATTTATCTTTATTAGACTTTTATAGTTAAAAATTTAGAAGAGATTTCTTTAACAACATGATCGGTTTTACTATTAACTTAGGAACTTTCTCTCACTTGGAGAAGCTGTTGGTAGTGTATAAACAGTTATCTACCAGCAAAGCTATATTTTCCCTTAATGCATCTCTGACTTTGATTTGTATTCATTTTGCGTTTATGCAGACATACTTGACATCTGCTTGTAATTACTGGGTAGGATTTACAAATCAGAAATGCAAACACAAGCACACAGCTTTTTTATCATATGTAAGTCACCTTTCAAAAACTGTCAAAGAATCATATTTTTAGAAGCTGTACTTGTATAGACACAAGTAATGCAATAGCTGTGTCAGTCTTTGAGATTATGAACATGCTTACGATGAGAATATTCTTGGCGTAAGTCAGGAGTATTATATAATAAGGAAACAATGTCTTTTTATACTTTTCTTCCAAAACATTCCCTAGTGAGAACTAGACTGAAAAACCCCCATAGGATTGCCTATGAATAGATCTCCTTGCAACATGATAACTTTAGCCAAATTACACAAAGTAGATTTAAAATCCTTGTCATGTTTTCACAGTTATATTTTTAAAACCCTTTATTGGCATCTAATATGAATTCTGATTGTATAACTCTAAGTCCCAGACCAACAATGTATAGATGTACAAAACTGTCCCTGTAGCAGTATGGATGTCTAAGAGGAAGAAGAGACAGTGATCAAAAGCAATAAACTACTTGAATGAAATAAATTAAAAACAGCGGGACTAATCCTGCTTCACCTGGTGCCCAGGACATACAAAAAAGCAGTGCAGAACGCTGAGGAAAAGTGTCTTTGGCTCAGTAGCGGTATAGGTCTATGGTTGTGTACAACACAAATATAAAGCCTAGCATACAGTCAGGAAGGAGATCTGCTGTTGCAACGCCATCTCCAGAAAAGTCAGAGACATGCTGTAACAAGAGGTGTCAAAAGGGAAGAGGATTGGCCCCTACAGCAGTTCAGGTTTAGAAAGTACGCAAGTGCTAGATGGTTACCCCTCTTCACTCCTTTTGCTTCCCAGTGACTTACGTAGCTCTCAAGTGCAACGCAGAATATAGGCCAATGCGTTTTACGTGGCCACGTACAAATGCTGAAAATCGAGGTGGAGCAAAAGGAAGATGAATTTGGATACAGCAGCTGTTGTCTGTGTTAATGATGTTTCCTAATGTTTTATGAGTAGTTTCTAAAGAAAGCTGTTAATCCATGGTGACCAAGAGTATGAGAAAATATATGTGTATAATAAGTGGTATTTGGAGTGTGAATAAGGATTTGGGAGTGTAAGTTAATGGTCCAAATTGGGCAGGAACAGTTCATCAGCAAGCTTAAGAGCCCCAAAGGAGTAGTAGTTTTTGGGTATGCAATGTATCTGTTTCCAGACAGACCACCTGGGAATAGGTATATATAGCCAGTCTCCAGAACAGAATGGAATTGTCTTGTTTGAGTTTTCCAAGCTGCTTTTATATTAAATAAGAAACACAAAGTTGATTTGTGATAAAAGGGTAGAGCAAAACAGTAGTTAGATGATTTGAAGGATGCTGCCTAAAGTGGGAAATATATTGTGAAATAGTGTATTTTGGAAGAGACTTCTCTCTGGCAGGCATAAACCAGGACACACATCTGGGAAAGAACAGATAGCTGAAAGATGGACCTTGTCTCCAAGCAAAATATGAGTCATTGCAAGGCATATGGATTAAAACAGTGATAGACCTTTCCTTCCTTATTTTTGTTTTCAGAATCCTGATCGCTTCTTCAGAGTAGCTAAATCTTAGCCCTTCTGCCCTCCCTCAATGTCTGGTATAGATCAAACAGAAAATGACTCTGGAAGAAACCCTGGTCTATTCCTTTGCTCCAAGGCAGAACCAACTCCAAACAAACTTTTCCTGATGGATATTTGTCTAGCTTGTTCTGAAATGTATTTGGTGATCAGGATTGCACAACCTTCCAAAAACCAGCATTTACTTATCATTGTAGTTGATTTCCCTTATTTTTCCTTTATTCTTATCTAACTGCTGCTGTGGCTTTGAGCACACAAAGGGGAAAGGAGAATGAGATCACAAGCCAAATTTATACTTTTACCATTAGCTGTTCGTCATCTCTACAAAGACTGAGAAGCTTGTTCTTTATTTTTGAACGAATGAGATGCTACACAGATAATTTTTCATAGAGTTCAATGATGTGTATGCAAAAACCATGGAAGTTAGATGCAGTGCATCAGTGAGGAAAAAAAAATTGGGTGCTGATCTCCCTTTGTGCTCAGCAACATAAATATGGTAAACTGACTATATTGTGTTCTTTGAATTGACTGATAAATGGTGAGCAAGATCTTTTTTTAAGGGAAAACAAACCTCCTTTTTTGTGAGGATATATTTTTGGAAGAGCAATAAGTAATGCCATAAAATGTGGAACATTCAAAATTGTTTAGAATCTGACAGTGGGTGAACTAGTGTAAAATCTGTTAGCTGTGTATGATGGACTGCGTAGCTCATTGGTCCCCTAGCTTTCTGGAAAGCTTCACTTAAATAGTTTAACTTCATGTATTTTTTGGGAAAAAAGTATGCAAAAAAGCAGGAAGTTGTTTCAGACTTTCAAAATAAATTTGTCTACAGAATACATAAAAAGACATAAAAGATACATATCTCGTGCCAAAAAAAGAGCTTCTCTGTACTATAGATGTTAAAAAAAATACCATTTGTTTAAAATGTATGTGCTGGGAATCGTTTGAAGTTTCTTATTGTTCTCAAGACTCTCATCTAGTATCAGTGCAAATATTTTCATATTTAACCTGGAGAGTGAGATGAAATGATGATAAGAGGGAGACTTTTGACAATGACAATGTGACTGACAACTCTTTGCAACAAGAGTAAAACAATCAATCATAATTTATCTAAGAAATGCAACTTATTTTTGGCAGGGGGGTGGAATCCATGGCATCTGAGGCACAACTTGGCTTCAGTAGATAGCCAAGAGCTGATGTTGTTTTCTTTCTCTTGTGGCCAAAAAAAAGATGGTGTTCTTAAGTGGATCTTTTCTGTGGGTATTTGAAGAAGCATAATTCTAGACTCCAACCAAATACCTACTTTATAGCCAGAACACTGATAAATGAAGGCTGGTAGAAGACATAAATTTGAGAAAAGTATGTAGGAGTTTTTTGCCCTCTTCTTTGATCCTTATCTGCCCATATGTGTAAGACATCACATCCACGTCTCTAGTTTGGCTGTATCTGACATGGAATTCAAGTGGTTCTTGTAGGTCCGATACAAAATCCAACAAAGTCAGTGAGATACTTTCCATTGATTTCAATGGGTTTTAAATCAAGCTTTATCCACTAACTGCCTGACAGTAATATTTTGGTTACCTTTCATTTACCAGAGTATAAGGCAGAATTAAAAACAAAAAAGGAGCTTTGCTGGTTAATTTATTTACACACATTTTCATTAAGTCCAAATGCTAATGTCCCTTTTAATAAAAAAAAAAAAAAAACAAACAAAACCAACAACCTTCGTCCCTTCTCTAAACCCTTCAAATACAAGCAACCAGGGAATTATATAAATAGATATTCTTACCTTTACTACAAAAAATTCATGCGGAAGTCCTATCTTGGAATAAGCTATTCATTAGCTGGCTTGGCAGGAGGAACACAATCCAAATGAATGAGCTGCCAAGAGTATTTTTAGTGGTTTTATATGTTGCCCATTCAAATCTTGGAAAATTTCTTTAGAAAATTGGACAAACTGACCACTCATTTTTATGGGCTTTCGCAAGATCTAAAAGTGAAAAACAACTATTGTATTTAGCATCTGTTAATGGAGGTTTCAGGCTACAGAACTTGAGAAAGTACTGCTGGGAAGCTAATACAATAACCATAAAATATTGGACTGATAATAGGAAACACTGGCACTGAACAGATATGGAAAGAGTCATGCTAATATTCCATATCCAGGCCTGTTACCCTGTGCCGAGTGCTAAAGATACTGTAGTTAAACATATACAGTAGTAGAGATCTGGAATGAAGTCAGAGTCAAACTCAAGATAGATGAAATTGTCTCTTTCTACCATGAATACTATTGGTTGGATAATTCTGTCTTTGGAGAATTAAAAACCAGGAACTTGGACACAGAAGAGAAAGCAAGTTGTGCTAACATTTTTCCAAATGGGGAAATATATGTCCTTACCCCACATATGTAATTAAGCCCTCATCTTCCTTTATTTGAAGTCAGTGGCATTTTTTTTTTTCTTTTGCTTTTTTGGGAATTGGATCTAGACTTGTGCTGCCATTGTAACTGTTCCCTTGACAGGTTTTTTTCTCCCCAAGCTGGAAGCTAGAAAATCAATAAAAGGGAAACTATTCACCAGATATCAAATGAGTTTCAGTGGATTATATTTTATTTGACTCAAAGTGGAAAGGAATGACAAGAGAATATTACCTTTTTAATCCCACATAAAATACCTTTCTGGGAAACTGTTCTCCGCACATGGAGCTTTATTTTGAAGATCTTTTTTCCCCGCAATGCTGTCTTTTTTTTAACCTGTACAAAGGTGATATCCAAAACCTGCCCTCAAAATATGTTTTGGCTTGCAACTTCTGCATATTGGGATCCTCTGCAAGATGAGGTATAGGCAGGATATTTTAATGAATTTTTAAAATTATCTAAAAAAACTTCCTGAAGTATTTGAGTGTGTTTGAGTGTGTATGTGAGAGAACACAGCTGGAGGAAGCTTGAGATGACAGAAGTAGTACAAGATTTTGACTGTGAATAAGCAGCGGTCAAACAAAAGTTCCTCAAATGACAGAACGGCGGCAGAAGCAGCTTAAGGATACGTTTCACCAGTGCAGGTGCCCACCATGGAAGGTTCACAACGTCTCCAAGTCAGGCTACCCTTGTGTAAAGCGAGCTCTTCACAACAATGAATGAAACTGTTCTTCAGGTGCAGGAAATCAGCTGGAGCCAGTGAAGCTGAGCAAACTTAAATATTAAATTTGTCTCTAAGTTAAGCATGAGTAATAAAAAACCTCTTTAAAATTATATTTTGATTTTGGATCAGTTATGCCATTGCTTAATATCACCCAAAGATCAGCTCACGGTTAAATGGGCAAGAACTGTTTTCTCTGAGAAGAAAACTCATCTTGTTAAATTTGATTTATGCCACAGTAAAGAGGCACCATGATCAGGCCGACAAGTTTTAGAGTTACTTTGGGCAGAATTAACTTCACTCAGGCTGCTTCTCAGTTATGGGCTTAATAAGTCTTCTCCTTCAATATATTAATTTAAAATGGCTCTACACAAAATGATACCTACTTTAAAAATCAGGGGTGAGAAATACATCAGCATAAAATAATGCCTTTAAAATTCAAAATTGATAAACTTAATTGTTCTACATTTATAGAAAGGAAAATTAGGATTCTTATAATTGCTGTCAGCTAACAATGTGGCTTTAATATTTTTCCTTTTGACATTTGTTCTGTTGCCAGGTGTATCTGCTTATGTTCTGTGATCTGCTTTGCATTACTTTTATAGAAATATTACCATTAAAAGTGCTACATATAGTATTAAATAGCAGGGTGAGTCAGGAGACACGGGTCGAATCTCTAGCTCACAAATGAGAAGTTTGGATGCCTCATCTGAGTGATATGCTATAAATACCTACAACCAAATCATCAGTCTGGCACTACTGATAATCTTGGCATGAAGTTGAGCCAGGCAGGAGTGCAATATCCCAATATCCAGGGTAATGAAGATTGCAGATTATGCATAGACAAAATGCACAGGAAAGACTTTTCTATACTGGCTGCTCTTGCTACAGTTTATTCTTCTGTCAGTATTTCCCCTATAAACTCCTTTTATTCATAGGTTTGGCAGTTAGCCATAAAATTTTGCTTCTAGCTGGAACTTGGCAGACAGTTATTCAAGTCAGGAAAATTATTTTAAACAAATTTTTAAAATATATGGTATGTATTGGGGCTCTTTTAAAAGTTAAGAGGTGCAGTCATTTTTTTCTGAGAAAAAGGCTTGGTTTCAGTGGGGTTTTTTTATTGTAAATCCTCTAAACAAATTTTTAAAAAAGGAAAAAAGATTGTTGTAACCAATTAGAAAGAGGAAACACGAATTTTCTTTCACAAGTATGTGTATAGAGGTACTGTACATAAATGTCAAGGACTTGTGTATTTGGAAGTGATTGCTTTTAGGGTATTGCTTTAAATTAAATACATAACTTATCACTGTGATGGGATAAAGCTTGTTTATGGTGTTATAAACTATAAGGTAAACAGTATGCAACATATAAGTAATTTTAAATGCCCATACTCCCTCTTTATCTTTATTTACCTTTCCATAACCTGTCTGCGAGTCTTGTACACAAGAGTGTTGGCAAATCAACCCTTTAACAAATTCAGCATAATACAGTAGTTGATAAGGTTGTGGGAACAAGTAGATACCATTATGTCAATGTGTTGCATGGTCTAGGATCCAAGTATACTCAGATTGCATGTGCATGTCATGTCAGCAGAACAGCCTCTCTTTTACTTCAGGGTTTGTGGTGTTAATTTGGGCAAATACCACCAGGACCACCACAAATCAGCAGGAGTGAAATTTGATGGTGATTGTGGTAACAGCTCCTGGCTTTGTGTCAGGGTCTGTTCTTCTCCGTGTTCTTACCGCCTACCTATAGGCTGGAAAACAAGGAGAAGTCCCACCCTGTGCTCTCCCCTGTCACTTTTCTCCTACTTCTAAACTGTAGGTTTACTACCTTGTTGATTAATTTTAACCTAGAGCTTCAGTAATTCATAGCATTCCTGCCATAGCTCTCCTTACCCTGGAATGACTTCCTCAACTACTGTCCAGTGGGTCTCCATCAAATGAACAGATCAAGAAGGACATGAGGAGGTCCTAAGCTGGCACAGGTATTTTATCAAGAGGAGATGAGTCTGGGATAGGTACCTGACCCTTAGGAGTAATGTTTAGGATTTTGTTTTTGTTTGTACTGTTCTTTACATGGAAAGCATGATTTAAAAACATTCAAAAATATGTAATCACTGAAGTATGATTGCAATTTCATGTGGCATCAGAATATGGAAGAAACCCTGAAAAATACGCCTCGACAGGAAAGATTTTGCACATTTGACAGTGCCAGCAGTGTGCCACTGTGTGATCTTTGGAAGCTGATGGAAATCCTCTGCTTTTTCACAGGCATAACGCTCACCCTTTTGTCAGTGTTGCTCTTTTCTTTCCACTGCATGTGCTGAAGTGATGCAGTTTTTAACTTTTGAGACCAGTTTTAAAAATTGCATGGTAAAGTATTTAAAAGCACCTTTATTTGGATGTTTGCAAATATATTTAATAAGGTAATTCCAAAAAATAATGCCAGATATATTTCCCAGCAATTGGAATCTCTTTTTCTATTATGCACCTGAGGAATTCTGCACATTGGACTCTGGCTGACCCATCACACTGTTTATGCTGGATGAGGAACATGTGGCGTGCAGTGTGAAGGTGGAAAAACCCAGTGTATCCAGGTGCAAATTTTGAATAAGCATTCAGTAAAGCTTGCATGAATTCTTACTACTTTTATGGACTCCAGGAAATATATGGAATGTTGTTAATGCAGATTTATAAGTAGGCCAGAGATAATTAACATATCAAAATGTCCTGAAGATTATGTTTTCCCCTTCATACTTTGTACCTACTGTAGATACAGATAGTAGAAAGGACAGTGTTTATACCAGCAAAATAGGAGGTGGAAGAGCTCTGTAAGGGGCACTAGAATCCAACTTTGGACACTGAGATGTAATTCTCAGCTGTACTACTCATAATGCACCTTTATCCTCCTCCTTCCTGAGGTCAGGTTCTCATCTGTAAATTGGACATAACAATACACAGCCTTAAAAGCTGCAATCGATAAGTATTAAGACTGTGTATTGTATTTGTCATGTGAAAATGAAAATGTTCTCATTATGTCTGTGACAAGATTTCTTTGCACAACCAAATGCAAGGACTGCGTATTTAATAATACCACATTGTGAAGAATACTGTGTAATTTATTATAATTTAAAAATAATTTTTATACTTATTAGGATATAACTTTTAAGTTCTTCTTTGGGAATGTTAATATAATCGATGATATTTTAAAAAGGAATATCGTGTTTCTTATAAACTTTTTAAGGCATCCTATTCCTTCTTTTTTGCGTATTTTAAAATTCTGCCTTTATCTCTCTTCCAAGCCCTGGCAAGTGTTTGCCTCAGGCTGGCTACTGAGAAAGTGGGCAAAGAGTGCTACAATTTATATTGCTTTCTTGGTTATGTTCCCTTTCAGAACCTTTGTGCGTTTCCCAAGGTCTGTGGCTTTTGAGTTGTTTGCCAGCTACACGTGCAAATCTTTAAGTTATAATTCTCCAGAAATGGAGGGAATTGGAGTGATGCTAAACATTTCTCAGTGTAGTTTCCATTTCGGATGGGGCAGATTCAGAGGAATGGATCTGTTTTGAGAGTTCAAATCTGTATATTTCCAGCTACATACTCACATGTACTTTTAAATCTTGGAAGACCATGAAATACTGGAAACTCAGGGAGAATTTTTTCATATTCTTGATCCTGGTCCTGGATGATTGGACCTAAAAGCATTAGAAAAGCATGGACTTCTTGCCTGACTGTTTGGATGTCACCAAAGTTGGTTATTAGCCAACTTATTAGTTGGCTAATAGTTATTAGTTCCTGTTCTCAGGACCTAAGATCTTCTTTATGCTCTAATACTAGTGAATGTGGAATAATATTTACTGTTGTAGATAAGGCAGATACGGGGCTCATGGCTCTAGTTGGGCAAGCATGAATGAAAACCTGGGCAACTAAGTCTGGATTGTCAGGTGCGTTGTCAGTGACATGTATTTGTGGGACATGATTATTGGGGTTTTAAAAGGGGTTTGTCTATTTGCTAGATATCTATCTGTCAAAATAGTAATTTATGGAATATCACCCAAGAAAATAAAACAGATTGCTGTTGTCCAGAGGAGAGGACAGAGGCAAGTGCTCCTCTTGTAAAAATCAGTTATGTAATAAAAATGTACCCTGAGACTTCAGTGTAGGTCATCAAAGCCTGTCAGCAGTGAGTAAAACTAGAATTTGTGTGGTTTTTTTTTTAAACTCATCTGAACAACATAGTTAACTCAGAAATTGAAAAATAGCAACTCAGTTATGTTTTAACTACTTCAGTGCTGATTCCTTTTAGCAGGAACATGTAGGTGCTGTCCTTAGCTGTTGTTAGATACAGAAATAACTGCAGGAGTCGGGTATACTAATGCAGTTGCTTTCTGCTTGGAGTTGTTAGGACAGGAACCACGATTCCTTCTCCATGCCCACAAATTCCATGTTCCCTCTGTTACTGCTCACAACGAAGGAAGGAGGTGATACAGACTGTTTTCAGTGCCAAAAGCCTCAGCTAGCTCATAGGTGCCAAACAGCCAAGCAACATTTCATCCCTTCCTGGATGCCAAAAGCCTCAAGTATCCCTGCTCCACCTGCCAAAACCTCCAACTTTGTCCTGACAACTCCTGCAGTGCAGGCCTGTGTTGTCAATATGAAATTTTGCAACACACTGACAATGGAAAATCTGGATGCAGTATGATACTGAAAAACATGCTGGGATTCGCCTACAGTTTAGTATCAAGATGAATTACGCTGTAAATATTTCCTGTGTGTGACTCTTTTGCATGTTTTATTTTCCAAAACTTGAATTTGAATTTATTCAAAACTGCTGTAGAATGAAAATATATTGCAGAATTCAACACTGATGGCTCTAAACTACATCTGAGCCCCCAGATGTATTCTTTTGTGTGGCTGAATAAGTCCATCATTTGCCTTTTAGCTCATTTCTTGCTGGTGATTCTCCTGGGCTGTCACTGACCTTTACCAGCTTGTGTTTCTGAAATGCTCTTTCTGTTACCAGGCACAGATTCCATTTTGCAGTCAGTTCCTAGTGCGTGGACACCCCTACACAGTGGCAAGGCCCAGTGCAACAATAGCTAATGGGACTGAAATAATGTTAGTAATATAAAAAATAATTACTTCTAAACATCTGCTTAAAATAGCTGCATTTACTCCCAGGTGTTTTTTATCAGTCTAAAATAATGATGCATTGTTTTTTCTCCAGGATTTCATAACTCCGGATACATCCTTTTTAAAATACAGAATAATATATAATTTACTTTGGTACATATAAGTAAAAGATTTATTCAACTTAATGACATATACAGTGCACAATTAGGTAATACATAATGCACCTAGCAATAGCAGAAATATATCAGGAAATGTCTTGAAATCTGTCATAATGAAACAAGTGGAAGTTTTTCTGCTAAAATCAGGTAACGAAAGATCTCATTAATAACTCTCATTTGTCTGGAAATAAGTTTTGACTGTTCTTCTATTTAGTTGCTGCCACAACTGAAATAGTTTTTCCTAAATCTGTAATCTGCATTCTACACCTTACTTAGATTGAACAAAATAGAGGTGTAAATCATTTTTGTATGTGACCTTAGCAGGGAAAGAGATTTCTAGCATAGTTTGTCACAAAGCCATAGACATAACAGCCAGAGTTAAAAGTGAAGGGTACAGTTCTGAGGCTGAATAGCATATCCAGTGATTATCTGCAGGTAAATACTTGTTCCTTCGGTTATGCACTCTGCTCATGGATACAGTCAACAGTGCAATTTGATACCTTTTCCACTAAGTGTGGTGTCTGGAAAGAAGAATCTGGGAAACGCATCACAGAGCTACTCAGGCAGGATATTTTCCCTTCAGTGCCATAATTCCTTGCGCTACCTCTGTTTGGAGCTGTTGTAGGTATGAGGAGAAGAAAACGGCATAGTGCAGTGCTGCGCATGAAGATTAGTGAACAGCAACATAACCTCGTGCTTTGGAAGACTCTGAAAGTCAGGATAGTGTTAATAGTATTTATGGGTTGTGAGAGTGGGAAGAAGCAATAAAAAGGAAATGCTTCATCTCTGTTCAAAATACCATCAAGGATGAAATTCACTCCTGGGAGAAGGGCCAGTACTGAGCTTTGGGTATTGCTTAATTTAGGCCTTCAGTGGGACTGAAGTGGTGTTTATACCCTTCAATAGGTTCTTTCACTTGGGTGAATTTAATCTGAAGAATCTAAATTCTGTATGGAGGAATGTAGTTATATGCAATGTGTTATTAAATAGCAATATGATATAGCTGTGCCAATGTAACTCCTTATGGGGATTCTCTTTTGGAGTTTGGCATGCCTTTTCGAATTAATACAAACCACTTCAATAAGAAGGCATGAGAAAAACCAAAGAGTGCTCACCCAGAGAGCTGCAGTGATGTAGGCATAGTAGCAGATTCATTGGTAAATATTCCTGCATAACCAAGTCTTTACTTGTTACGACAAAGTCTTATTTTGTGAGCCACGTCACTCTAACCTGTTTGAGCAGAGCATTTTATACATCCGTCCAGCCCTAGGCGTCGTCTGCATTGGTAGATGCTGCCCAGAGGTTGCGTTGAATCTCGTCTAGAACCTGGCAGAGCTGAGCACCCTGCTCTGGGGAGGTGCTCAGGGGCAGGTCGCAGGGCAATTTGGGGTAGTTTGTGTTACGATACGTACATGGCAGAGGGACTGTCACCTCGGGACTCTTGCAGATGAACCTGAGTGTTGGGTCTCTACATTTCTTTCATAACACATTCTGTTACAATAATTCTCATGTGTCAAATGCTGTGTACTTGGCTTGTGTTTGTATTTAAAGCAAAAATATATGTTAAAAACTCTGGAAAACAAACGTTTAAGGTATTGGAGCATTGCTGTTGAGAAGCTGAATCTTTGTTATGCTGGACGCTAAACATTTACATATCCAAGCCTTATGTAATGGATGTCTGAATAATAACAAAACTGCATAAACTGACCTTCATTCTCTGGCACCACATCTCCTTTGAAGTCTGCATGACCAAATTCAAGACAATTATGTCATCCTTCATAACAGCCAAACAAAAGTTTGGCCAAATAGTCATTTTTCTCCATATAACAGCACTGTGTTTGATTTTTGTAATGTGTGTCAATGTAGCTGTTGTTATTTACTGGGTGTTACAAGTGACAGTAAAAATCCCCTTGTTTTAGATTAATGATCAGCCCTTGTAACATCTGGATTTCATTTATTTTACCTCAGTGCCCACTTCTGCTATACTTAGTTACTTTGAGTAGTACATTGCAAGGCAAGTACGGCCTGAAAACACACACACACAAATAATTTGCAGAACATAGTGTTACAGTATGTACCCATATGCGGCAGAAGTAAAACAGAGCCCTGGATGGAAGAAGGAAAACTGGCACTAACATTTTTCCTCTGTCCAAATCTACCAGTGCCACACTTTTGGTAAAATTCTCCATGTACGAGGCTGCTTCTCTCAGTTAATGGTTGTCAGCAGAGACTCAGATTGCACGTTACTGGGCCTCAGACCTTGAGGAAACCTTGGCATACTGTCATCTCAGTCTTTGAGACTCTGCCTATGTCACCAAGTGCTTCAAAACTTGTAGTTTATTTTCCCCCATCCCCTGATTCAAGTGATCCTTGCCCAAACCCATATGCAGTGCCATGACTTACTCTTTTTTTGCTTTCAGAATGAATTATAGATTGGATGCATAGATTGAGATGAAATATTTGAAACTACCTTTATTGTATAAACTGGATTAATTTCTGCAGAGAACATCGTATAGGTTCTTAAACATTGCTTTGAATGCAATGCTTGCGTCTAACCCTGCGTTACAACTGGATACAACTCCCGCTAGCATAGCTGGATCCTGTGGAAGTGTGACACCTTTTGCCATCTAGTTCTATGCAAAGAGCAGCAAATCATCTAGGTTGTGTTTATAGCTGTTTTAAGTGATTTTTATCTGGATTCACTACAGCACTTGTGACTTTACTTGATCATGTCACATCATGGGTGCGCATGTGCATGCACACATTTATGTATGTGTAGGTACGTACGTACTTTCACAATGAATATGCTCAATGTAAGTGTGGCACTTCATCTGTTGCAAAATCAAACCACTAAAGGAAAAACACTTCCATTCTAATATGCTTCAGCAAAGCTTCGCTGCTGAACCACGTTAGAATTATGACTGAAGACAATAAAAACATGAACAATTGAAGTTAAGAAGCAAACCATGAATGCAGTCCTGAGGTACAATAATACTCTTTTGTGCCCAATTGCAATTACCTCTTGATTTAATTCCTAAATGAGCTTCCAAGGTTTTGTTGGTTTAAATCATGATGTTGATGATCTTTTCTTTATTTTACTTCAATTTCGTACCATGGTGTAGACAAATGTAATATGTAGAGTTTATGAAACCAGACAGCTAGTAAATCAATATTATTTTGCTAGTAAATTACTAAGCCAGTGCAAGCTGCTTTTAACTCTTTCCCATGGGACAAATAGTTTGAACTAGCTGGAGTTTAAATCAACACTGTGGGCACTGAATTAGTCAATGATTCTGAAGAAGGCTTTGTTGGCATAAACTTCTGCTTTGATCATCCTAGTATTTACAGCTTTTTAATTAGATACAGTTCAGAACAATGGCTTTTATCAAAGCAGTTTGCTAAGTGAACAACTGGACATTGTTTAGGGCTTTAGATGACATTCTGTCTGTTAATATCATGTGGCTGGTTTTAATACAATGATGAAGTTAGGATTATTTTAGGCATTGCCACTGCTTTGTCAAAAGAAACTCGCTATTCTGAAAGAGTGTGGCATGTATTGCTTTTGTAATATCATAAGTTTAATAATTTCTCGACATATTAAAAAACAATCATTTGCCTTGGGATTACAGAGGACGAACTTTAATTTTGCACTCATAAATTTGAAAGAAGTGACTCTTTTGTTCATCTTGACTTATTTTCATGTGCTGAGTGATTTGTTGGGAAGTGGTGAGCGCTTTTTGCTCACGATTGAAGGCAGTTGGTTCCATTTTCAGTGTCAGACATTTCAGAGTTGGCTTCTGATGTAAAGTAAACCCAACGCCAGCACAAAAATTCCTCGGGGATCTTGGCAGAGCTGGGCTCTATCGTTTCTGGAACAGTAGATTGGCCTGAGTACACTTTTAAAGCTTTACAATGTTTGTAAAATTTGTAAACTTAGGGGAGCAAGAAAGTTAAGGAGCCACTGATGTGTTTAGACCAACTTCTGCAGTTTACTGTTCAAATGGAGATAGCTTATCCTCTAATTAGCAAAATTTTTTTTACAAGCTCAAGGTTTTTGATGAAGAGATGGAAAAGTTTGGAAATTGCAGACGTTTGTTAGCTGCTTAACTTTGGGGAGTAGTGCTATTATACTAAATCTGCCTACTTTTATTAATGCCTTTAAAATGTGTTTGAGTAGTCCTTCTGCCTAAGTTAAGTGTAGCTAAGTTTAACTATTTGCCATTTGGGTTTCTAAAATGATCCTTGTTCAATAGTTATATGAACAACTGCGGTGTGAATGCATCCTGAGTGTAACAGCTCATTCACAGAAACAGGCCAGTTCTGTGGCACGTGGTTGGTTTTTGTTTGTTTGTTTGTTTGTTTTTTTGTTTTGGTTTGGTTTGGGTTTTTTTGACTATAATATTTAGGAGAAAATCCCTTTGCCTACACCGTGTGGTGTTGAGTCGTATTCCTTGCATGGTGCTATTTTGAGAACAGCTTTGTTTCTATTGTTTATCATTTTCACTTCAAGCTTGGTAGGCTTTTATCTGAGTCAACTTTCTTCATGGCTGAAGATGAGCTGACTGTCTGTACTGTTGAATTTAAGGACAGTTATGTATTTTTTCCCCTTGTACCATAAGATTTGAATTACACATCCCTCGCTTTTATCACTTTTGTGAGGCATTTTGGAAGAAAATAGGACTGAGTCTTCTTCTCGTGAGCTTACTGAAGTTATTTCTTAGAGAAAATATGGCTTACTAAAGTGTGTTCATCTGGTTTAGTAGTAGGATATATACTAATCTCTTGCACTTCTCTGGATCTAGTCACTCATGAAAATCTTTTCAGCATTTTAAACATCCTTTTTTTTTGGCACTTACGAAGACTTAAATGTTGAGTTGGATGCAGTTTATTTGGTAATGTTTTTATCTCTTTGCCTTATGTTTGCTGACAGATAGCCCTTTGGTTGGTGTTTCTGTGCACTTGTTTTGTGGGAGGGGGAGTAATCTGAAACACCATCTGATTAAGTTGTGCCTTCCTATGGTTTCAAAAATAACACAGTCAGGTGAATGTAGTGCCTTTGTTTATCCGAGGTCTGTTTGGATGCCCACGGAAGTCAACAGGAATAAAAAATTGGCTGTATAAATAGTTGTTTCAGTAAAGCTTGGATGAACCCTTCAGGTTCTCTTGTTTGTGATTGTATTGGGCCAGAGTAAATATCAGTCAATATTCTCTGTCACCCGAGAGAAATGACTCATTGCCTCATTTTTATCCACAATATGACTTTCATTCATAATGGTGTTAATAGCTGTTACGTTATTATGTTTGCAGTAGTTTATGTGCACACTCTATCACCACAGTGATTAGAGAAATTGGTGTTTTCATCTCAGCCTGGGTGTAATTTAGGGTTCTAAAAATCTTAATTTCTTTATGATAACAGGCCCATCGTATGTCTGACAACTCTTAGGGAACCATTATGTTTGACATTTTACTATAAAAATCTGTGCATGTTTTTTCAAGAGAGAATTTTTAAAGGTTGCAGGCACAGAGGAATGAAAGTAGAATGTAAATGGAACAGCTGCTGAACAATTATAGTGAAGTCAAAGAAATGCTTGGGGAAATCCTGAATTTGATTTTCCTATGGTTTCTTCGTGAAGAAAATCATAAACCAAAAAGTAATCTCTTCAAGCAGGACATTACTGAATGATTTGATTCATATCACTTTTTAATATTGAACTATTGTGCTAAGCTGCGATTTTCTAAAATGTTTTGATAATTTTCTCTGGGAAATGTCAATTTTCTTAAACAGGATACAATGCAAATGAAAAATGACATTTTTAAGAGGTCAAGCAGAATTTTGGGTTTTGTCACAAATCTTTAATTTCTATATTTATGGTGTCTGGTAATGTTTTTGAAGCCTGTGTAAGTGAATTTAAGCTTAAATCAGTGTTTAATTACTGTAGCCTAAAAATCTTTAAGCCTTTTTCCCCAATTTCTTTCAAATTAGTGGCACTTTTTGTAATGAAGTTGTATTCTTGGTTTGTTTCCCTGATTGCAGTTCTGGGCATGCACTTTACAAAAGATTTGAGTTGCTTAATTTCTGTACTACTGCTGAGTGCAGGCATACTCGAGGAGATAAAAAGAGACTTTCATCCTCTCATTAGTCCTGGATATGAAACTTCTTTGGTCAGGATTTCAGAAAGCCCAGCAGCCTGCTCAGAACATGACGCCTGGTCTGGCTGCTTGAGATCAATTGTGTAGTTCCTACACCATGTATTGGACATACGTACATTGGGAATGGCAGCATATATGGACATAGCAGTCTGTCGGTAGAATGCAACGCATCAAATACACTGTATCTTCAAAGACTCTGCTTCCTTTCCCATGTAATTATTATATGTTAAAATAGTAAATAAGTTTGAGATACTGTAAATAAAAAGCAAAGTAATATACTCTGTAGTATTAATGCCAAGCAGTAAATCATGTACCAAATCAATTAATGGTTTTTTTTGTCCTCTCCATCCTCCATTTTTTCAGACCTCCAGAATTACCCGCTCTGATGAAGATAAGGAAGGCTCCTGGGATGCCTGGGGGGCCTGGAGTGATTGCTCACGGACCTGTGGTGGGGGAGCCTCTTATTCGCTGAGGAGATGTTTAAATGGCAGGTAAGCCACATGCTTACGTGTATTTATTCTTCTGCAACTCTGCCATATTTCCCTCTCCTCTGATCCATTGTTGCGTCTGTTTCTGGAACCGAGTGCCGTGTGCAGATCAAGTGTTATGAAATCCTGCTTTTAATATACTTTCAAAATATATTAGACAAATATCTGAGCCTTCAACTCTGATAGAACTTTAGCATGTTATTAAATATGTTTGTGGAATAACAAGAATGATTTATTTAGTACAGTCAAAAACTGAGAGAAGTCCCTGTCACCATAATACAAAGTGAATGGTGAGTTACCTGCATACAAATTAGCCTGCACTTGAACATTACTTGAAATAATGTTCAAGTGCAGGCTCCTCCATGTCTTCCCTGTAGTAAAAAACAGGTGACTTACTCCATGTATAGATGTATCAAATGCTGCTTTCTGTTAGGAAACTTTTTCTCTGCCAGTTCTTTCTATGCAGTGGTCCTGGTGGCCACATGTTTTTGTGGAAAAGCCTCAGTGTAGCTTGAAGAGAACAGCGTATGCGGTGAAAACAATTTACCTCAGTAGTAAAGCTGGACTAACGGAGGACTTGTTGCTACAATCCTGAAAGTATGAGTAATGCAATAGGCTTGTAGTCAGGCGAGAAGAGATCCCAACCAGCCTAGAAGCATCTGTGCTGGCGTCCGTAATTGCTTATTATTAATTATTCTTAAACGTTTTTAAAACTGCTGATTATGTTTAAATTTCTATTTTGTTGAGATTTTTTTAAATTAAATGTAGTATCACCCAGGAAGTCAATTTTTCTTAAGGAAGGCTTGTAGTGTGATACATTAGTTAAGTGCAAACTGTATGAAATACATAGCTAAAGACGATTGATTAAAACACTGCCTGTTTCTTTTAGTGCAAAATGCACAAAGATCTTTGAGAAAAGTAATATTTCCAGCAAGAAGCCGTGATATTCTACCACTGTGTTAGGGACTGTGAAACGAGCTCAATAAATTGTAGCGATATAAATTCCACTGTGGTTTTATTAATATTTTTAATATGTTCCCCTGTGAAAAACATGTGTTTTCCATACCTTGACAAATGTGTAGTTTAAAAGGTTTTTTTCTGTTTTATTGTTGTTGTAATGTCCAGGAAATGCGCAATTGTGAAACAAAGTTTTCACATTGGTATGTATCATAAACATTTTTAACTTGGACCTTGCAATGCAATCACTCTTGCAAAAGAGTGGAAATTTGAGACATGTAATATTTTGAGCCTGGAGAGTTGTACCTTCAGCTGAGCTGGTTGAACTCTTGCTCCAGGCATCCATTGCTTTTTCCTTTTCAAATGATATTTTTCAATCCCTCACACATATTAAAGAATTTTGTAATATTTGCAATCAATTTTCATGCAAAAAGTGGAAAATTTAGTCCAAGCTGTAAATTACCAGCTATACATTCATGCATTCTTTAATGTAAGGCAGGTCTTTTTGGTATGAAGGGATTATTCCAAAACACTATTCCTGATTTTAGAGACATCACTAATTATAACTTCCTGTCAAGTCATTTGAAATATGTTTTCAGTTCTATCAAGGGCTTGATTTTGCCATTCTTAAGAAGAAGAATATCCTCCCCTGTGCAAAAGTGCCGGTCAGTTATTGAGAAGTTTTGCAAACTGTGTCCCTAAAAAAAGTGTGAAACCCACACATCCCCATATTTATGAGACCACAGTAAATAATCATGACTTTATCATATGCCTGTTACTTCATCTACTAACAACAGACTTTGCTGAGGATCTGAAGTGCCTGGATTTCAGGATTCGCATGCATTGGGCACCTTAGAAATGCATGCAGTCCATGAGAATTATATGTAATTTAAAATTATGAATTCTGCTCAAGTGGCTTTGGGTCAGTAAAATTATGTCCTGTTCCTCAAAAGTATTGCATTCATTTTTGGGAGAAAGGAAAGGTTTAAGGCTGTTTTTCTTTTCCTCAACAGAATGGGAGAAAGGAAAATGAATGCTCATTAGCCCTATGCTTGATTAAAGGATTGCTTAGATATTCTGATCCTCTTTTCCTCTGGGTTACATCCCGTGGATTAGAAGTAGCTTTGCTGAAGTCAGCATAGATCAGGCTTAGGGATGCCTTGTGAAATCTTTTTCACAAAATAAATGTGTTTTTCATCAGGTTTGCAGTAAATTGGGCTTACAGGGAAAGCCACACGTTCTTTGCTGAAGAGAGACAGGAGTGTAACCTGTTGAGTCCCCAGACCCCCTTTGTATTTAAACCTTGTATTTTGAGTCCAAATTATGGCAGGGCAGTAGCAATAAAAGTCTAATTTTCAAGAGAATAACTAGCTGTAAACCAGGCAGGGTTGTGTTTTGCTGTTACTCAGTGTAACCATTTTTACTCTGTTTTTCAGGAACTGTGAAGGTCGGAATATTCGATACAAGACCTGCAGTAGTAATGTGAGTCTGGCCTTTAATCCTATTTTACTTATTCAAACAATGTGTTAAAGTTTAAGAAATGCTGCTTCTTGTTTAAAACCTTACGGTGCATAATTTTCTTTCCATCATTATTACCATTTTTAAAGCTTTCAGTCTGCATGACACCACGAGGTCTCAAATTTAGGCTTCCCAAATGGACATTTTCTTTTGAAATTATAGTGCCAATTGTGATTCAGAATGTTTTATATCATTTATTAGGAAAGTTACACATTTTGGAGGATTAAAAAATCAGATCTCATCTTAAACTAGCAAGTGCTTTTCCTGGGGGTGCTGTCTTTCAGATGAAGCATTAAACTGAGCTCCTGATCATTTGTGATTATTAATGATAAGGTAGCACTCTTCACATGAGCAAAGAGGTTAACCGCCTGTGTCCCTTTCAAATCTTTAATTGGGTAATTACTCCTTATATCCCCTCTGTTTGCCTAAGCCCAGATATTTATATGTCTATATGCAAAAGCATGTATATTTAGGTACACTGGCATAGACAATTTCCGTGACTGAATGTAAAGCCAGAGTTTTGGCTATACAGTTGCTGTTACTGTGTTGCAATCACACTTTAGTTTTACAGACACATTTTATGAAACCCAGTCATATACAGCATGCTTCATGACTTGTGCTCAACTGATTTGCAGTGATGCTTTGTGCTGTTTAAACAGCTGCTGCTTTTCACCCCAGATGTTGTAGTCTGTTCAAGGTGTGCAGCTCATGGAGGTCTCTGCGATACCACTGATCAACAGACCATGTGTACAAACACAATAATTCAGGATGGTTTATGGTCAGCAGTCACCCCTTTTGCACGGGTTACCTTACAGTACAATGTGACATTCATATAATCCCATTCCAGAAAAGAGAGAGGGTAGATAAGTAATTAAAGCAAAAGCATCTTTTTATTTGATTTGATTTGATTTTACTGTAGTGCATTTTATTAATCTGCTTCTGGCTCTGGGAGAAAGGCAGCAATTTTCACAGAAATACCCCTTAAAAGGTGAGGCCTGTGTTTCCCTTGGGTTGAATTATACCCAGGCAAAAGCAGGTGATACTCATGTCATTGCTAACCCAGTGATTTCTGCCAGCAGCAGGCAGCTGTGAAGTATGACATGTTCTCCTTAGGAGGCGGGACACTGGAAGTTGCCCAGTAAATATGTTGAATCAGTGTATCTCCTGGGAGAACTGGCCATTCCCACTCTTCAGTTTGCCACACCTACAGTTTCTTGTGTGCCAGTTGGCTTCTGCCCTCCTCAAGAACAAGGCTTGCTAGCACCTTGAATTGCTCTAACACTCCACTCCTCAGTGTTGGATGGATTTTCCACCACAGCGGCTCACAGCCTGTTTCTGCTGGCAGAAGCTAGTGGAAGTGATTAATGAATCAGGCCCAGTGCATGCAAAAGTCAGATTCTGGAGACAAATCCTGTCACTTGGTCTTTCAGAAGAAAAGGCCTAGCAGTTTTGTGCACAATATCCTTAGCTCATAAATAAAAATGCCACATGCAAAAAATACCATAATCTTTTAAAGCTCTGTGATAAGCTAAACTGCAGCCAGCCAGTATGTAAGCAATAAAACTGCCACTGCAAAATCTATTTGCTACATTCCTTATCTAGATATCTAGTTGTATGCATTGTATACAGTAATATACCTCTGATTGCTTGATCCCGTGCACTACAGCTTCCTATGCAACAGTACAAGCAAGTCAATGTCGTATACCTTGTTCCTCCAGTGAAAGGACTAGAAGAGTATCCAGTGTACAGAAAAAGGAGAAAGAAGAGATGAATTTGGGCATATTTTCTGCTGTAAGCAGAGGTCTACAAGCTTTTAGGATATGCCAGAGCACTTGTGGACACTGTTCATTTTAAGGATTATGCAGTAAAAATCTGATGGAAATGAAGGCGCTCTATGCTTCAGCATAGAGAAAATTAAGATGATTGCTATATCCTTTCTGAACGCCCAGGGAGTTTTTCTGAAGTCGCTGGGGCCTGTTTTTTAACTTTAGGACTTATTTTAAAGCGATAAGTGGCAAGCGCCTTGTATGTGAGTCTGTTTGAATTTATGATGATTCAAATGTTAATTTCCAGACAGGAAGCTGCCTTTACAGTTCTGCTTTTGGGGCATGTCTGAAAGGGATCAGGTTTCCATTTCAGTTCAGATACAGCCAGAATCTCCCAGGAATGGTTTTTCCTAGATTATGGATCAGATAATGGAGAACTCCTGAGAAAAATATATTTCATGAGATTTCCACTGTTAATACAGCTCGTCTTTGAATTTGGTGTCACTGAATTCAAACCCAGTATTAGACCTGACTTAACCTTGAAATGGGAGCTTATACCTTATGTAAACCTGGACTACTAGGCCAGTTGTGTTTCAAATGAAATAATTTTCCCCAAAGCATTATTTCTAATGAATGCTTCTCACTTTAGGAGTAAAATTTTAGTTTGAAAATTACGAGTTTAAACTAGCTTCTTTCCATATTAGTAGGTATTATTGCTAACCACATGAGACATTCAGTATATATACACTGTGTAAAGTTGTCTGCAAATGTAATTTTGCTACATGATACATTACACCACTAACATCTATATTGGGGAGTACAAATGAAGCACAACTTAATATGTGTGTCATTCTAATGAAAAGAACAAGAATCATTTTACCAGAAAATTGGTTTCATCTGGATTTGTAATAGAATAGTAGTAAGTTCATTGAACTCAAGCATAGTTCCAGAATAATATTAGTGATATTTCAATCAAAAAATTAATTCAAGGTCTTAGCAACAAAATAATTGGTGAGATTAAGGCATATGTATAGCCTGCTTATCTTTCTATCATAACTGAGATGCCAGGTGCATGATTTCCTAAAACTACATGTATGCTTTCAGCTTTTCGTATAGAAACTTTAGAGAAATAAACTATATAAACGATTCATTATATGCTGTTCAATGAGGTTTTCAGTCTTTCTTAACCCCTCGTTTTTTATATTTCCATTTTTGTATATACTGTTACATTCTAATGCTATGATGTACACTATATGGAAGTGTTTAAGATAATCCTTTAGGGTCCTATTCATAGAACAAGTTATTTAGGCCATTTCCCCATAAATTTCACATTCTTATGTGCCAAAAAGTCACTTATACATTTGCCAGAGTGACTCTTCTACAGTAAGAAAAAACACTTTTGTAACAGATTTGCCTGTGTTTAAGTCCATTATAAACTTTTATTATATGCAGATAATGCTTGCACTTGTTCAACACATTCATCAGATTATTGTCCCAGCATCCCCGTCTTAACCAGCTCATTTATCCCATTCAGAAAATCTTGGCTGAACTGCGTCTACTTTAGTCCTATAATATTTCACCTTGAGTTGCATAGTTTCTCTCTAATCTGTTCATTTATTTATTTTATTTTTATAATGCTTGATACACTGTATGGCTCTGGTGGCTAGGGTTTCTAGCTCAGGTATATCGATTTTACTAAGAAGTGGCCTGAAAATTGCATAGGAAAAACATAGAACCTGAAGCTAATTTCAAAAAGAAAACAAAACAATGACTTCATCGGTTTTGGCTGGGTTTCAACAAAATGAGATTCAAAGAATAAAACTAGACAAAGGGCTAGACTTTCTTTGGTGTCATCATTTTTACTGGGAATTTTCTTGCCTTCTCTTTTGTGCTTTTTTCAGCGGAGTAATTGTTGGCAGGAGTTACAGGGTGTGATGCAACCTTCATATTTTGTACATGAACATTGCCTACAAAGATACAGATTCCCCAGGTTAGCTTTGTTTTCAAAGGCTAAGAGTGCTCGCTGCCAGAACTAAAATGATACATTTCATAAGAAGCCAGCCCTTGAATGCAGTAGTTTTTAATCATCTGTCACAAAAAGAATGGGAATATATGTATGTATTTTTAACCTGCATGGTAGCCATCATGTCTGAAGCATCTTTTTCAGATCTGTTGGTCTAATAATATGTTCATAAGTCATGTCATAAATACACTTTGCTCCGCGAGAAGAGCTGGATGTGATTGTTTTGCCAACATTTCATGTATTAGATCTCATAGATATGTCTTCAGCTCCTTTACATAGTGTATGAACCTATGAACGGCCTGGCTATGGTTCAGTGGATTGAGTGTAAGACAAAAACTATTTCAGATTGCTGAAATTAGCAAATCTGAGAAATCCTGAAATTAGTAGCAAAAATATTTAACAAATAAGAAAAAATGTGGAATATTGAGAAGGAAGAGGGAATGACAGAATGAATTCATGTCTGAAATAGGTTAAAACCAAAAAGAGGTGCAAACAGGATGAGGATTGGGGCCCATGTATCATTGTCTGACAGCGTGGCCTTGCCCACTTCCCGAACATGCTTCACCCTTGCCTACCTCTTCACGTCTTGCCCTGCCCCCCTTTTCCTTTCTGTTTTTTAAACTCCCTCTCACTTTTCTGACCCACTCAAATGGAATTAACCTGAAGTTTACGAGTCCTCTTGTTGTCTTGATTGCATTCCTTTCTGTGCTTAGTTGTCTTTCTGTTTAGATTATAAACTTTCTTTATACAAATATGTATTGTTCCCAGGAAAACAGGATCTGAACTTGGTTGCCATCCAAACGCAAATGATAATAATTTCAGCCCTTTGATATCCCTTTGTGATGCTCTTTTTATGCTCCTGCTTTAGAACACAGCTCACACATAAAGCGGGTGGAACTGGCATATGAATCGAGCTGCCAGGATCGCTTTGTGTTCTTTGAAGATGCCAAAACAGAATAGGGAGATGAGAATTCAGTTGCTCTCAAGCAGCCAGGAAGCAAGTGGAAGGAAGGAGCTGCATTGTGTTGAATCAATGGGAAACATACAGTAACCACGGACTGACATCCTGACATTGTGGCGTTTGTGTCTTGGCATTGCATCAACACCGACTGATAATGAATTGTAACAACAGCCTGTCAAAACTCAGCCTAACGCCACTGCTCTGCCTATTTTACAGATAGCTCTTTAATTCTTTGTGATGAAAATGTAGCTGTGCATGGCTGAATAACGCTACTCTGAAATATTGCTTCTAACTTTACCTGAATCTAACTTCCACTTATTATTTTTATCCTTAGCTACTCCTCTATTTGCAACGGTGGAAGGGAATCATATGGTATCCATATGAACTGTGAAGTCCTCTCTGCTTTTTAGACTTGCTATTGTGGAAAATGAGAGGTGACAGATAAGTCAGAGCCAAATTCTGCTCTCATTTACACCAATGCAAACTTGGTGAATTTCTTGGGGGTGACACTGCAGTAAATAAGGGTGGTTTCTGACGGTATTTGCTTGATGTTTTTAGAAGCTCTCACTTGTGGGATTTTGCAGAGGTAAAACTCTCAAAGAATTACAATAACCGTAATTTCTCCTTGTCTTATTCCATCATTTTATAGTTTAAAAAAATATTGCTCAAACTAGAATTATTGCAGATTAAAAATAATACAAAATGAATTAGCATCATTCTGAGCTATTTTCACTGTAAGGTGTAGCACTAGACAGGGTTGAAAAGCGTTGCTGGGAATGCTCAGTGAATTGCTCGGTGCTCAGTTGCAAAAACCCCACATGTTGATCAGTAGAGAGAATATTGATTGTAGAAGGTATTTTATGCAGACTACATATAAACCAGAGACATTTCTAGGTCACTTTCCTATGGTGAAAAAAAAAATCTAAGGCATTGACAAATTATTAAGCTAATGCAGTGCCAACTCCTTCAGATTCATATGAGCAGGACAACATTGTTGAGGGCATCGAACTGGAATTCGAACCTTTCTCATGTTTTAATGTCCAGTACTGTGTAATGCACTTACTATTTTGTTAGCTTTCTTCAGGGAAGGTTCAGTTCACTGATAAGGTTGAAGCTGCGTTCAGGATGAGTGTTGTTAACTAATACTTAGTAATACGTTCCATGAGTTCAGCTGACACATCACAATCTTTCCGTCTTATATCCAATGAAAACAAAACTTTGTGAAAATCAGCCTCACATCTGGCTTATATGTGCAGTTGGAATTCTTGGAAGAATATCCTTTCAGTCTGGCATATGGACTGTTTGACACTGGACATACTTTCAAATGAAGTCTTTAGTGAAAAATTGTTTGACACACTAACTCCTTTGTCAGTACTTTACCAAAGTTATTTTCGAATAAATCAGTATTCATCTCCATTCCTGTCACCATAGTTTAATATTAACATCATTGTTTGGGTGCAATGCTTTAAGTAGAAAAAATATTTTAGAATATTTTCTTTCAAACAGTTCTCATATTTGGTCTGAAAGCTGTATAAGCTGAGGCTCTCTATGGGGGGAGGTGCAGAACTGTCTCATTAGAACTGGAACTATATGATCAATAGTTACCAATTTGAAGTATATTTTATTTCAACAAAGTAAGCCTTACTGCTTCCATGAGGTGAAGGTGTTTTGTAATTAGACTAAAGGACTAAGTACTGAAAGTTCTGGTGTCTCCTCCTAATGCTCTTGGCCCCTTTCTGAGCAATACTGAACAGTTAATTAGGCAAATTTTTATTTCTTTATGTATAAGTAACAATAATACCTCTTTCATTACTCTGACGTATGAATTGATGAACGAGTGCAGAGCACTCAGAAATCCTTAAGTGGAAAAAGCTATTGAAAAGAGAAATATTAAATGTCAGACATCTCATTATAGTCACTCAAAATATATAGATTCCTTTAAAAGCTAATTCTTATTACAGAACCAGACTTTAAATGTGCTACATAGTGTCATAAAAAGTAGCATTTTTAATTATCTTCTCATATCAGTTATGTTGTTATTACTGGAATATGCATGATATTCTGTTACTTGCACTGCAAGCAATGTATTAAACACCATAAATTGTTTTAATACACACAGTAAAACTTTGCAATATGGCATATTTGTCATAGCAGATCATTTCTTGAACCAAGCCTCCCTGAGTAGATTCTGTGTAATTCATCAGATGCTGCTGCTGCTGATGATGATTATTATTATTATTATAAATGCAAAGTATTCCCTTCTTAAAAAAACATTTCCTTTGCTTTGTTTTTAGGACTGCCCTTCAGATGTTGGTGACTTCAGAGCACAACAGTGTTCAGCCTACAATGACGTCAAATACCAGGGACATTTTTATGAGTGGATCCCTGTGTATAATGATCCTACTGCACCATGTGCCCTGAAATGTCAGGCTCTGGGAAAGAACTTGATTGTGGAGCTTGCCCCAAAAGTGCTAGATGGTACGCGTTGCAATATTGAATCCTTGGATATGTGCATCAGTGGAATATGCCAGGTATGTTCGTGGTGTAAATCTAATTGTGACCTTTGTTGTGAGACACTGCACATTAAGTGAGCACTTTTTGGTTATTTTTCATCTTCATCTATCAGTTTACTTGAGACGTATCTGCAAGTACTGCCAAATGGATTGTAGATAACTTACCTTTCTCTTGCACACAGAAGTTCCTGACTGCCTTAGCCATTGGTATTTTTATATATAAATAAAAGGTCAATAACATTCACTCATTCTTCTATTTATACATGTGAAAATTAATGACACTAGTTATACTAGTTACAGCTTTCTAACCTTTAGCATGTCTGTCAGGGTGTGATGAAATTACATAGCCTTCCATGTCATTTTACTCCTTCTCTGAGTCTTATATATCATGAACTCTGTTAAGGAGAAAATTTGACGTTTTATGGGATCCAGCCCAGAATGGCAGGTGTGAGTGTGTATATCTTGTATGGGTGAATGAGTATATGTTGTGATCGAATGAATTGATTGTTAGTATCTTTTTACTGGGAATCTACATTTCTAGATGTATTTATTATTATTATTTATTATTTATTAGAGTTATGATATCCACTTAACGCAGTTGGTGTAAAAATGTTATAATATCTGAGCTTTGCCAGCTTTGCCCATGTCTCATTAGCAAAGAAATACTGCAATCTTAAGTTTTATGAACAGAACAATTTTATATAGAATGGATATGTTATTGCAATTAGTTTTCTTTCTCTGCAAGTGGTTGTTGCTCTGTTAAATGCCTAAAATGTGTGCGACTCAAAAATGCAGGATATGGCCCAGTGAGCAAAATAGCTCCATTATAGGGGAAAATTTGACACATTTGGCAGAAGATTGGTGCGCGGATTACAGCAACATTAATATATGATCTGGACCTTGCTGTGGGTTTTATGTGACTTCTATGTATACTGCAGTTCCAATACCAGTCGTGCCAACACACAATGCATCTGCTGCCTCTGAAATCGAAGAAGAATTCCTTACAGTTTTTCTCTTCAAGAGACCGCATTTGTCAGTAGTATTTCACAGTGGTGTCCAACAGTCTTCATTACCCTGCACATTTAAAATAGGATATACCTCTATAAACTCTGGAAGCACTCGCCAAATAATACATTTCTTTTGTAATATTCTTAGTGATGTCTCCTCTTCTAATACAAGCTTTCACCCTGGAGGATGTCAAAGCCTTTTGTAGGTGGTACGTCTACAGCAGCCTTTGCTGTTTGTGCCCGTTGCAGCACTGAAGTGTCATGCTGAATGTAATGGAGCTCTGGGTTTCTCAGAGGCTTGTGAGACTCTTGCTCAGAGTGCTGAGGGGTTTCCCGTGTTTCCCACAGTCACCTCAAACAGCTACCGTCTTTAATATATAGCATAAAATTTACTTTTTCTAGAGTAGATACAATTTTGTGAAGAACAGTTGAAAGATATATTTAAAAGGGATGCCTTCGATGTTTCTTGTTAGTGTTTTGCAATATTCAGGTGTTTATCTGACATCAAATGCTTGGAAATTTAAATAATCCATTTTTAAAATAAACCAGGTAGTGGCAGAAGAAATTAAGAATTCCAGAAGCAGGCACTGGAGCTCTTTCACACTGTTAATGAGAACTGATTGCTTTTCTGCATCTCTTCCATTTTTTCTTTGTTTCATTATTTCTTCTAATTCCACAAAAATACTTTTCAGTGTGAGAGAACATCTTCAGGGGGAAAAAAAAGCCCAACGACCATGTTTAGGACGTGTTCTGTGCTGTGACTTATGCAATTTAATTAATTTATAACTTAACCTTGTAAGCTGTTTATTTCCTTTAAGTCACTGGCTATTGCTACGGTATTTTTGCACAAATGGAAAATTTCTCATTTTTAAAGTCTATATTTGATAATTTAGTGTTGGATAATTTTATTGAGGTAAAAATGAGTCTCTGGTTATTTGAATAACCTTTTTCTCTTTGCTGGCTGTTTTGGGGGCAGAGTGGAAAGGCTGGTTACTTGTGAAAGGGACTGCAGGAGGTGGGGGACTTCCTCAGAAACCAACACCGAGCTTTGTTGCTACTCCTGTTCAAGCAGGAAAAGAAAACAAATTCACATCCAATCTTTTGTGGAAAAACATGGCTATTTAGTCAACTACTGTTAAGAGAGAGACAGCAGAATTGTGATTCTCTACAATTGTTGCTGTAAGATCAGTCTGTTAGGTTCTGACATAGACTTGGCACAGCCTACAAATAACTTGGCAAGTGTTTTTACAGTTAACTCATCTAAATAAACATGTCATACTGCTGATGTGGATATCTTCGCTTTTATGCCTGTGAGCACCAAAGAGTTAGTATAAGGAGACTGGCTTGCCTGAGTCCCTTTCCAACTGGTGCTGGTTTTTCTCATTTATTGTCTCAAAGTTGGCAGATTTTATAAGATCTCAGCTTCCCCTCCTCCCCCCTCAACATGATTTCACTTTCATCTGTTTTCTTATTCTTGGTAAGGTAGGGCTGCATCACTAATTCTGCCTCTCGGAGTCCTGTTCAGACGCTCTCCTTGGCAGCATATGAATGTACAAGGATGGTGAGTTCCTGTTGTCCAGCTTCAGTTCTGATTCTTTGCACTTCCCTTAACAAGCAGAATCAAACTAAATCATGCTCTGTCAAAGAAAATCGTGAGACAGCAAAACTGCTCTCTGGATTGGAGGTTTGAGGCTTCAGGGGAAGTAAAATCTAAAGGCAATGGAGCAGGAAAAAGTTTATTGGGAAAGTTAATAAGATATTTTGGGGTTGCTTGAGGCTTAACTCAGCCAAACCATTTGATCATGTTTTAGTCTGCTACTGCTGTGCTTCTGTTACCAAAGCAAATATCTGGGGCTGTTGTGTTAAATGGGGACAGGTCAAAACTTCACTGCTGGGAGGATTTTCACACTTAACTTCTGATATTTTTTCTAGTCTCTGCACAACTCCCAACACATTTTTTCATATAATATCTTCCTGCTGTGCCCATCTGGATGTGGGTGGAGACATTTAAAAACATCTGCATGTCAGGCACATGTGTGGGCAACGTTTACCCAGTTACTCCGCCTGCTTTGGGGCCCTGCCTCTCCTTGTTTTTTGTTTTTAATTCATGCAGACCTGCTTTTTTCTACCAGAATGCAGAACGGGGTGTTCCTTGTGTCAGTACCTGAAATGGTTACAGTGATAATTTTCCTAATATGGGGTAACGTGTTTGGACAATAAATACACGCATCACACAAAAAATCTGGAGTCCTAAGGAGCAGCCTGAGCAGTTCTGTCCTGGGCTGTCACAATTAGGTCAAAGATGATGTAAATCCTGCAGTGAACTTTCCATTTAGTGTCAGCAAGTTGTTTGTGTTCCAAAAAAGGCAGACACTACACTATGCTTTGTAGCATATGGCATAAATTTAGCTGACATCAGAACACATCCCATATGTCAAGTGGAGTGCCATCAACCACTGCCATGCTCGTTCTTTCCTGTCACGTGTCATGATGCGGCAAGTAGGTCTCTCTCTCACTTGCCACCAAAGCACTCTTATGCTTGATGTAAATATCAGTTTGAGTTTTCACTGAAAACAGTTTCTGTAAGCTTTTGGAAGACTATTGCACTTTTTTTTATGAGCTTCGCTTGTCCTTAGAACTTAAAATCGTAGCAGATTATTAATTTCTTCTGAACCTTCACTCCTTTTATTCTAAGAGTTGCTTTCTCAAAGTGCTCATTTAAGGCGTTTTGTGTATGTTCCTTTTGCGTTCCTGTAGATACAGCTTTTTGCCTGTAAGTGTTTTAAAGGACTGCGCAAGATGCACAGGAGGTTTGGTGTTCAGGTACTTAGAGAGGAACATTTCCTTTCCATCCAGTGTTACTGCAGACATAAAGCTGTGTTTCTCACACATGCTAGTCAGAGTAGTTGATTCTTGAATAGCAGTTAAAAAAAGCACCTTTTTTTTTTCCCCAAATGAACATTTACAATCTTTTTTTAATATTTAAAAATAAGAAAAAAATGTCCACATTGCCTTTTCCTCCTTTTTAGTCTCCAAACCTCAAGTAACTTGTTCATGGGAAGAATTGATTTTGAGGTAGTACTGTGTTAAGTCAGCCTTTATACTGAACCTGGCACTCTTTCTTGGGTGCAATTAATTAGCAAACACAGTGAGTAAAGTACGTTTTGAAGCATGGAGGAATCCCTGTGTAGAGACCTGTACTCTGCCTACATATTACTGCAGGCACCAGAGTTGGCAGGCTGGACCTTGTCCAGGGAGACTATGGGAGTTACTCACGTAGATCCAACAAAACTTTCTGGCTCTGAGAGCTATATATCAAAATCTTCATATGACTACGCATACATGTGTCATATGTCATAAAACTGAGAAGACTGGGGAGCTCCAGCTGCAATTCAGCTGGGAAATGTTGGTGGCTCTCCAGAAGTCCCACTGGAGGACAGGGCTGTGCTGAGCAGGAGTTACCACATCCCACGTAACCTGCCAGCATCACCCTCCATAGCTCAGTGGGTTGGTTTCCTCACCTGACGGAGGCTCTCGGCCCTGCCCAAGCCAGCAGATCACGTAGCCACCCTCCAAGGGCTGCACTTGCACTACTTTTAATATAACAGTCCACCTCGGTATAGTGGTTCCCATGCAATGACGTTGTTGCCAACTCAGAGGTGTGTTTTTACTGCAGGTAATAATAGGATACTCTCAGACACTGAAAAGGTCTTTTGGAATCACTTGCTTTTATTTTGCAGCTGCCCACTGCTCCTACAAACTGATGTCTCTTTTCAGATCTTGTCTTATTCTCCCTCTTACTGTTTCTTATGGAGAAATACTCCCTGTAGAGATTTCTTACTGTCTAAGTTTATCCTTTATTGTCAGATAAGTAGTGGCTTTTTTCTGATCTCTGGTTTCTTATCTATATTTCTTTTTTCCTAAGTGATTCTCTCTGCCAAGTTTTGTTTTGTTTCAGTGAGCTTTGTACAACTGCAATTTTACTTCCCAGCCTAGCAAGGTCCTAAAACATGTGAGCAGTGATAGTAGAAAAACTCACGATTTGGATGTCATCTTGAACTAGAGCCTTAGTAACCTTCAAATCCTCCTGTGCTAACTTCGCCTTCATATAGCAAGGCAGACTTGGCTGGACCCAGCCAGAAAAGCAGCAAAGTAATCCGATTCCATACATTGATTTCTTTTTCGAAAGCGTTCTCACAAACAAGAAGTCCAATGGGAGTTTGTGTCCTGTCCTCTGAGCGTGTGTACGTGTGTTTTTTAAAAAGGAGACCTTGTGGGAAAGGGTACTTGCTCCCCTACTGGGTGGTCCTATAATCTCTTAGCTGCTCTAGCGTGTGACAGATCCTGTAGTAAGAGTTAAATGTTTTGGAAACACTTTGTTTTATTTGATGGAAGTGGATTTACAGAATTGCGGGACACTCTTTAGCCTCTTGCCTTCAGATATAAAATGTTTGCAGAAATATGTGGAAAGTCTTTTTAGGAGCCCTTTAGTATGCAATGAATTTTATGCACTGTATTTTTTATCTTCTAGTTTTTTTAATTGCTTTACGTTCTTTTCCTCTGTATGGATGGCTGGGGAATTTGAACATCATGGTGTGTCTCCTTGTGCCCATCATTGTGACTTATTTTATGCCTCTGTTCTGAGGTTTGTGTTTTGACACACTTTGCCTTTACTCCTTGCTTTCTCATCTACGAACAGCTGAAAATCCTTACACAGAGGAAATTTTCTTACTCCCAGCGCCACTAATACCCGTTCAGGTTGGCAACTGGGATTGCTGTTTCACTTGCTGTGCAGTGATGGGCTGGGACGTTCGCTGTCAGAGTACATACTCAAGGTCCCTGAAGGGGCTGTATTCTGTTTATTAACATATGCTGAAGCCCGTGTCAGCTTGTCTGGGCTGCTACTGACCTGCACTGGCTTGATTGCAGAGCTGTGAGAACCTGTGCCACAATCAGGGCTTTGTTAGGCTGAGCTTAGACATAACTGAAGAGTTATGAGACAGGACCATGCAAGGACAAAATCATGTCTCAGAACAAGTTAAATCTTCAATGAGGATAAACCAGAGTTTGAAAGTCGTGCTTGAAAGCTAATATTCCACACTACTTTTAAAAGTAATTAATAATAAAAAAAACCAAACCAAGGGAAGTGACTTTCTTGATTGGAGGGATATTCTGGTATCTCTCCCTCTGTTTGTCAGAGTCAGTTACTTGTAGATGATGAGCCTGGGAAAGAGACAGTGGGAGTTTTTTCTTTATATTCTCTCCAGGGACATATTTTATCTGTGCAGAAATAAAGTGCAAGCTGAAGTTATCACAAAACAAAGGATGTGAGCAGAGATTGCAAAGTAAATGGATAGATGGGCTTTGAATGACGGCAGGGTTTTACAGCAGGGCAAAGACACATGGAAAATATTGACTAAGACAGAGCAGGATTTTCACATGACAGGCTTTATACTCATGTTTTTATTACCATAAATTCCCATAGCCATATTTAAAATTAATTATTTGTTGTGTGGATGCAGACAGTCCTAACATCTGCCTGTACTGTAATTCTGTGCTAAGACAAGTAGAGCAGGAGAAAATGCAGCACTGACATTGATGCAATAAAATCTCTGTACTGTGATAGCACATGCAACTGTGCAATAACATACAGCCTTAATTTCTCTGAGTTTTGGATTTTGTGGTGTGTCTGTGTTTGTAGAAATAGAAATCCTTTTTCCCTGACCAAGACCCTGAGGATTTTAATTTTCCCTGTTGAGAGTGATTCTAATAAACTGCAATAGAGATTTATCTTTTTGAGCATGTAAGGATTTTTCACTATTTTCTTCTTTTACTAGTAAATGTTGACATAAAACGTGTCCTTTCTTAGTCAAGTCACAAGATGTGGAGAAGATATTTCTGCCAGAAATAATTCTGAGGTTATCTTGTATTTTGTGCAATGCTGATAACCTCTAAAGTACGTAGATGGTTTTGTTCCATTTTTGTCTTAGTTCTGATCTCTTGTAAAGCTGAAATAAATAGTTTGGTTATAACAACCCAAGTACTACAATCCTGGTGGCAGGGCAGTCACGTCACTTCATTGGATCTGTTTGGTGTAATAGTTTACTTTCATTCTATTTTTTTTACATCTTGAAAAATTTCATAGGCAGTGAAAACCCAATTGCACCTAGTCCACAAAGTCTTTGCTGCCATTCAGTAGATAAGTGGTCCGGCCAATACAGGACTTGCTTACTGAGATATTGCTATAACAGATCTATTGCTATCCAGTTTTAAAACAAAAACTACAGGCGACATGTACTGGGGTAATTACAGACTGTTCAGCCCTTGAGGAAAAAGATCTCCTGTATAATAACTCTGTCACGTTCTTGTGAAGAAGTATAATTATCATCTCCATTTGTGCATTCTGCAGTGCAGTTCCTTGCTCAGCAGAAATGTAGTATATCTTTTACATTCTAAGCACACTGGGCACTTCCCCTTAAATTATTTGCTGGGTTTTCTGCTTTGGCTGAATTTCACTAATTGACATCTGTATGTTCGTGTTAAAATCCCACTAGCAATCTATTTCCTGAGTACACATGGTTGTGCATCCTTTGAAATAGCCAGGCCAACGAAAGCATACAAAGGCAAATGTACTCAGTGTAGCTTTCATCTGGATTTCCCCAAGCATTGTGGGGCTTGCCCAGAAACTCTAGAAGGATGGTGATTATGTCATAGAGATTTTGTTGAATTGATTTTCTGTTTTTATTTTGTTAAACCAAATCACATTAATAAAGGGCATCACTTCCTGACACTGAGCTGCCAGTCCCTTGAGTGAACATAGAACACTGAAAAACATAACTTAACTAATCATTTTAATGGAATCGCTGATAAATGAGAGTCTATATCAGTCAAAAATTTATTAGTCAAAGCAGAAAATGATATAGTATTTAACATATACATTGCTGAATATTTAAATGGTCTGTCTGCTAAAGAGCTTAGTCTAAGACACAGTAGGTAGAGAAAGAATGGCACTAGTGCAACTTCAGTCTTAATGTTTCATAGAATTTATGTATCTGTCACAAATAAAAACAGCAGTGATTTATTTTTTTGTGGCTACTTCTATTAGGAGAACTCAGTATGTTTGTTTTTTCTGGCTATACCTGGATCTCTGGCTCCAGAGGACCATAGAAAGGGGGGATCCCCTTTCTAAAGAGAAATATTGTATATAATTATACATATTGCTGTATATAATTTCATGCTTTTGATAGTAATAATGATACTTAACACTTAAATGGTGCTTGTTATGCACAGATCTCTGGTTTTACTCATGTTTCAGATAAGTATTCTTTTGTAGAGCATAGGTATATCTTCAGGTTCTTTATTGCTCTACGGAGTGATCTGGACAGGCTGGATTGATGGGCCGAGGCCAACTGTATGAGATTCAACAAGGCTAAGTCCTGGGCCCTGCACTTGGGTCACAACAACCCCATGCAACACTACAGGCTGGGGGAGGAGTGGCTGGAGAGCTGCCCCGCAGAAAAGGCCCTGGGGGTGTTGATCGACAGACAGCTGAATATGAGCCAGCAGCATGCCCGGGTAGCCAAGAAGGCCAATGGCGTCCTGGCTTGTAACAGGAATAGTGTGGCCAGTGGGACTAGGGAAGTGGTCATCCCCGTGTACTCAGCACTGGTGAGGCCACACCTTGAGTACTGTGTTCAGTTTTGGGCCCCTCACTCCAAGAAGGACATCGAGGTGCTGGAGCGTGTCCAGAGAAGGGCAATGAAGCTGGTGAAGGGTCTAGAGCACAAGTCTGGTGAGGAGCGGCTGAGGGAGCTGGGGTTGTTTAGCCTGGAGAAGAGGAGGCTGAGGGGAGACCTTATGGCTCTCTACAACTACCTGAAAGGAGGCTGTAGCGAGGTGGGGGTCGGTCTCTTCTCCCAAGTAACAAGTGCCTATCAAGAGGAAACGGCCTCAGGTTGCACCAGGGGAAGTTTAGGTTGGATATTAGGAAAAACTTCTTCACCGAAAGGGTAGTCAGGCATTGGAAGAGGCTGCCCAGGGAAGTGGTTGAGTCCCCATCCCTGGAGGTATTTAAAAGATGGGTAGACGTGGTGCTTAGGGACATGGTTTAGTGGTGGACTTGGCAGTGCTAGGCTAACGGTTGGACTCGATGATCTTAAAGGTCTTTTCTAAGCTAAATGATTCTATGCTTCTATGCTTCTAGATTTCAAGTATATCATCTTGAGTCATTAGCATCCCAGAAACATTTTTTTATAATTGACACATAACATTTTTATAATCGACAACTAACCTCTGTGGAATGTGTTCTACAAAAAATGGTGGTGTGCCTATTTTGAAAAAGAGTGACTGCAGCTGGAGGTGAGTTGTCAGTTGAGGGAATAACACAGTTAAGGAGGTCTAAAGCAATGGTCTAACAAGCAAAAGTTGAAATTTCAAAACCTGATCCTGCACTGGGCTCTGCATTGGCAATTCTAGTCCATGTTTATATTTATGTTTATTAAGAGAAGACTCTGAAGGGGTTTTGGGATTTGCCAGGTTTTTCACTACAGTGCTTTTTTGCCATATTGGAGTCTTAGTTAAAAATCTGTCACCTTGCAGTCCTGTCCATTTTCTCATCATAGCTAATTATAAACATCTTCTTAAGAAAGGAAGATCCTTGAATTTAACAGATTATACTTGACTTTCACAAATTGAAATTAACATTCTGTATTAATTTCTTCATTTAAGTCTAATTCCTCAGCTGAAACCCTACTAAGTGAATAAGAGCTAAAGAAACAGCTGTGGGAGCTTCTGAGTGATTTTTGGATTCATATTCGCAAAAATATTTGTAATGTTCTATAGTCACCTCTAACCTATCAGCAGCAATTTCATTTTTCTCTTACATCTGTATTACTATATTTTATACCCTGACCTTTTGCTCTTCCTTTGCCTTTCTGAACCTACATGAACTATTCTAAGCATGCTACAAAATATTTAACACCCTTCGGTATTGTCTTTCACAATAGCACTGGCATACTAACGTTTAGTTTAGAAGTTTGTTGAAGCAGATGAGCATTTCGGTTCACGGCTTAATCAGATGCTTTCTATCCTAGCTGCTTGTGACAAAACAGTATTATTTTTTTTTAATATTTCTATTTTTTTCTTTGGAAGAACACAGACAAATAACATATTCAGGTTCTGTCCGAAAATAGTAATGGATCAGACAACTGTTTCTGAAAATAATCCCGTCATATCCAAATTCATAGATACCCCATCATGGACAATTTGTTAAATGCATAAAGTACCCATTTCCTCAATACCCTTTTTTATTAAATTTCTGCTTATTGTTCATTTTGTTATATATCAGTTAATATTCTCCCTGCTGCCTGAGGAGCTCACTTACAACCTAGTCATTACAGTACTTGTATCATTTTTTTGAATGGTGGTATTTATGATTGCAGATTTCTTAGATTGACAGGGTCCCAATCCTTCCATTACACAGTTTGTGTTATCACTTGTTTCATTTATGCAGCCTATGTTAAAATCACCTAATATAATTATTTCTGACTATGCCCTAAAAGCCTGCAGATGTTTTCCCAGTCTGCCTGTAATATTTATAGCTGATCCCTTTGCTCTGTAAACAGCGAGCAATGTGGGGTAAATGAACCCTAACAAACGCCTTAATTGTGAAAATCATCAGACCTCTTTGGCTTGCTGAGGTGGTGTGTGAGCTGAGGAAGGCTGCAGCCATATATCATTTTCTTGTCCTTGTTGCAGCTTTGCTTGCAAATACACATGTACTCTCTTAAAAATGTTTCATCAAACACTGTGCTTTTCTAATAGTTATTGGCTAAATTATGAAGACTTTAAATTCATAAAGTTTGATGCCAAAATACCATATGTGTTCAAGGCCTGATTTCCAAAGCTATACCTTGCAGCTTCCTATTATTTTGGTGAGATCCGTGGCTGTCCAGCTTGTCTAAGAAATACTGCTTCCTATCAAGGTTTTACAAACAGATAAAAAAGGCTAACTCTAGACACTCAGGTTTGAAATACCCCCCACCCTAGTGTTGATCCCCCCACCTTGGTGTTCGCTCATTAAGATCCCAGGGAAGCAACACTTGCTGAATTAGCTCTAAATTTAACGCTTGTCACAATAAAATCTGCAGAATTTTTGGGTGCTTCATGTTAAAAAAAAATCTGAAATTCTGTGCTCGTTTCAGGCCTAAATTGTAATACTAATTTGAGTTATTTTCTGAATTGTGTTCCAGGATATCATTGCTTGATACTCATATTCATAACAGTTGATATGAACATAATCTCGAAGGAAGTCCACAGAGGGTGAATGCATCTAGCTGAACATACCGCCTTTGCTGGCAGGAGACCTGTAAAGCTTTTCCCACATCCAAGTCCCTTGCAGCTAGCACTCCTGTTTTATTTCTGTGGCATTTGTGTATTATTAAAAAATAAGCAATAATACTATATGAAACAGTCCTCTAAAGTATGCTGCTGTGCTGGTTATCTTTTTTCTTACATTCCATGTTGGACACAATAGTGCCTTGTGTTTGCACAGTTGTATAACTTTTGTTATGTGCAATGAGAGTTTGTTTTCATAGTGACTGTGTGTAATAGCTCGGTATGTATGTTTATTGTTATCATGTTGGGCTTTAATGGGCTGGAATTGCAAGTACTCTGCTTGCTCAATACCCTCCTCTCACCAAAGGCTTGCAGGATCTGTAGCCTACAAATATACAACAGCTTAAACTAATAAAAATAGCAATTTCTGAGGCAGAGTATCACAATGTGCAGCTTACCTTTTCCTTTGAGAATTAATTGATGAGTGAATAAACAGATTCTTAATATTTAGAAAATGAGATTACACTATGAAATGGAAATGTGTGAGATCTGGGGAGAGATTACACTTGCAGTAGTTCTAACAATTTACATCCATGTGCTAGTAGTATCTTTATGTGAATGAGAGCAGGAGAAGCAGTGGAGAGCAATAAATACTTTAAAAGTCTACCTGAGAGAAATATAGACTCTCTCAACTAGCGGTATGGTCCCCGTCATTGCACCATCTGAATGTTTCAGAATCTTCAGGAGATTTATTCTTGCAGCAGCCCTGTGGCGAGGGGAATTGCAGTTGTACCCCTTTCACAGATTGGAATCAAAAAGCACAGGAAGTTTTCAAAGGTCAAAAAAGAAAGTCTGTTGTGGAGCTGAGAATTGAAAGAGAGTTGTCAAGTCTAAGGCCAATGTGTTGAGCACTCTATTATATCCCTTGAAATTTTGTCTGCTTTCTGGTTCACCCAGTGGCCCAGGCAGTTTCTGTTTCTGAAACGGTGTTGGTTTCATGCATTTCTTAATGCTAATTGGTGATAAAAAGGGAAGATAAGCTTGTTTAGAGTAATTTGTTTACAATCTTTGTTATTTTCTGGATGTCAGTGATGAACCCAGAGCTAACATCAAAAAACATCTTCAAGTGAAAACACTTTAATCTTTAATCCAATCCTAAATTATAGTATAGTGTTCCTGCATAGCTTCTATGTTGTAAATAAGCATCTGTTCTGAGATGGTTTGGTTTCACACACGTGTGTTAATTTGTTTCATTTTTACAACTAAGTTTTTGTTAACACTTAACACTGACATTAAATCATTTCAGTTAAGCTGCCTATTTCTTTTTAAAATGAATTCTTTGCTGGGCTACATAGGATGAAGATCTCCTTCAGCTGCAGGAATAAAATGATTTCCTGCTGCTAATGTAGAATTCTGTGGCAAATCTGAACCCTTTCGTAAGGAGATGCCGTTCAGTGCAGCACGTCTCTCAACCAAAGTATCATAAACTGTCCTCCATAATGCCCTCCTCTTAAGAGAACGCAGGATGTAGGGAATTGGGAAAATAAGGGAAAGGGGCAGGAGTGGGAGGTGGGACTGCTTTGCTGTCTTTTCTATAGCCACATGAAACTTCGAGATTACATTTCTGCATGTTTGGCAGCGGACGCGCATGATTTGTGTGGTGTGTGTGTCCCCGTGTGTGTGTGTTAACTCAGAGACTGGAAGACCCAACCCTGCCTCTTACGTGCGGACTCGATCCTCACCTCTCCAAGGGGATTGTGTGTCAGTTTTGGCATAGCACAGATGCAGTGGATCTTGGCAGCTAAGCCTGCCCCTTCCAAAGCATTTTTATATAGGAAGAGGAGTGTGCTGGCCAATTTCAGAATTCTAGCACTGCTTTTAACTGTGAATTTCCAGAGTGCTTTCTATCCATTTGTCAGTTTAGAGTTTGGTTATATAGATATATGTCCATGATGGATTAGCTGCACTTCTCAGGGATGTGTGGATATAAGAGGCATATAGGCTGACTTGAGAAAACTTGAAGCTGCAGATTAGCTTTTTTACCACATTGCTCAGCATTTGGTACTCCCTGCAAATTTCTTCTATGAAACGGTGAAGGGTAAGATAGGTGAGACCAAATATTTATCTCCCTTTCAGCAGGAAGGTGCTTTTAGTCAATGTTGTCTATTCTTCTTTGTCTTCCCATTCTCCCATGCTTCTTGTAGGGTGACTGATATGAAGAAAAAGGAAAACCTGGAAAAATGTTTTCATTATAGTTTGGAGAGTTTTCAGTTGACAATTTTTCAAAAACTTTGCTTTTGGAATTTTTGGCAGTGTTTAAGTTTGGGTGTTTTTATAATAATCATTGGCAAGCTTTATAGATCGGGTCTCATATTCAGAAACAAAAAAAATCAAAAGGTGAGAACTGAATCATCCAAGTTTTTTAAAACCTGGTCAGCAAATGTATATGTGCTTGACGTTGATATAGATGGCAAATAGGAGATCTACACGAATGCCAAAATTAAATTTTGAATGGCCAAGACACTAGATTATGAGCACTGCCCACAGCTGCTTGCCTGTGAGGCTGAAGCCTGAGTGCCCTTTAAATATTTAACTTGGATTATTTCGTTGCATTAATCCTTTCTCAGACATAATTAAACAGGTGATGAAAAACAAATTCTAAATAGCATAGTTGTTCCTTGTGTTGGAAAGAATAACGCTCAATGGTATTCATTCACATAAGCAGTGGGAAACTGATTCATGTATTTCCTATGCTTGAATAGCTTAATATATCAGTTGTTGTGGTTCATCATTAAAATCATGGAAATGACAGTGTGCTTTTAAAATCCTAAATAGCAAGATATGCTTTGATAGAATGAGGCCAGCTCATAAAATCAAAAGGATAACATAATAAATAAAATTCCAGAAACCTGAGCATGTCTACTACAGCTTTGCCCTCCTTCTGACTGTGGTGTTGATGTTGGCAGGCAGTAGGCTGTGATCGACAACTTGGGAGCAATGCCAAGGAAGACAACTGTGGAATCTGTGCAGGAGATGGTTCAACATGCAGGCTTGTGAGGGGACAAGCTAAGACACATGTCTCACCAGAAAAAAGTAGGTTGCAAATTGATCCTATGATAATTTATCCTTGACTATGTTTTCTGCTTGTATATTAACATACATATTGCAGAGTGTTGACCTTTTAACTATATACTTGTTTGCAGTTTTCCAAAGCTACTTATTCTAAAGTCTGTGCTAGATTAGTCTATTGAAATTCCATGAGGGATACCACACATTAGGGTATAGCTAGGAAAGAATTTGAGATATGCATTTTTTTATAGAGCTACTCAATTCATTCTATCAGGAATAACCATCAAGATGCACATCTTATTTTAGAGGGTATCCTCATGTTGCAATATATGTGATGCTGCAGCAATGTTTTTAAATCATGGAAACATCTTATAGATGGTTTTATGGAAATTGTGGCCCGTGGTTGAAAGTGCCTGGTTTTCAACTTAACTTTGCTTTTTTTTTTTTTTTTTTTTTTTTTTTTTTTAAAGTGTCTAAAGACAGTTGAACTTCAGAGGCTAGTTAACTACTTGTATGGTACAAAAAGCACAAGGTGAAAGGGGATAATACTTTCTTTTTGTCTGTATTTGGATCAAATTTTACCATTCTTTCTCAAAATAATTGGCATCTTACTGTAAGTAACTCTGTAGATCTCAGTAGTATTGAAAATATAAGAGAGGAGGGGTATCAGAATTAGACCCTTTACTGGAGTCTTAAGAGTCTGGCTATTTTGATATCCAGGCAAGGTTTGTCACATAGAAGCTCACCTCTGACACTTGTGCTTTCCGCCCTCACAGATGATGCTCCCTGTAACCTCACACCGTATGTCCCATGTGTTTATCATGTGAGATAGTTACCTCACATCTATTTTTTCTGTTTCTGAACTCGCAATGTGCATTTGTCACATGGAGATGGAGCCTTTAGAGTTCATTACCTTCCTGCAGAGCCACAAGATGCAAGGGTGATGATCTGGTACTCTTAGAGCAAAGTCAGTACTCAAAGTTCAAATGAAAGCAGGTATTTTTTTTTAATGGATGAAGCTCTTGCTTTTGACAGCTGCATATATTTTAGTACAGTTGTAGTTCAACCTGCAAAGATTTCACTTCTGCCCTGATTTTGAAAGAGCTATTGTATATTGAATCATGCTTAATTCTTATTGCAGTACACACAAATATTTGCATGGGTTTTTTTAATGCTACTGCTTGCAGTATGCTTCAATGTGGATGTAACTTGAAGTACAATGTATGTTATCTTAATGCTTGTTACCTTCCCGTGTGATTACTTGTATTGATCTACAAGGTTTCATGTTAGGTTATCTTCCACTGTGCAGGTGCATAATTTCTGTAATTCGATACATATGTATAACAAAGGTCATCTAAATTAAAAAGTGAATATTTTTGTGGCAGCATCTTTTAAAGTCACAGAATAATTTTGCACAAATCAAGGAGCTTTTTTTACATACTGGATGGGCTGTCAGTGTCAGCCTTAGCCTTCCCTTTACTAGAAGCCTTTTTCATGGAAGGGAGAATGTAGCTCAGTAGTTACATAGTTTTACACCCTGAAACACTGAGCAAATATCTTGAATGTTTACAATGAGCTGGACAAGAGTTTTCATGGAGGGCCACTTTTTATTCACTTTGTCATATCAAATACTCAGAGCTTCTGATCAGCACAGAGCAAGCACTTGTGAAGCAGTAAAGATTGGATAATGTTTTTGTAGTATTACCAAGTTGTATTTGTTTTGTGTGTCTGTATATAGATAGATATAGATATATAGGGATATATATACACAAAATATCTCTTCCCCTTTCTGATGTGGAGGTCAGCTGGAACAGAAAAGAATTGCATTGTCTATTCCAGTTTTGCAGTAACAGAGATTCTCCTGGAGAAGGACGATTCCTGGGGACACCCTAGCTAGTTCTAAGGCAACCCAAACTCAACGTGTTGAATTGGCAAAAAAAAATGGTTAGATAGTTCATGATAAGTGAAATAAAAAGATTTGCATTTAATTGCTGCTTATTATGTAAGTACGGTAAGGACAAAGTGGTAGAAGGGATCTGGTCTCGAAACTGTCATTTTGCAACAGAAAATATTAATTTCACTTGTGGTATTCTGGCACAGGTAAGAGCTGGCTACAGTTGACATCACTTGGTAGCAGGTCTCCCATTGCCTTGACCATGCTATGAAGAATACACGTTGTTCGCTGTTTTCTCTGTCATAATTCAGTGGCTCTTGAGGAGTTCTTTAAAGATGAAGGAAGACTATTTTGGGGAAACATGTCAATTATGTCAAGTTTTGGTTTTATCTTGCACTGCAGTAGGCTAGATTATATGAATGAATTGCCATTCACGTAAGCAAAGCAGTACACATGCTACTAGAATCAGAACTTTTGGTGGTTTTCTTGGTATTGTGATAGTGCCAAAATCTTTTTTGGGTCAAGTTGTCCAACACTGTGAAAGCAGTTCCATATAATCAACCTCTGTGTGAATGAAATGTGGAAATAAAGCCATGCTTTCTTTGTGCTAATGTGTGAGTGAAGGGAGACACAATATCTTCCAAATAGTCATTTGGAAGCTTTCAGAACTAGTGTTGAGAAGTAAAATATCGACACATGACAGACATGTATTTAAGAGGGAGCTTGTAAGGTTGTGAGCAGGAAGTAAATTTTATTGTGCAATGAGGCAAATTAAAGAATTGGAAGGAAAGCAAGAGCCAAAGATTTTATTATGAAAAAAAAAAAAAAGGAGACATAAGGGAAAATAAAAGTGCCTAGTTATCTTCGTCCTTGTTTTAAAAAAAAGAAATTTAGGCATTGATAGCAAATGATTTCTCATAAAGGACTCACTTTGTTTTATTATCTTTTTTATATGTTTTTACATAAAATGAATGCCTTTGATCGGAAAGCTAAACAGCACTGAAAGAAAGCTTACTGTTTTGCAAATATGAAACGAACTGTCGTTTCAAACGGTCTTTATTTTTTCCACTAACACTTAATTGCCTTTGAAAGACAAAGTAAGTTAGACTTCTGCCAGCAAGCCAGATTTTACGTTCTGGTAAAATGATTAAAGGTTTGACTAATGATATTCAAACAAAAAGTGTAATAGGTTGTAAAATGTACCGTCCCATTGGGAAATGAGATATCATGGGCCTGATGTTTCTAGTACTATATGCATGGAACTCCCATTAACTGCACTGCACTTTGTGCACATGGAAAAATTGTAGGATTGGGCCCTGATGTCTGCTTTCTGCACCATTATTGGCAAGAAATGGTAGAAAAGTGTTCTGGTTCTGATACCAAGGAAGAAAAGATGCTGGTTCTGAAATTAACAGGGAGTGAAGTTGAAGGCACAGACTTGTCCTAACCTGGTCGTCTTTGATTCTCAAACTGGTTGATACTTGCAAGTTTTACCTTTCTTAACTTTTTGCTGCAAGGTTTCAATGTCAGTAACTTTGTAACTGAATTTCTTCCTACCATGCGTTTTTTCTTATGGCACTTGTGTAATTTACCATCGGTCACTTATTGTCACCTGTTTGTATGTCATCGTCCCCCACCACACTTATCCAAAAACCTTATTTTACTTTGGTCATTTATCTAAGCAGCGGCCTTCTGCAAGGCTCCCTGTTCAGTATCATCAGCTGGCTCGGTTTTGTGACACCTTGCTACCCTGTATCTTTTTCCCTCTTTGAAATCAATGTACACGGAGCTAGTAACCCCCATTGTCAAGGTTGCCTGATACTTCACTTTATGCGAATGATTTTTTTGCCAAAATTCAACAGCTGGGTCAGAAACTTCCCATGCCAGGTGCTCAATGTTTTGGAGAAAATACAGCCAAAACAACTCAGGATATTCCAAGGACACAGCAGAGAAAAACATGTTGTTTCCCACTGTCAAAACATTCCTGAAACCTTTTCTTTAATATGTCTTAACATCTCCCATTGTTGGACTTGACCACAGATCAGGGATTTGAAATTTGGCAGGCAATGGTCTTCTGGTCATGAACAAGTCTTTTGCAATATCTGTGAACATCAACACATATTTTACTACAACCCTTCAAAAAAAAAAAACAAACCAAAAACCCTTCAGGCTCTGTAAAGGCTTCTCGGATGTTAACAGCTGACATTTCTGAAAACTTGTCCTGTTAAGTGTTCTCTAGCTTGTTACATGTCCTAACTGCAAACAGATCATATGTGTGCAATCTCCTGAGAATAAATTAACATGTTGCTCTTCCAGAGCTAAGCTATTAAAAAGGGTCCTTGAAGTTGCTGTTGTTTTCTACTTCGCTGCAGTGTAGAATGGGTACCGTGGGATGACCTCTATGATACCTCCTGCCTCACATGCACTCATTACAGAAGAGATTTTGTCAAGAGCTTCTGAATCTCCTGAGCTTCAGACTTATGACTGGGGTGATGAGATTATATGAGGAAAGGGAAAGACAAGAAAAGACTAGCTGAACAGAAAAAAATGGCATTAGTTCATACAGTGAAGGAAACACAGATGTGAGAAGGTGGGAGGAGGACCTAGGACTGGCTGTACAGATACATTGGGTCAAGGAAAAAAAGGAAGAGTGGAAGACTGAGATTAGATAAGGAATCTGGGGTGGGAGATGGAGTCAGAAACACTCGGAGAGGAAGGGGAAAAACCAACTGTATGTAGAGCCAGGAGAGGGAATTGGGACTCATTTGGCAGGAAAATTGTGTGTGGGGAGGGATAGAATGCCAATACATTAGCATTCCGGTTTGGATAAGGAGTATGGTTTTTGAAGCAAATTTCATCATGGTCTTAACATGCTGCTCATCAGTTCACATCATGGAGTGGTCTTGGAAGGCATAAACTGGATTTTTTTGGATGAAGCTAAACTGGAAGATGTGCCCCAGAAAAGCACCTAATGTTCTCCAGCACCTACTGAATATGCAGTCCATGGGATCAGACTAGAGTTAGTCCAAAGTGAAGCACCTGCAATGTGTATAGTGTGGATGCTGGGTCTTCAGCACCAGCTATTTCAGTCTACAGATCCATTTAGTCTGATTGGTTTACTTGGGGCTGTTATAGGTAGTATGAAGCCTCCTTCTTTACTCTCCTGATTTCTCCTGTCGTACTTGGGGAAATTCCTGTGTAAGAACATTGGCTATTTCATTATTTATTTCACACCACATTTCCTTGAGATCATTTTCTTGATGGGCTGCTTACTGTGTGTCTTTGTACATTTTCTCCGGTGCATACAAATTTTAGAAGAGGTGTCCAGAAGTAGAAAGAAGTCAGTATGTAACTAAAATGAGTTGAGGCCACACTGTTTGTCTCAAAAGCAGGTTACCACACCTTAGAAATGCTTACTCAACAATGCAAAGAAGTGGTGCTCTCAGATGAAGGGGCAGCCTTGAGTCATAAGACCAGTGGACAGAAGGATGGAGGTACAGAGGAGTGGGAGGGTGTGAGACTGGAGAGGGCAGGACTCAAAGACAGAAAGGATGTCCCCATACAGATTTTGCAATGTGACTTTTACGGTGCAGATATATAACCACTGGTTTCAGTAGCACATACCTATCTAGTTCAGGTGTCTCTTAAAGAGTATCTGTTTGGTTTTGCACAGATTCTTGTCATTAGGCAGGTCAGCACATACCCCAGCACCAACGTCTTCTGAAATGATGCCTAATGTTTGAATGAGGGAAGCTACTGCAATAAGACTCCAAACATCTTGAGCTTTTTAGTTCCCTTGTCCTGGTAGTTGTTCCTGGACTATTGTTCTCTGTATTTTGAGAGCACATAGGCCTTCAATCAGAACTGGAGAACCAGCAGATAAGTGCTGAGCAAATACATGGAAAGAAACAGTTTTTATAGGCCTGAAATAAACCCTCTGCCCTGCTGTAAGAGGAGAGAGGGAAAAATCCCAACTGGCCCATATGTGAAACAGTAAATGGGTCCACCATGGCCCACATGGAAAAATAAATAAAACCTGCTGAATTGGATTGAGCTCAGGAATGTGGCTCCTTTATTTTGATCCTGGGGATTAGCTCCCAGTCTTACCATAGCAGGGAGTCTGATCTTGCTCTCATTGAAATCCAAAATCTAAATCCACATTAACACCATAGAAACAGGATCAAACCTTGCTATATCTGAAGTAAAAGCAAGCCGGGAGCTTAATCAGCAAGTGCCGTGTGTAGTGTGTGCACACACATTTGCTCAGAGAGTCCCCGGGTAAGAGCAGAAAGCCCATTTCAAGCAGGTGCTGGAGAAGGATGACCCACATGCCCTCACGGATCCCTACAGTGGAAGCAGTGTTAGAATAAAGAGACAGTATCTGATCTGTTTCTCAGTTTTTAAGGTGAGCTTTGTGACTCTAGAATCAGATTTTACAGTCTGGTGTTTCTGCATGTTCCAGACAATTTTGGGCTTACTTGTTTTCAGCTTTAGACAAAGGTCAGCAATTAACTATCAAAGAGACATAAACAGTGTAAGGGGGGGAAAAAATATAATTGGAAATTCTAAGTATAGATTTCAGGGTTGCAATTTCCCCTTATGTTTTCATAAGAGTTCACTGCTTTTAACAGTGTGGATCCTACCAATTTAATGGGAAATGTACAGCATAACCATTTTTAAATGAGTTTACAGGGGCTTGTGTTCCTTTAAGAATATGAATTATATGCTTCAACTGAGAACTGGAGACCTTTGGAATATATAGTTTTGGAGCCAGACCTGGACAACCATAACTACTGTTTTGTAGGAAGTTGAAGCTGTCCTCAGGAGAAGGTGGAGTCCCTTAGGTCAACTCTGTCCCATTTTCTTCCAATTCCCCATCTCAGTTGAGAATTCCAAAAATCTCGCTTTTATTTTTTCCTATAATTTACTTCATCTCATGGAAAGACTGCCCTAGGTCATAATTATCTCAGTCAGGTTACAAGAATCTCCTGCTGCCAGACTTCTTGACAGGTCTGTGGGGCTGCAGAGGATGAACATTGCTGTGGTGGTGAACTTAGTCATCTCCTCTAATGCAAATAAAATACCTTCTGGTAATATTGTCTCCGCCGCAGAGAAACACCAAATTTAGCACCCCCATGAGACTTTTGGACCATATCAGAGAGTGCTTCGGTGAGGGTGGAATGTCTGTAGTACTGCTAAAGGAATGTGAAGCATCCTGAAAAGGGATCAACAAGGCCTGCTGAGGCGAGCGGCGCTTGCTGTAAGGAGGCGGAGGAAGCACAACAGAAAGACCCTGGTTGTTCTCAAGAGGAGCAGTCCTACACATCTCTGCACATCTGCAAATCTGGGCCTCGTCCGTTCAGCGCGGAGTGCCCTTGGTTCCACTTCAAAACAGCAGTTGCGTGTGTTCAGAAGTGGTCATGATCAGACTCTTATTTGGGGTTTTGTGCTGTAAATGCTGGTTGGTTGTCAAGACAGGATACAATTCCTGACCAAGTAGGGACAGATGGGCCCCTCAAACCTGCTTTCTCTCAAATACTGTAGAGCACATATGAATTTAGTAGTTATTTCCTTACTTTAAAGATATACACATCCACTACCTTCTGGCTATCTTTAGCAATTCGCCTGATGAAAAACCAAGATGCAAAAAGATATTAAGTGGTTCAGTAGTTAATGTTTTTTCCAGGGCTCTTTAACTGTATTATTGTTCTTACTGTAGTATTTTGCACTCTGGTGGAATACCCAAGTATGAAATTAATAAAGATCATATTTTATTACATCCAAAATAAATTGTTATATTTAAATGACCTTCCTAGAAATTCACGATATAAAAACTGTAACATAAGAAGGTGTTTATTTCAGAAAAAATAATTGCAGTATTTGCTTGAAGTATCCTGAACATTTGGCAGGATTTCATATTTATGTTAAGGAGATGTAAACCAGAAGCTGATAATTTAGCATCTACTATAAATGGTCCGGTTTAAAGTGGAAAGAAAGATTCTTCAACTGTTCTTTAGTTAAAACTGAACTATTCTTCCTCTAAATATTGTGTGAGTAATTCTGGAGCCAATGTATCACTGACCTTCAACTCACGTTACTTTTTGAGTCTGTGAAAATGAGCTTCCTCTACACCAGCCCCTAGATGCATGTTAATGCCATCACCGAACAGAGCACCCTCTGCGGGGCGTACCTGCAATGGGCCTGTGTTTGCAGGTGCTGCCTCAAAGATTTGCAGTTGGGCCGTGATGGAAATGGGTTGCAGGTTGGTACTTTTTTGCTTGGGCACTTCTCTCATCCTTTTGTGGACGTCCCTGTCATGCAGTGTGCGTACCCTTTTCTGAGAGCACTGCTCTTGTTGGCATGAAAGACTCTGGTCTGTTGATTTGACTGTTAACTCAGTTTGCTTGGGCAAATCACAGATTTCCTACAATTGAAATGGAAAGTAATAACTTTCTGCCTTTGTAAAATGCACTGAAGTAAGTGTGTTGTACATTTATATACGAAGAGGCCATTCAGGCAGCCAAAAGCTGTTTTGTATTGACATGTCCTATTCAGGGCTGGTTTGGTTTATAGTTAATTTTAAATTGAGGCTCTTACTGGAAGGAATGATCTTATATGGTAAGGTAGATGCAGACACTCCGTTATAACATATACATTATATCTAATATATGTTTGCTCTTAACTGGTCTGTAATTGGTTAAGGGTTAGTGTTAAGTAGATGATTTATTTCCTGTAACTCCTGCCACTTATTAAAGTTGTGACCTGCAGCAGGAAATGAGGTGTGGGCAAAATGAGACTGAACAGCTGCAGATTTTTGTAAGGGGGGAAGTACTGCTTAGCAGATTCCTTATGTCAATTCAGTGATTAGGAAATAAAACTGGGACAACAGAGTGTAAATATGTTCCTAATACACTACTGACATTTCAGTTGTTTTTGTTAATAGCAAATAATTTTCCAATAGCAAGAAAGATTTACAAGTCCATTCATAGGTCTTAATAGTTGCATAGCATGGCAAACAGACTCAATATACTCTACTTAATAAAATAACATATGATTATTTTTAATAGAAAAATTGTGAAACCTGTTACATATTTTCTTAGACACATTTGACGGTTTTCAGTCTAGTTATGTGATGTGCAAATTCCCTCATGCAAGATAACTTCTAAAATAGTTCTTTAATTTTCCTAGGGGAAGAAACCGTGATTGCTGTACCACATGGGAGTCGCAGTGTGAGAATTACCCTAAAAGGACCAGCACACCTTGGTATGACTGAGCTATTTTATGTATTTATTCATAGGCAGAAGATAAAAACAGAACCTTGTATCTGAACTCATCCAAACTTTGGGAATATGGGTAAGATCATGATCTTGATTCCTCTTCCCATCTTTAATATCCAGCCTGGAGACAGTCCTGCAGAACACTGGAAGCTGACTTAGTAAAAAGAAACAGTACACATACTGGCGGTTTCTAAACTTATTTCAACCAAGTAATTCTTATATAAGCTGTCTAAAATGCGGTACACTCAAACTACGTGCAAACAATTACGTCAAAATTGCTTTCGAAGGGTTATGTGGGAGATTGACAGCACTCCTATAACCCAGCACCAGATTTCTGTTGAAGAGTCTGAGATAGTGTAAATAATCCAGTTGAAGTCACACTTGGTCAGTGAGCAGTGTTTAAGGAAAAGTAATCTAGGTAAAAACGAGGTAAGGTAAATAAAATACATAAAATAAACTACACGAGTCCTCTTTCCTTGTAATAATTTTGGTCATTACATACCATCTATGAGAAACAGTTTGCTATTCTGTTAGACATTTGTTTCCTAGTATTTTCTATAAGACTGATGGTAGTATCGATGGTAATTTCTTTACCCATAGGCCTACTTTACATGAAGAACTAATTGTTTCAATGATGAGTGGGACTGCCATACCAAGCAATGAAATAAACCATTCATTTAACATTTTGAGCAATTTTTTATTAGTGAAAGTGGAAGACTTAATCTGAATCATAGAAATAAAAAGGACTTATGCTCTATGTAAATAGAAGATAGAAATGCATTTTATTTGAAAATTGCTCATCTATTAGTTTGCTTTGAGGAATATATTGTCATTTTCTTTCAAAGAAAAAATTGAATACGACTTCTACTTTAGAACAGCTCCAGAGCAACAATAACTTCTAGATATAACACTGATATCAACAACGTACAAAGCTGAACTGATCTTGAAATAAATATTCATGTAAAACTGTAGCAAGGGATGTATGAAGGAGTGATCCTGACCAGTTCAGGTCAGGACTTTTGGTCTTTCTTAAGTAGTTCTGCAGAAGGAAGTTGTTGTTTCAGCTTCGTATGAGGAAAAAGTACCAGATTCAGTGGCTCCTGGGGGATTTCTGGAAAGCACCTGAGGAATGCAGCAGCAACTCAGTAACTAAGTACAGAGTGCTCCTGGTTTCCTACCCAGGGTGGTTCTGTAAAGAAGCTGTGGCTTGGCATTACCTTTGTTAGCTAGTTCTCTAGCTGGGCGAGAATGGTGAAATGTTCCTTTATCCGCTTCCCCCAGCACATCTGCTTGCAAATCTGTGAGGATTTAGAAATTTGTTGAAATGAAAATGACAGAGGTGAAAAACAAGTGAGAGCTGTCGTGGGGAAGATGGAAATTGCTTCTGGCTTCATAGCCAGATCTTCAAGAACTGATGTTCTAGGGGATGTGCTTTGGGACAATTTGCTTGTCCACCTTTCTGACTGTATGTATGTATGTTTTTGGGTGTTTGTCACTGAACAGAAAATATCAAGTGATCTTTAGTCTGCAACTTCATTGACTTCTGTGTGGGTGTGCTAGTATAAATAAAGGCAGAATTTAAAAAATAGCTACCTATAATTACAGGCTCCATTTGTCAGAGACGTTCTTCCTGGCTGGTAGGGAGTTGAATTTACCAGGTGGAGCAGGGACTACTGATTGTAGAATTTTATACTGCCTCCTGTTGCCAGTATATATTTGCTCTTCGAGTAAAGTCAGGAGCGTTAGCGAATGCTTGAAGAGCACTATGGAGTGTTTGGCACTTTTCCCTTTTTCTTGTGTTCTTTTGCGCTTCATCCTGGGCTTTATGGTCTGCTCTTGTTCCAGGGAAACACAGCTGCTGGATTAATCAAAAATGGAAATGTGGTTGGAGATGTAGTGCATAACAGATTTGAAACAAATAAATGCTCTGAACATTGTTTTACAGTCAGCAGATTAGTGTTTTAGGAAAGACTACATTTCTTTGTAGCTGGTAAGAATAAGTATTTTGTTTGTGCGTATGGACACTTTAAGACAGGCAACAGATTCATCAGAGAGCAAAGGTGTTACTTAGGGATTTTTACATATAGGTCCCTCTTGTATTTCTGTCTGCTTGGGTTTTGTGAATGATTTGGTGGAAAATAACCAAATAATTAGTACAAAAATGGTTATGAATAAAATGTTTCATTGTGTTCGTTTTGTTTTTGATTTCGACTATATTATGGCTTTTCTCGCAGTTGTTTTAAGAGCATTAGAATCAAAAGAAAGACTGAAAGTTCCCTGAAATTAATCCTCCAGCAGAAGAAACAGGAAAACCGGAAGCTAATATTTTCACAAGTGGCTAATGCTAGATAACTGAGTTCAGGAGCCTAGGGAGGTGAAACTTCACTAAAAGGAGCTGAAACTCTTTTTTCCCTTTTTGCCAATTTCTTCTCCGCTTGCGGTGATTTGCAGTCCTTGACAGCAGATAGCTGTGCGTCTGTGCGCTGCTTTCTCTTTTGACAGATGCTCAGAGGAAGGCAATGTTGCTTCCATTTTGAAAAGAACGCATGTTTTATTTTGGGCCCCTGTATTGTGCTATCTACAAATGAATCGCATGGAAAAGGAAGAGCTTTCGGGTAGCAACATCATTTGCTGCTTCTTGCACTGGGAGCAGAAGCTATTTCCCTGGGAATTCTTCCATGCATCTCTCTACACAGTGAGGTATCTGCAGTGGGTCCCCCCTGCCATGCTGCCCTACTCCTGCCTGCCACTAAGAGTATGGGGGGCTTTTGCGGTGGGTCTTCCATCCACAGCTGGGCAAGGCATTTCCATGGGGAAAATGTTCTTTTTATCAAGGGAAGGGAAGTAACACAAAGACAGACAGTTATAGATCTTTGGCACCGGTGATTATCTTGTTAGGCACAGAAACAGGCAAGCACTCGAGAGGATTCCCTGTCCTTATGACTGCACATCTGGAGTCCTAGAGACCCCTCAAGGAAATGTTTCCCTAACTTAGGATGGGGAGGCTTACTCCTGAAGTCAAACTTCCCACCTCTCCAGGATTACAGGACCCTGCAGAACAAATAAATATTTGGTGAATTCTTTTGTAAACCTTGCCTATAAGCCAGTTTGTGAAACCTTTGTTCCCACTTACTGCTCTGAAATCAATAAAGTAGGTCTTTTTGGGGGGAACTGCTCCCTAATAAGAAGTATTATGTTACGTATGTGTTACATACGCTAGATGCTTGGTTCCACTCTGTTTTAGAAGCCTGTGATGACAAGCACTAGATGCTACTGAGCAGGAATATATTGCATCAGAGGTTATCCATTGTGCTGTGGAATAGCTTTTCATCTACCTATGTGACACAATTCTTGGAAAATCTGAGCAGCTGTTCTAAGCTTCACTGACATGACCTCCAGAGATACAGGCCATCACTCTATAGCTGAACCTTGCAAATAAAAACATGCTTTGCATTCAAATCTAGTGTAGCTCTAACATAAATGTATGTCGGCTCTCAGTGAGTTATGATGTTGGTTGCTGAACAATATCCTTGGTTTGTACTTAGAAAAACATAAAAATTATTTTTTTATTAAGAAAGTTAGCATAAAGACTGTAAGGTAATGCAGCTCAGGTCACCGAATTAACAACTTTAACATCTTTTTGCCACAGCCTGATGTCTTGCTTTGCAATCTTAAACGCTAGTTTCAAAGGGATCCTGTACTCCTGAGGTTCCTACTGACTTTATGTGGAGTTGGAAGTACTTGCGATTTGCTGATTTGACTCTTATTCAACAAAATAACAGAATAACAGCACCATGCATTAATATTTATCATTAAGCAGTGTAAGTTTGGGGTCAAGGCTTGCAGAAGATTAATCCAAGAATGCTGAGTACCGGACATTTAAAAGGTTATTTTGTAATGTAATCAGGAAAGAAAACTTCCATAAAAGTAACAAACAAAAATATGTAGTAATTGTCTAAATACTTGTTGCTTTTTCTGTGGTTTGTTTATATCTATTTGTTCCTAATGGAAACACGTTGGACAATGGGGTGTGTCGATTCCCAGAGATTTTTTTCTCTTTGACAAAGTACACAACTAGATTCCTACCCTATGATCAACTTAAAGTCATTTCCTAGAACCATATCCGTCCTTAAACTTCCTTCCAGCCATGTATGTGATCTTTGTTATACCTATGAGCATAGTGGAACCTAATGCTTAGAAACTTGGGATAATGTTGGTACCTTTTCAAGGAAGTTAATTTCTTCTAGAATTTCTTCACTCTCTTTGTTGGGGATGCTCCCAAGTGCATTTGCGTTTTAAAAGATCTTAAGGAAGAAAACGGTAATGATGGGCTGCAGCATTCAGAGTATGTTTTCAGTGCAGGTAAAAACAGATGCTCTTAATCTAAATTATCTAGCCTGAATTAGGTAACTCTCTTTAAAGTACAAAAAAAGGTAATGTAGTTGAAGAAAGAGGGTATTTATAGCTCATCAAAAGGTTCCTTTTAGCTAGCCTTGAGCTTGTCTGAGATTCATGCCTTTTTCATGCAGTGCTCTGATAGATTGTAACCAGACCAGTGTATTTCAAGTCATGCATCTCGCTGTGCCTATATGCTGTATTATGCAGAGCCCAAAATTCTACCTTCATCGTTAATATCTTCCTTTAGCTTTGTCCACTTATAGTTCAGTCAGTTTGCTGGAAGTGACTCAATCCTAAAATGCTTCATCTGTCTTCTGGAGGTTGTGGGCTGTTAGTTTAATCTGTTTCCAAGGAATGCAGAACAGCTCAAAAAGGGTTTTCATCACCACCTGTTCTGGGAAAGGGACATCCCTCCGGCAGTGCTGCAGCTACCCACCTCCTGGCCCTGCTTTTTGCTCATATGGGAAATATTCAAAGTTGAGTTAATGACCTCCGGAATGGGTAGAGTGATACAGGTATTGAGGTGAGTGTTTGGTGAGTTTGACACTATTCAGGCTTCTCTGGAGACTGATTGCTGAAATTTCTAGGCTTTTGAGTTGCATGGAAGTACGGGTTATTTTTCTGTGTATTGATTCTATCTGTTTTGAGTTTCTTTCAGCTTGTCCCGCTGAATCTATTGCTTTATAACTGTATAGAGCACTTGGTGTAGGAAAAACTGTCTCAGAAGTGCTTCTGGTATGAAAGAATAGTGTGTTCAAGCAGATATTCCTGTGCTGACATGTCATGCAATTATATATCAGCCTATAATCTGAAGCAGCTAATATTCTCACAGCTATTCTGTGGGGTTTTTTAATGCACATATACGGCTGTTACTTGCAAGACAAAGTTGTAAACATTACTTTTAGACTTCCTTCAAAATAAAACATATCCTGTTTAAGTTTACTAATTGCATGTTTCTTTAGTTATAGAGTCAAAGACACTACAAGGAGACAAGGGAGAGCACAGTTTCAATGCTCCTGGAACATTTGTCATAGAAAATACAACTGTTGAATTTCAGAAGAGTACAGACAGGGAAATCATAAAGATCCAGGGACCTCTTGGAGCAGATTTCATTATCAAGGTGGGATGTGTGTATGTGCAAATCTACAAAGATATTGCAAGTATGTGCAACAGAGTAGGTGGCTGTCCATCAGGTTGTAGCAATACAACAAAATCTTTTAGCTAGCCAATAAGGAATCTTAATTACAGTCCAGAGATAATTTACACTAAGTAAATCCAAACAAATTAAAATGTTACAAGGTTAATCTCTTTGCTGCGGTGGAAAGTACCACAGGATCTTTAATGGTAAAAATGGCTAGGACTTTTGCTTTAAATGTTACTGAAAGAATAACAGCGTGATCTTGTGCAGTGGATTGGTGTTAATCCAACTGAAGACTGCCACCTACTGAATCTGAGCATTGCTTCCAGCAGCACCCTAGAATCTCCCTTAGACACTGCTAATCCAGCTGCTGACCATTTCTAATCCTTTTAAATTTCTCTTCTACCCAGACCACATACCGATGGCTTGCATCATACATACAGATATGTATATGTAGAAACATACCAATATTTGACTGCCAAAGGAAGATAATCATACAGTTTTCCATCGGAAATGACAGGTGTTTCAGTACTGTCACACCACTTGGCTTTATCTGTGAAGTTGTAGAAACAGACTTTCAGTAGTTCTTATTTTGCATCTCCAATAGCACATGTGCAGTTAGACTTGCCTGAATATGAACCAGTGTGCTTAGATTAGTTATGGACTTCCCTCTCCAGCAAATTTTAAAAATTTTGCTACCAAAGAGATAAGACAGAAGAATACAGTTAGAAACTTTGCCAATTAAGGATAGATAATCAAATAGTCACATGAGTACCTTGAATAATTTGAAAAACAAAGCAACATACAAGTGTTTGACTATTGGAAACTTAAATTTAATTGTTACTCTAGACTTTCTAGAGGTTTTATGCCTGTTATCATAGTGCTCTCTGCACTGCTGTAATATATGAATTATGTTTTGAAATGACATGAACAGTGGAGTACAGTATACACATGTGTTGTAATGGAAATTTCTTCAGACCAGGTACTCTGGATCAAAAGAGAGTGTGGTTCAGTTCTTTTTCTATCAACCCATCAGTCATCAGTGGAGACAAACAGAGTTCTTCCCCTGCACAGTGACGTGTGGAGGAGGTAAGTAATGGCAATTCTTCAGGAGTCTTTACAGCTGAAGATTAAGAGTGGCTGATTTACAACCTTCGTTCTGCATTTTTATTGATTGAGTGTTTGTGTTTCTTTGCGCACTGGTGGTTCTTCGGAAAAAATAAATGACAGAGTAGCAGGTAATTTGGTTGATTAAGGTAGTATGAGCATAGGTTTTTTTTATACCTTATATTACTGGAAGTCCTGTTCTTCGATAAGGAATGATTTTTTGAGTAAGAACTTTGAATAAGAAATAAAGATATGACATTCAAAGTGGAAAATGACAATTCATAAAGGATATTTTGGAAAAGTAAGCAAAGAAATACAATGAGATTTTAAAATAAGGATAATCAAGAGATGAAGGAAGACTGTATTTCTGGCCACAGTAGTAGACATGAGGGAGAGGTTTCGAACACTTAGTTTAGCAATTAGTTACACAGAAAGCAGAATAAGTAAATGGAATTTAAAGAACAGCTACTATCAATACCTTTGGCTGTCTGATCTTAGACACCTAGTCCTGATGGTAGTTAGAGCAGCAGGCAGTGTGCCGTAGTGTCTACTCCTGGTTTAAACACTACAGCTTATACAATGGTTAGACGAAGTGCAGCTCAGCTCTGCTACTGCTCATCCAACCCAGCCCGCTGCTTGTCACGTCTGGTTCTGCAAAAAGCATGACCTCATGGCAGGAGGAGTGTTCGACATTGTAGATAGCTATTTCAGTTCAGCTAGCATTACCCAGGTCACCTGAAAAACAGACTGGGATACTAGCGATACTGGTGTAGTGATTTTCTTGGAGAGTATAAATATGGTTTAAATAGTTACTTGGGACATGAGTAAAAAGAGTGAAAGATGTTTAAAGCACAAGCAGAGTCTAGGGATCTTTTGATGGACCATCCATTTTGGCACTTGCACCTCACTTTAATCTGAAATGCAGACAATATACGTGTGCAATATGTAGTCCCACAGGAAACTACTGTATCTTATAAGATACTTGGCCTCATGAAATGTGATTCTTGCTGGAACTGTGAGTGGCAATACATATCCTCTTATGATTCCATCGCACTGTGTTTATGAATTTTTCCTTAACCTATCCAACAAGGGAAGAAGTGTAAAGCATCACAGTTATTTTTGAGGACTACATGTAAACACTGGGTAACTCAAGGGACATATTTACCTGCAAAGTTGTTGGCTCAAATCCAGCCTTATTCAGGCTGGTGTTAGGGTTTGAAAATTATGGCTACATGTCAATCTCTTTGAAATTAGCCAGGGTTTTCAATGCCCTACTTTGTAGCTGCATGTCTATAATATGAAACTGATACCTTTATCAACAGGGCTTGACACTCTTGATGGCAGTCCTGAGAGAGGCCAGTAACTGAAGAAGCACAGGAACTAAGCTACTTGCTTACCCATGAAAGCAGTAGCATTAAGAATGGCATGTTACTGAGGCATGCAGCTGCCTGGCTTTAACCTGCTATCTTAAAGCGGATTTAGTATCCAGATTGTCTGTTTGGCATCTTTTACTGGCAGTAAAAGAAAAAGTTCCTCACAACAGAGACTTGGAATCAGTGCACCACCATTCCTCAATTGGATGCTTCTACATTTAATTCTGTAATCTCCATGTGTGGGAAGTGGGAGTGTGACGGGCATCTCAGAAAGCACAGTCAAGCTTGAATGAGCAAGAATGTTTAAAAATTATATTTATCTTGCTTACAAGTGGCCCATCTCCTGGGTCCTTTCAGTACTTACAAGACCTGGAGCATACATGCTTAGAGCACTGTAGCTGCTTATTTCTTCTTTATGGTTATCACTCCCATGCACGATGACACTTTGAATCAGCCAAGAGACACACAAGTGAGGCCACTGATACATGATACTTAACATTTTCAGTAGACACTGAGACTTGTGCTGTTAGTTTATTGACTCTATTTGGATTTTAGTTCTTGTGGTTTCAAACTTTTTTCTTTGCACATACCAGAACATCCTCCTCCTCTCCTCAGTTTAAGTCCAAGTCAGCTCTTTTGAATGAGTCTTTTTTTTTTTCTTAGCCAAAAGAGCAACCTAGTGGTTTATAAAACTCAAATCCCTTATTGTAACCAGTCTCCACACAGAATTTTTTTTTTCACCAGGTAGTTAGTTCAAGTTTTCTTTTGTTGGCTCTTCAACTAGGAATGTTCTTGAAACTATTTCTTGGTTTTCTACCGTTTAACTTACCAATGTTTTTGGATCTCATCTTCAATTCCTCTGGCTTTCTGTTTTAAGTATTTATTGTTTTAGCATGCATGACTGTGTAATATACCTCTCTAACATAGATGGTAACTCTTCCTTGGGGGAGGGCAGTTATAAATTGTGGAACATGTAGTAGAACCATATGACTTTGTAGGGTTGCCTCTGTGACAGGTGAGCTGCTCCAGTACATGTATTCCTGCATCACATAAAAATATGTATGCTTTTACTCTTATACTTAGAATATTACTAGAATAATGTGCCGGAGTCTCATCTAGTGTTAAGATAGGTTAACATAATTGTTATGCTGAATTGCCTGAAATGAAGATGTGGTCCTGCATGTTCCTGTGCCGTGTTTCCTTGTTTAAAAGCAAACCAACGAGTAACACAGGAAGTTCATTCAATGGGCAGTGCATTATCCGGGGGGGGGCTGGGGGGATAAGAATGCTTTAAACTATCTCCATTACCAAAATTTAACTTTGCTTCTGCATTAGGTTATCAGCTTAATTCAGCTGAATGTGTGGATATTCGTCTGAAGCGTGTTGTTCCTGACCACTATTGTCATTACTATCCAGAAAATAAGAAACCAAAGCCCAAGCTAAAAGAATGCAACATGGATCCCTGCCCTTCTAGGTTTGTATGACAAATAAATTTAAGTGTGTGGTATAGTCAGTTACTAAGGAACAAGCAATTGTATTTACTTAATTTCAGTTCTTTTCATCTTTCAGACTACTTAATCTGGGTTGATTATTGCACGTGTTAAAGGCTGATGTCTGGCACCACTGCCAATAGATTTGTGGCACGTCTTCAGTGTTGCAGAATAGGAGACTTTGCTTTATACAGAGATACTGTAAATATCAATTTGGCTGTTCAAGGGCTAATTCTACTTTATGTCTTCTGCTGAGTGGTACAGCGCTAGTACAAGGATTTTGTGACATTGTGTGAGGAGGACAGATTGTTTGCCTGCTTTTGGATTTATTGATGCTGCCGTTCAGGATTTCTCATTAGACAGACAGTAGCTTCAGTTCTCAGTCAGCGTACAAGTTTTGCATGTGGTTTAACTTGGTTTATTCATCCGCCTACCGTAAAAGTTTCATTCTTCATTTGTACTGTGGAGTTGACACTTAATTATTAAAGTTTGGGGGGTTTGTTCTACACTAGGAATTAAAAAAAAAAAATTATTTGAAGTAAATATACTTGCGGTACAAATACCACAGAATATTATTGCCAAATTATAAAGGCTATCGTATACATAAATTGTATTGAATTGCACTACAGTATTTCAAACTAACTTTTGGATTGTCTGGTGAGGTTTCCTGGCTGTGCTAAAGAATCTTAAAATAACATCACAGTATCAAGTCCCAGAACTTCACATTAATATGCCAGCTGGCCGAGCTAGAGTTATATGCAAGAAGAAAAGGAAACACTCTCAATGGATTTCATTTCCTATAGCTAAACTGTCCATTTCCTTTCATTCCTGTTGAACTTAATCGTTGATAGTGACCTCTAACTGTTATAGATATGCAGAATTTCAAGTTTTTTTTCCTGGAGAGTTGACCACTATATGGAGTGGTAAGACTTCAGTAATGCTTAATGGCAATGGGTGCCAAATGTTACAAAGCTGGAATGGGAAAATTAGGGAAAGAAAGAGCGTAATTATCTTTTTCCTTGCAATTTTAGCTTATACAGACAGAAAAGGGAAGTACTACTGGATATAATACCATATTTCTTAGTGTTGGAAGTAGGGCTCTGTGCCTGCTCTATGCTGTGCAGTTCAAATAAACAGCTCTAGAAGGGTCCTAGGCACCATTCAGAACCTAGCTGGGATTAATCCTGTGATGCATTTATTTCACTGCCACTCATGTTCCAAAGCAGTCTTTGTTACAGATATAAGTATGTAACTATTTTCTTGTTAATAAAGTAGCACAGACCTAAAGGATCACTGATAATAAACTTCTCTGCCAAAGGCTTGCTCATTTAATATTTTTTGATGGTATGAAGTGGAGAAACTATATGCTGAATAGATCTCTATCCATGCAGAAGAGGTAAGATTATACGAGTCATTGTTTGCCACAAGGGTAATGTATAATGAATGTAAGATTCCCTCATTTCACATTGGGAATTGCTTACTTTAAGCATGATCACGTAAAAGTATGTACTTGATGTACAGTCTTGGGTATAAGAAACAATGATGCAATATTTATTTTGTTGACAGTGATGGATTTAAAGAAATCATGCCCTATGATCACTTCCAGCCACTTCCTCGGTATGTATAATCAGGATAGCATATGTGTCAGCATTAGCACAATTTTCACTGCAAATATACTATTTGAGTACTAAGGTCATGGAACATCATCTGATTTTTTGCTGTACAGGAGAGCAAGTTTATAACAATCCCGTACACATTTTTGAAGCTTGTGATTTGTTTTAGTGTGCTTTGGATGATTAGCTTAACAGTAAGAGGTTAATATGCTGTTATTGAAAATATCAATGTGGGAGACTTTAGAATAAAGAGTTGTCCCCCTAAGCCTCCTCCTGCTGTAGTGCTGAGAAGAGCATCTCCTTTAAAGTGCATGTATGAATTCTTGTCTTGAAAGGTTTTTATTTTGAAGATATATGCAATGAATATGTTCTTTTATTGAGCAGGTCTCCCTACATTACAGGACTCTAGAAATTCTTTTTCCCTTGAGAGGTCTTATTCTTCTGCTCTTCTTTAGATGTACACTCTATTTATTGACATCAAGGCTGACATGTCACTTTAAAGATACTGAGTTGTCTGAATATCATTGCCTGAAATTAAGTCATCAGAGCACAGTTTGTTGCCTTTTTTTTTTTTTTTTTGAAACCAGAATCAATCACAAGAATATAAAACTTCTCTGGAAGGTTTAGATGTTTTGTAAAGAATGTTACGACTAAAAGGCATTGAGCCAGATTTACTGTTAATGTAAAGAATTATAGTTGATGGAGTTAGATGCATATTTATCTGAGTTGAACCTCTGCTTTATTATGTCATGAAATGAATAATGTGTATTTTTCTAAAGAAGTAAAGATATGAAGTAATAAGAATGAAATCATAGACTTGCACGGCTCAGTGGAGCTACTGATTACAGCTGATATAAATGTCATAGTTTATTTCTGTAGCAATTTACGCTTGTTGTGGATCTGCTGTCCTGTGATGTACTTTGGCTTTCATACATAGATTGATATTTTTTTCCTCTACAGCTTTATCCTGTAAAGTCCCATAATTATATTCTGTGTCTCTCCCCTTCCATTTCTTCTGCCAATTCCTTTGTACTTCAGTCTCCTGTGGAACTCAGCACAATTTATTTACATGAGTATTTCATCTTCTGAACCACTCAGGGCTTGGAGACCAGTTGGAAGAGAAATTTAATCCCCCTTTCTGTGCTTTACTGTGCTCAGCACATTTGCATGACACCGTGGTGAGATAGAATATGTCTGCGATAAAGCTGTGGGCAGGTTCTCTTATTTCAAACACTGAGAACTACAAAGGCCCACCTCATTTTGACACCTCAGTGTGTTCTGTCAGAAGGTATCGTGGTCTTCCTGGGTGATGCTCAGGAGTAAGAATTGTAAGATAGCAGAGGCCAAACAGGGCTCAGAGTTGGTGCCAGCGGGAAGGAGAGGGAGGAAACCGGCTCTGTTCCACTGGGAGGGCGCATAAAGAAACACAGCGAAGATGTAAAAGCACCTTTTCTTGCTGGAATTTCTGAAAGAAAACAGCAGCTGAAACAGCCAGTTTGTATACCTGCATCACGAGGTGAATCTGGTCCAGCGCGGATGCAAGTCTTGCTTCAGTGTAGCAGGATGCATTTTCTCTGTGCTGTTGCCTGTTAAGTAGCTGCAACGCATTAGTCTGTGCCAGTTCTCCTGGGCGTTCTTCCACTTTTTTCTGTTCTTACCTGTTTCTTGCACGCTAACTTAAGACTGTTCTTGCAAAGCAGGCGGAAAACCAAAGTACTATACATATGCTTGACCAAAGCTGTACAGACTCCTTCACCTTGACCAGCAGTCATACATCACACCTCCTACATAACATGAGGGCCATGTGGAGGGCTGCTTTGCACTCCTGTGGCGTTTACCACTGCTTTCCCATTCACACGAGGAAGTTGTGGGAAAGTCATGGTGCACACCGCAAGATCTTGAAAGAGTTCTCCTGTGGCTAGAGTTGTAAATGCCCCACTGAGATATTTTTACAGATGGAGAATTCTTTTGAAATAAATAGAAAAATTTCCCAGGATGAAAATTTTCTTTTAAAGCTTTTGGAATGCCTCCATTTATTTCAGACTTGTTGGACTGTTGAGGATCCCTTGACAGCTGTGGGTTCTGGAAAGTATCTCCTTGACTGCTTGCCCAAGACCCCCCTTTTCCCCAGTAGCCATGGACCTCACTCCATCTTGAAAATGCTTATGGGAGTATGGGATCTGGAGTGTGTTCGAAACTGATGAGATAAAGAAAAACAACTATAAAACTCCGTGCTATAAACACTTGTGAGGCTAGTATTACATATAGCACAGTGAGCCTTATATATATAAATCCATGAGCTGCTAATTCATTGAACAGTTAATTGCTCTTTAGTTCCTGACATTTTTTTAAAGAAAATGAGTTAACGCTGGCCGTTCATTTAAGTCAAAGAAAAGTGTAACTGTTGCTCTTCAAATGTATTTTGTACTTGTGATATGATATCAGTATCTAGGCATACAGCTTTATTCTGAATGCTTTTCAGTATATTCTCTGTGGTTAATGTTCCATGGCTTGCTGTATGTTTCATACTCATTCTTCTGTTGAGCTTAAGCATGGTTAATATGTTTTTGTAGGCAGTTTAATGAATTGCTTAAAATAGGAAGTGTCCTTGATTTACCTGCTATATCATACAAAGTAGGTAGCAATTACTTAAATTTACCTTTGATTTATATGCCTTTGCTTCACCTACTCTGAGATTATGACTTCCTTTATGATAGCTAGGTTACTCTTGATGAATTGATTTTGATGGGATATTGTAGTACTTGCTGAGTCCATTGTTCACAATGGATATAATTTTTTTCATGATCCTTTCTGAGCCCCTGCAGTTGTAGTAGTAGTAAAACTAACAAGACATTGATGAACCATAAGATGTGCTGCAGGACTCAATCATTTCCCAGGGGTTAGCTTTGATTTGGGTGGGTGGTGGAAAGAAAGCAATAGATAGGAGGTGAAGGGTGAGGAAAAATTGTGTGGGGTTCAGTGGAACCCATAGACAAATGCTGTGATAGAAGCTTGTTATCTCCAAACATGACAGGAGCAGGACATTATTGAAGTTAGTTTTTGTTGAGAAGTGATTACTTAAATGTACATTCATGCTAAGACCAAGAGATAAATGAAACGGAGTTTGTAACCTAAAAACATCCATGTAATTCTCGCTTCACATGGTGCAGCAATTTCCATCTTTATTGTAGTTAGGTCTAATTTTGTGGATAGATGTCCATTTTGAAGACATTCCCTCCCAGCAGGTTGTTTGTCATCCCTCTGTTGGAGGCTACTACCCCACAGCTCTGCTGGTTGACAGGGCTATGTGAGTTTTTCTTAATCTGTGCGTCGCCCTGCTTCAGGAGAAATCAGCTAGGTTAGCCAAAGCAGCTGAAATGGATGAGCAGCTGCCTTTTGCTTGAAGCAAGTTGGAAAGTGTGAATACAAAGTCAGTCAACAGCATTTTAATGAGGGTGGAACACTTGCAGAACTGCAGTGACGACCAGCAAAATGGTACCCGTCACCATTTAATTTGTTCACACTCCTTATGGATGAAGACAGTTTGAAATGAAATGGCTGGATTTACCCAAAGCAAGTATTAAGGTTTTCATAAAAATTCTTTCATGAACAGATTTTTTTTTAAGGGTAGTCTGCATGATGTGGGCAGTGATGAGCAACTGAGGGTAATATCACCCTCAGTCAGCACAGCCAGATCTGTCTTTGTCTTTGGATTTCATATAATCTCAGGTACATATGCTTCTCAGTTTCTGACAATGGTAGTAAGTGTATATGTGACCATGTAAATTAACTGTGAAAAATATTCTGTTTAGATGATTTAGACTATTTGCAAGTAAAATCATTCCAGTAGTTGTACTCAGTATATCTAGGGTCTTTAACTCATGTATGAGAATAAGATTTTCAGTTATTTTGGGAAACGTACTTAAACTTATAGTTCTGTTTTTCTTCTCATTGTGGACATGAATTTAAGCCTGGGATAATGCAAGGTAGCTCTGTAATTCAATGTATTTATATTCAGTGTGTGGTAAGAATCCAGCAACCAAACTATCAGTGCGTTTTAATGCCATTAAGGTTGGATTCAGTATTTTGCACTTTTAATAGAGGTTAGCGGAATAAAAAATAGCCTTATTTTTAATATATGTGAGTTCTTTTTCCAGGTGGGAACATAACCCTTGGACTGCGTGTTCAGTTTCCTGTGGAGGTGGTATTCAGAGGAGAAGTTTTGTGTGTGTAGAGGAGACCATTCATGGAGAGATACTGCAAGTGGAAGAATGGAAATGCATGTATGCCCCCAAGCCCAAAGTCATTCAAACCTGCAATCTGTTTGATTGTCCTAAATGGGTGGCAATGGAATGGTCTCAAGTAAGTTGAAAAGTAATTTGGACCTTTATTCTTGTTTTCTAAAGAAAGCCTCTAGTCTTGTGTTACTATGTATTTGTGAGCACAGGGCTATTAGAAAAATATAGCCCTGCAAGCATAATTCGTTGTACTTACTAGGAGAAGTTTGCGCTAAGTAATTTGGCCTGATAATCAAAATGTTAACGTGTCTGTGTGGGGAAAAATGCATATAGAATTATTTATGCCTGCTGAATTCCTGCTTTACACAGAGGAGAAATTAGAGCCAGAGGTCAGGCCCCTTTGCAATGAGGTCGTTTGTCTCTCAGTTCTTGATAAATGTAATATTTCACTGCATATAATAGCTAAAGGCATGTCTGTCTAGGGGCTGACATGTCTGCAAGGGTGATTTTCCAGCATTCTTACCTTTCATTATAGTAACAAGAACATAAAGCCAACTTATCTTGGCTGTAGTTATCTGATACAGTCAGATAGCTCAACACTTCTATAATTCCTTAGTTCATCCAAATGACATCACTGACATATAGCGAAGAAACTGTTCTTGCAGCACGTCTGACCCAGCTTTAACTGAAAAAGACCACTGTGAGAGAGCATATTCTCCGTACATAGCCACCTCTGTTTCAGACTGTTGCCAATCAGATAAGCTTTACAGAACCCCGAGAAATCACTTGCGTTCCCAAAACTTAGACATTTTTTCCAGCATCAACCTTTTCTTTATTCACCTAGCAATGCAGGGACAAATTCATACATCTCTGATACCTGATGGATTGTGGAAAAACTCTAGTGAACACATCATCAGTACTTCTAACTTGCTTTTTAACAGTATTTGTAAATATAATAAAAAAAAAAGCAGCATGAGATGGTTGCATTGTCTCCTGCAGTGCACAGTGACCTGTGGCCGAGGCCTGCGTTACCGAGTAGTGCTGTGTATCGACCACCGTGGGCAGCACGTCGGTGGCTGTAATCCACAACTTAAACTACACATAAAAGAAGAGTGCATCGTGCCAATACCATGTTACAAGCCAAAAGGTAACTGGAATTTTGTCTGGGTCTGTTATTGTTTCACATTTTTGTTAAGAGAATTAAAAGCCCCTGGTAACCTTTTTCAGAAATGCCAGAAGCTGGAATTTACTAGGACTTATTTCAGTCTTGGCAAAAATAAGCATGTTAATTATTGGTGCTAGGAAAAGTGCCCTGCTGATATTTTTTTCTGATAATGTGGCCAGACTGTCATGAGGTGAATATGCTAACTAAATCTATATGGCCTGGTCAAATTGGGAAAACCAGAATTAATGAGTTCAACATGTGGAGGAGGAGTTGCTCAATAATACTCAAAATGGGAATGATACTCTACCATGTATCGCCTGGGATCTTGTTCATTTGCATCTCATTAAATGTGTCAACATTTTCAGTGGGCCTCATCAGTTCATTAAGTTATAATCAAACTGGTTTCTCTCTCTCTTCTCCATTTCTGCATATTTAAAAGGTCTTTAACAATGATGTAAATTGAAAAATATTCTCTAAAAGAGGTGGTGAGATTTAAAACAGTAGGTGGGAAGGTGAAAAGACAAAGATGAGAGGGGAAACTAGTATATCTTTTCCCTTGCTCATTTCTGTCCCTCTGGGCCCAGAAATTTTAGTGGGTGCTACTCCCATTCTTTCAGTTTTTATCTGAAAGGCTGTATTTCAGACCTTCACAACTCACCATAAAGATTTACATAGAAAAAGTGAAAGCTCTCTGTAGACAACCCTATGTTGCTCTTTAGGATGTTTTCAGACTCTAGAGAATTCTTCAAGCAGAAAACTACAGAGGGTTAAGCCATGAAGTAGAAACTAGCACTGAAATTTTAAGAACCACCTTCTGGGGTTTTACTTAAGTTTGGAGGCACAGATCCTCAGTTGGCTTACAGTACTCTGAGGACAACCATCACAGAAGTGTAGGATGTATAGACAGGTAAAAGAAGCTAGTGTTGTTTTTTTAAATTAATTTCCAATTTTGGGAAAGCTGGCTAACTCAGCAAAAAAAACATTTACCGTGAAAATTTTCTAATGAAGCCAGTCTATCTAGAGAGCAATGTAGGTTTGCTATGCTCTGGCTTCTTTTTCAGCTGTAAACTTAAGTTATGACAATAATCCATTACATTGAGATATAAGCTACAATCTACTTGAAACTGCCTGCATTTGGGAAAGATGTGGGAAGGAAGTAAAAGATTAAACAGGAATGGAAGTTGGATTACTGGTACCCTCTCAGTAAAAAGGCTCAAACATCATGAAGAAATTTTCCAGTAAATTATGTTTTATTCAATATATCGTTATTCAAAAACATTAGATCAATAAGCAATGTAAAGTGTGAAGTACTAAGGTGAATGCTAACATCCACATATTACTTTGATTTTGGAGTAAGTACTGAATGTTTTTTTTCTCTCTACCAGAAAAAAATCCTGTGGAAGCAAAATTGCCATGGTTTAAACAGGCGCACGAAATGGAAGAGACCAGAACAGTCTCAGAAGAGCCAGCGTAAGTACATTGTCTTTTACAGTGAAGAAACATTTCCGGCATATTTTGCAGATCATCTGGAATGACTGTTGCTCTGCAGTTTGCTTTGACAGTTGGCCCTCCTTGGGAGATGAGTTGTGTTGTGAGCTGTTCCTAATTTTACATCTCAGCAGCTTTGCTTCTGGAGCTCCTGTTCTGGATGACACAGAGCTACTCTATTATAGTGTCCCTATATCATTCAAGCAATGCAAAGGGATCTTAATTTAGCCTAATTAAGCCTTAATTAATGCATGTGGAAGTATTTTAGCAGTTGTAAATTAAATAAATTCAGTTTTATCCCAGTCATTGCTGTTACCTCAAGAATGTAGTGGTTGTATGAAAAATTAAGAGGTACTTTGTAGGGTTGCCAGGATTTCCTTGGGAGGTGAGACCAACGCGTAAAGAAAGCGAGAAAAATCTGCTGATCTCTGAGCTTAGCTGAATCTGTGGGGATAAGTTGTGATATTTTACACATGTATGTGTGTGAAATAACATCTGGATTTCGTGAGTCCCCTTAAAAGCTGATGGGGGTAAGCCTCGCAACATTTAAGTGCTGGGGATGAAAGCATAACTTAAATCCAGCTGCACTTGTTCCTCTCCCTTCTGTGTTAGGGCATCTACACAAATGCTTGTATCCCCTGTGTATGTTTCATACATATGTGTATCTAATATATTCAGTATACAGTATATAACTTTCTAGAAAGTAGTAACTTTCTATAAGGTTTTCATGAGATATTTTGAACAGTATTCTGTTGTGCTTAGCCAAATTCTGCACTCATTTGTAGTAATGTTAGTTTAAAATAATTTAGATGACCTTACTGAAGTTACTTTGGATTTATATTGCTCTGAGAGCAGAGTGTGCCCCATAACTTCTTATTTTTCTTCCTCCATCTAGCTATTCCTGATTTTTGGCGCACATGCACCAACAGGTGTGATCATGAGTAATAAAATCTTTACACCTGCACTGACTCACAGAAGAAACCTCTTGCCAAACAGGTGTTTGCATAGTTATGGTGACTGTACTTTAAACTTTTCACTGCTCTAGCCTCTCAAGTCAAGTGTCAACCTACTGTGACTGGTTATTTCACTCTCCAAATTGGTGGCCCTGAATTCAGGCAGAGTAGTAGCGAAGATATAAAAATAAAGTGTGATTGTCAAAGAGGGTGATGCAATGAAATGTGCCTGTTGAATGTCAGCATATCAGAATAAACGTATATGAGGCCACCTCTAAAGAGGATTCAGCATGAAGCTATAAAGAAAATGATCTCTAGCATTACAAAATCATGCTGTGGCAACTGTGAGCTAATGTAGTCTCTAAGTTTTTAGGATTCTTCAGCAGCAGTCTGACAGAACAAGCAGGGAGGACTGGCAGAAGCACAGCATGCTAGTTCAGAGTATATTTAGGATATAATAGAGCTGAGCCGGAAACTTTGTTATGGGTTCCCTTGTACCTTGTCCTTACAAAGAAAGCAGTTATTCTTGCCTTCCTAGACATGACCGATGTATTCCGCTGCAGCCCCATAGTGTGAAAGCAGCCATGTGTTTGAGTTCTCAGTGCATGTCCTGTCACAGCTGGGCAGTTTTGCAGTTACCTGGGCAGTTTTGCAGTTACCTGGGTTTATTTTTTCTTCTTCACTTACTCTGGAGACCTAGATTTTCTTCATCTTTCATTCATGATCCTAATCCTGTCCTGAGACTCCCTCCTTCACATTTTCCAGAAGCATCTTCACCTACGTCTGAAAGGCTTCTCCAGCCAGTTCTTGCCGATGACTCTTCTCTGCCATCCTTCTCTTTACAGAGGTGTTGCTGGGGCGCTGCGCTTTCCTAGTCAGGGTGCTCTGGGCTCTCCTGGGGCCCAGCTGTAATGCTGCAGGCAGATTCCACTTTCGTTTCTTTTTACCTGTCTTCTGCTGCCACCTGCTCTTACTTTATTCTTCTAAGGAAGCTGGCCCGTAAGGAGAAATGAGAAATAACTGATCCCTGACTTCATCCCTTTTTGCAGATTGCCTGTTGGTCATGTGGACAGTGGTTTGCAAACACAGTGATTTCTTACTACATGCTTTAAATCTCATGCCCTAGCTGCTCCTGTCTTTTAGCTGGGGTGAGATTTTTGGGTCAGGGTTTAGGATTTTAAAAGAAACTGTAACAATAGGTTGTTACTTCTCCCAGAGTAAATAATAACAAGATTTCCCTCTGGTTTGGATCTGTTTAACTTTGTTTTCTGTAATTTACACATGGCACAGTGATAACTCATAGCCCACCTCTGCCTAGCAGGAGGCTTATGATTTCCTTGTTAAAGTGCCGTCACTTTTAATTTTAGTTATTCTCTTGTCATCCAAACTTAAACCACAATATGAAGTCTCAACTTCTGGTCCATCCTTTTATTACAACTGTGTTTCTATGCTTTCGTGTGATATTTTAGTTGATAATGAATAAGAGAATAAATGCAGCTGTGTTTTAGAACCCACAAATGCTGGATATGCCAGAAGTAGCTTGTGGAAGATAAATACTTCTGCCGCTGTGGTCTACCACGGCTGGTGTCCTGAATTTACATAGAGGGGGAACGTTCAAAAGCTTCTTTTTTTTATTATTAGCAAAATAAAAAATGACTGCCCTTAAAGTGAGGCCAAGAAAAATGTAGGTCTGACCTTTTTAGTTTTTAGTTGTGGAATGTGATGACAGTTGATACCAATCATTATTTTAAACGTTGTTCCCTTGAGCCTTCTTAGTTACAGTGGGATTCTCAGAGAAGCTCCAGCAAGGTTTTTGCATCCTTTTTATTAATCGTAAGTTAAAGGAATAGGCACCTCAACTGCCTTTCCCTGTCATGGCTTAGGACAAAACTGAAATGCTTTCAAAAGCTGATATATTTTTTCAGCAACCTGAGCTAAAAAGTAATCACTAGGTTTGTGGAGTTGCACTCACTGAATGTGAAATGCGGCGTCTCTCATAAGGGTTGCTGCTCATTGCGTTTGAGTAATTTTCACAGAAATGTCCCCATTGTGCCTTTGGTGATAGAGAATTACACATTTTTCACAGCTTCTCTGAAACTGGGCTGGTGATTTTGTCCAATGCGTTACACTCGAGGTTGATAAAAGCTGGCAGTGCAACTCTGCTTAGAGCAGGCAAGGGTGGTGCTTCAGGGAGGGGTAGGGTGCCAGCATCGTGGAAGTTCTGCCCCAGTAAGCAGCCAACATTTTAGATGCTTCTGCAGACTTTTATCCAGGCCCCTTGGCGCAGTAGGGTTGGACTGGAAATATCACAAGAGCAGCCTTTTTTTCAGGATTTAGGCATTTCCTGTCTTAACTGAAAGCAAGAACTGCAGGCATAAGGAAAAGAAAAAAAATATTAAGAGACACCATGTTCTCCAAGTCTTTGGAAAGCTGCAGAAGGCTGTGCTGAGTTAAGCTTTCAGTTCAGATTTGATTTGGTTGGGTTGGGCTGTTCTGTCCCAGTTTTACCATCAGTAGTTTAGGTCACTGCTTCATTTTCCAGGTCATCCTACACGGGCTTTTTCAGAGCGTGCCAGGTGAACGCACATTTCCATTAGTGTTAGGCTGATAACACTGCAGCATAGACATACTCTCCACTGCATCCGTAGTGTGTACATCATTTATACCTGTGCAGAAGATTATAGGAGCATTTGATTTCTACATTGCACTGTACAAAAAGAATGACTGTACGAAAAGGCTGTTTGTGAAAAGTTGTGCCTGCTCGGATTTGCATTTTTCCACTCTTTTCCTTTTTTTAATTGGAAGAGGAGTCTCATCTACAAACTCAGTTAAAGATCTCAGAAAACTTTCAGAGTTACCACCATCCTGTCCATTCCATTATAAATTCCTGATGATCTGCAAGGCATCATAATACAAGTGCTTTGATGCTTCTTAATCCTAACCTGAGATGGCTCTGAATGCATGTCTATCAAAGGCGGAGTGAATGTGCTTCAAGGAAGTATTGTGTCCAAAGCATTGCCACGTGTATGTTGTGAATGCCACTGAGGAAAAAATATATCACTTCTGAGGTTGATGGAGTTTGCTTTAATGACCTGTTACAGGCTTTGGTTGTGCATATGTTAAAAAATAAAAATAAAAAAAATCATCTGCCTGAACTCAAAATTCAGGTGCAATGCCAATGTCTGGAGCTCTGTCACTGTCCAGTCAGTTACTTGCTCTAATTTTGTATTACCAATCTCCATTGGCTTCTGTTGAAGGTGTGAAAGTGTGACTTTAACATGAAAAGTTCTATAATTTAGGATTTTAGTAGTTAAATAGTCATGTGACTAGTTTAGAAAATGCCAAGGTAGAACAAAAAGTATTTTGGGTGGTGGTTTGTTTTTTTTTTTTTTTTTTTTATCTTGCACTTCACTGAAAAATACCAGACACTAATATTCAACAGGAAAACCTCAATTATAATATAGGCTTGCTATAAGTCAAAGAAAAAATGCCTAGAATTTTCTGAGTTTCTTTGTAAATCAATCGGTTGCTGAATGAAAGGATTGCTGTGGTTCAAAATTTCCTTTCATTTATACAGGATTTCAAAAGAATGCATCATACATTATTTTTGGAATGTTTTAATGCACTAAACTAACAGTATACAAAATTAACACTAATTTCTGCTATGCTGCTGTCATACTTTTACCAAAAAAAGTTATTTGCTTTCAGACTGTAAACTGTTAGGTGGGGTCAGAACACCAACCAACTCTTTTCAACTATAAATGTCCATCAGTTTTATTTTTCCAATTAGGTACATAAGTACAAATGTGTAAGTCTACTTAAAAAGTATAAAAGTACAAGTCTACTCTTTTTTACACAGAGGGAGAGGAAAGTCAGAATTTTGTTAAGCCTATGCACAATGGCCTTGGTCCAATAAAGCACTTAAACACAAGTTTAACTCTGAACACATTATAGTCCTATTGACTTCAAAGGACTGCTAATATGCTTAAAGTTAGGCACATGCTTAAGTGTGTTGTTGGATGAGGGTGATTTTGCCATGGCTACCCTAGGTAGTTTGCATGGCTGTCTTTGAAAAGGTTGTGAGATCTGATGTTTCAGGGTTAAGCTGATTTTATCTGCTGGGGTAAGAGAAAGCCTTCCTTTGCAGCTTTTCCCACAGATGTTCAGTCAGAATTTGTTATCAAAAGCATCTGGACGTTGACCCCTGCCAGCTGTGCCATTGGACATGATGGGCTGTTGGGTTGCACCAGTGTGGTATTTACTCAGATTTTATCACTGTAGCACACAACCATCCATCATTTTGATGATACTCTTCCAATAAAAATCAATCTGGTCATCTACTTCAAAGGTAGTCAGACTTGTGAAGTGATGAGCACTGGCGCAGTTTTCCTTGGTTTCAGGAGGAGCTGGGCATACTGCACCCTTTAGTGAAGTCTGTCAAGGACCAGTGAGCTCAAACTAAAATTTTGAGGCTCTGTCCAAGGAAACTTGGAAGTGATGGGCCTTGACATCTTTATTTATCTTCATAGTAGACTAAAGGTATCTCATCAACATCTCCTCATAGAATAACCAGTTACCTTGTAACCTTCATTGGAGATGGGAATAGGAGACAGTCTGTCTTGGGGTCTATCCCAAGCACAGCTTGAGTGACTACCCCAAGGACTGAGTTAGAGTATGGGTTACCCACTCATCTGTTCTCCTTTCTTCTATTTGATTCTTCTTCTGTATATACTGGCAAGAAGTTATTGGCTCAAGATGATAAACTGTCCGCAGAATCAACCACACTGTGTTGATGTTTTTCTATGCTTACTGTGTATGCAGAGCATAAATACTCATTTTTGTCTGACACAACTGTTCTTATATTTGTAAGGACAGCTTTCCTGCAGTAAAGAGAAAGATCATTCTTAATCAAAGATAAGGAGAAAATCTTTGAATCCTAATTTGGATTTTTCCTTCCAAATACATTTTTAGCATTGGTCAAATATATCCTCCTATATCTCCCATTTGTGTTTTGATCATCAGCTGCATTTGGACATATAATAAAGAGCAGCAGCAATCTTTTGAAAAAATGTCCTATGAAACTCTGTATTTGATTTCTTATAAATTGTACCCCAGAGCCACTCAGGATGACTTTATTAAAGAAATTCAGCCCCTTGGCTCTAGTGCCATTTTGAAAATTACTGTCAGATATTAATGTGACCCTTGAAGTCAGAGAATATTACAGACTAAAACCTCCTTTTATTCAGTAAATTCATGATCTGTAAAATGAGATTTTACTATAGTTCATCAGGAGCATAAATGCTTTCTAATAAAAAAGATGGATTATAGACTGAGCCAGTTAGACCTCTTCATTGAAGATGAGAGGCTTCTTACAAGATTAAATCTGAACAGCAGCCTGTGGTGGTGTGCATTGGAGATAGCAAGATTTGAAAAGTGCTCTGCTCTCTGGTTGCTGTTTATTAGTATGACATAAGGTGATGGCCTTTCTCAGATTTAAGGAGCCTGAAAATATACTTTTGGCATATGCCTAAGTCTGTGTACCTGGGGAGCTATTTTATATGGTATAGATATGTCTTCATGGAGTTTCTCCTTTTTTTCCCACTGAAAGAGTCTGAGAAAAGATTTAGTGATGTCCTTTTTCCCCAAAAAAGAATACAGCTTTCCCTGTTCCTCATGATTCTCTCTCCTCTTTTCCTATACCTTTTCTTTTCTGAATTTTGAGAAATGGTCTGGGATGGGAGGCAAGTGAAAGACTTACGACACTTGATTATGCATTCTATTTAAGCATCAAATAGTATTATGTATTGTCTGCTTTGTGTATAAACATACATTTGTGTGTTTTAGCTATGTTTTAACTGTGCACACAGAGACACAATTATATGGAATAAAATGCCGGTGTTTCTACTGTGCTGTGATAATTTGCAGGTTTATTCCTGAGCCCTGGTCTCCATGCAGTGCCACGTGTGGCAATGGCATACAGGTGCGAGATGTGAAATGCCGAATTCTTCTTGCATTTACTCAGACTGAAGTTGAATTGCCAGAGGAGGAATGTGAAGATGTGAAGCCACCAACAGAACGAGTCTGTCATCAGGCATCCTGTGACAGTGATCCTGTCCCTTACACACCAGAATTTTCACATGCTGAAGGTGGCAGTGTGATCTATGACTGGGAGTACATTGGTTTTACTCCTTGTTCAGTCACATGTCTTGGAGGTACATTTATTTATTTATTTATTTATTTATCTGTCTATTTATTTATCTATTTATTTATCCGGAGTTGTAAGAATTTGGCATTGTTTGACATTGTTGAGTCTTCTGTTAACGTTACCCTAAATTAACTACATTGATCTGTAGGAAAACATGCGCCTTCAAGTTTTAACTTATTTCTAGGTTATCCATAGATTATTTCAAACTACTTTGTTTCCTTTATATGCTGTGTTCAAGCACTGACTAAGGCACAAGAAGTTGTTGACACAGCAACTTGCTTTAGTCTTCTTGCTGCAGGAGTCTCGGCTGCCAGGCGGTTGGTGGTACCGGCATGTTTAATGCATCAGTGACGGGCATGTTTAAATGATCTTTCTTTTCTTAGGAACTGAAAGTGTATAGTTTCAGAGTTAAAATTCCCATGTTAATTATTCCTTATCTTCCAAAATGCTGCCATTTTCTGCAGTACAGTAGGGATACAAAGTTGTAATTAGGAAGACTTGCTTTCAGTCTGACCAGCCTGAAGATCAAACGGGAGTTTGTTTAGGTCTTGGTACAGTATATCACTCTATAGGAGCTCTGTGCCATACATCTGTCTGCAAGTAGTTAGGCACATTCCTTTTTGGATGTAATCGAATCTCCCTGTCGTCCTAAGTACATGTTACTAGACAAGGTTGCTGGTGTTGCTACTACATGCTGTACTTTGGGACTGAACACAAGTGAGTTATGAAGTGTTAAGTGGAGGCAGTGGAATTGTGAACACACCTATATATGACAGGACTGATGACATCAGTGGGAAGTGAAGACAGTTGTACCCCTAGAAGAAATAAAAAATGTAGAAGAGGGGAGAACAGAAACAATTGGAAGCAGAGAGCCAGTCTAGAGCTCACAGAAAGCAGCCTCCTTTGTACTATTCACCAGTTCAAACCTCGAAGACAGAAGTGGGGAGGGATGCCCTTGAATGCTATCGGCAGGACGGTAAGTGACTGATAAGTGCCTCCTTTATCATTTACTACTGCTCTTTACTGATGGGCTTGATCCATAGGAATAGCAGCACATGTGGTCACAAAAGCTGATGCATCCCATTCCCTCCACTACCTTCAGTGGGTATTTTGGCTGGCGAGGTAGAAGAGGCTGTAGTCCAAGTATATATGTATAAAAGTGACACAGCAGTGACAGATGTTGTGACTGAGTGTCTCTGTTTCTTTATTTTAATGAGGAAGTTGTTTTTAGAAATAAGGAAATTGTCCTCTAAAGCAGAAACAAGGTTTTCATTACTACTAAATTTGTAGTTCTCTTTTTCATATCTCAAATGATTTTTGTAATGTACAATCATTCCATTGCCATCTTAAATCCACTTTACTACTGCTTTTTAGCCAATATCTTTGTCAGAGGTGTTCTAAAACTCTGAAGTTTTTGAATTTTGAGGACATCAGCAGACATCTAAGCTGAAATAATCTCTAGGCTTTGCCTGCTATTGCACATGTGCATGTTTGCATTGCCTGCATTTTCACATGTGAGTTTGTCCACGCAAAAACATTCACATAAAAACTTGACGGTGATTTAAGGAGCCTGTACTGAAGACAGTAGTTTCATTTGCCGGCACGAAGAAACTTCAAAAAGACTGATGAGCAGAATCCCATGTTCAGCTTAATTTTGTTCCTGAGGGAGCTGAGTGTGAATTCTGTTGTTGACTTCTGGCCCTTTCATGAATTTGTGAGGTTGCCTGACCCAGAATGGTCCTATAATGTGTTCATCGTAATCTAACCATTTGTTTGATACTCAGTAGAAATGATCCATTTAAAGACGTTTGAAAGAAAATATCTGGTTGTGTTCTTGAGACTTCTGTGGTATCACTGGTACTATGTCTAGACATTTTTCTTATGTGATGCTCCTGGGAAATGTGGGAAGTCGTCAGGATATTTTATCAATGAACAGCCTCAGAAGTCCCTGTGCTGTTATGCTAGTTAGGTAGCGGTGATTTTTTCCTTCTATCAGTTCTGGTCTTCTTGCTGCCTTGGCAAAGGCTTTCAAACAGACCAAAAATTACCTGCCGATAAATAGTTTTAAGGGAACCAGACATCTCTTCTGTTTCCAGCTTATTGCAATGTACTAACTAATGATCTCACTGTCTACTATTTTTTCCATTGTGTAGTTCAAAGGAGCTGATCCATTTCTGCTAAGTTTTATGTTCAAATCTCATTTCAATTAGATGAACTCTTTGGTTACAAGAAATAAATGTTGTCTGAGTTTGGAATATCCCAGTGTAATGTAAATTATATTAGGTACTTTTTCTCTAGTATGTATGTATCTAGCAGTGGCTATTAAAATAAATTCCTGTGGATTTCTGTATCCTCAGAACTCCCTACCCCCATCTCTCAGTGCTTGACTCTCTCTGAATGAGGGAAAAGTCTGCAGGGTCTAAGTAGGCTGGAGGCTTTATAGCCACTGTTTGAGCAAGGACTGAATCTCTGTTTCGGTGCTTGTCACTTGCACCTTTTTTTAAAATCCTCATACAGACTAGACTTTTAGTTCAAACTCTCCTCTGGTCCCTCTCCAAAGCAGATGTAAAAATGCAGATGGAAACATTGTTTTTGAGGTATTAGAATTACAGAGATAGAGCAATCTGCAAGGCATTATCAAACATCATCTTTACTCTCCAGTTCATCATATTCAGCAGGTTCTAGAGCATTAGTAACCCGAGTCTTTGGTCATTTTGTGTACTTTCTGCACCAAATCTGTGTGGCTTGTCGTGCAGCATATTGGGTGCCATGAAACTTACTGCTTTTGAGGACTACTACGTTGTGTTATACCTGTTAGCATAATTAATACTGCTTTCATCAGTCGTTCCATGAGTGCAAATAGAAGTTGTCCAGCCTAATTGAGGCAGACGTCGCCTTTAACATCCACAGGAAGCTCTGTAACCATCCTGAAAGCTAAAGATCTATTTTGTCTTCAGTGACCGAAGAAATCCCAAACTGAAAATAAGTCAACTGTGTGCTCGGGGGTCTCAGGATTTGCCCTCGTTTTCCGAGAATGTGGGTTTTTTTTGGTTTTTTGGGGGGTTTTTTATTCAATCTGAAGAACTTTGGCCCTGATCTGAGAGCCCCCAACATAAGTATAAGTTTAATTTTCATAATATTGTCAGTGAGAAGTAATAGTTGTTATCAGAATAAAGAGTACGCCTGAGGAGAAGAAATATTTGTCTTGCAGTCTGTAGTATTTCTTTAGTATTGTCAATCATTTAACTACTCTGCAATATTTTAAAGGAATGTTTTCCATTTAAAAAAATAACTGAACATTTTCTGGGTCCCTGCTTAAAAAGGCCTTTAATTGTAAGGCAGATTTTGGTATTTCAGTGTAATTGTTATTATTTATATTCCATATGCTTCAAAAATTATGATTCAGGCCCCCCAAAGTCATTACACTGGCTTAAAAATAATGAGATTAAACAATGAATACGTATGCACTTCCTGTTGTTCCCTCTATAGTCCGTGGCTTTGGAAGCTTTAGGGTGCAGTCAAGTTGTGTTTTCAGGCTTTTGTCTGGACCATAATGGCTAAAAGTTTACTATTTTATTTATAAGAAACCTGAGATTCTTAGAAAATCAATGGATTCTAGCCAAATTTAAGGGCTCTTAAGAAAAACAATGACCGTTCTGAGACTTAGATGTAAAGTTGAGAGCATTTGCCATAGTGTTGTAGGCAATTTGATAACTGGTTACTCCTATGACTAGTTTCATTAACTGCAGACACTAGCTGTTTACTCTTTTACAGAAGGAGTATAAATAACATTGCCAGTTTCAATAGATTTACAGAGAGGCTCAAGCATATGTAGCGCTTGGCATTTCTTCTGAGTTATTTTCAGCTGATAGTACATATTTTTAAGCAGTCACCAAACTGAGACTATCTGATAGAAATAAATGACTGTCCTTTCTCTTCCAGATGTGGAGAATAGATCCACCCGCTTACCATTTGCACAGCAACTTTCCATCCCCATTTTCTTTGTACTCTAAAAAAGGCAGGAACAAAAAGTCTGGGCTTTTTTCAAGCATTCTGATCTTTTAACACAACTTCATGCACTGTGTATTTCACTGCACAGAAAAGCTTGTAAAAGAATGTAAATGTATGTGGTTTGAATGCTGGGTTAAAATAGAAAATATTCTATTTCACTGAATACTAGGATAATTACTACAATAGTGCATCAGATTACTGTAAAAATACTTAATGCTCCCTGCTGCATACATAATGTTTTAGTTAAATTATCTACTATGTTTATATTATAAGCCAAGAAAGTCATACATATAAAACTTTGCTTGTTTAAATAATAGATTTTTCCATTTTCCAATCGACATAGAATAAGAAATTTATCAGTGATTGAAGTTCCCAACTAACGTAAAATGACAGTTTGGGGTGAGAAATCTGATTAATTGTCAAGACATTTTGACAGTTAAGTTCAAGCAAATGCTGCATCAATTAAGTGTAGTTATTTATTGAATAGAGTCCTTGAACTGAGGAACAGGAAGGGGGTGCCTGGTATGTTTTTAACAACTCTTTAATATCTGTTTTGTACTTACGGCATCAAAACAGGGTGCCATTTTTCTTTCAATAAGGCCCCTGTGGAGAGGAATCGCTACTGCAGTTTGTGCCCTGTAGTTAAGTCAAATGAAAGATACACCACTTATCGACATTTTCTTCTGGTAACACAATTAAAGCTAGGTAGGTCATGCTGCAAGGCAGAAGTGGTTTAATGAACTCCAGGTGGCAAGCTGCAGTCAAAACCAGTCCCCTGGTATGACATGCCTTTTGTTCATTTGGCTGGCCAATTTAGTTTTTATAACACCAAGATAAAAATTTCCCATGGGATTATTGCTGCCTTAGATGGTCTGAAAGGAATCTCATTTCATTCCTCTCCTTCGTGTGAGATATTAAGAAGATATCACTTATCGCAGCCTGGTCCAGAGCAGCATCACCTCTGAGTGTGGTTTTCCCACAGGAACACAGTGAGGTCAGTGAAACTGAAGGTTGGTAGCGTAGGGCAGATTTTGACCTAAAATAGAGATTATATGGATGCTTGATACGTGCTTGATTGCTTGTCTGGTAATGTTTCTGCCAGCACACAATTTCTAAATCTTTATTTCTCTCCTGTAGACAGTCAGATGTGCATTTCCTACATAAGGGGACAGGGAAGCTGTTCCTGTTAAACACATAGGGATCAGTTGGACAGAAAACATTTGATTCCCTTAGTCGTCAGTCTAGAATAAAATAGGAGAGTTCTAGAAATCATGTTTATTCACTGGTTTGTCTTTTCTCGGCCATTTTGATATCTGCCTTATAGTAATGGTATTTGCTGTTAAAGGTTTCTTCTCAGCCCTGCTAGTAAAATATGTTTTACTCAATGCCTGTGTTCTATGTTAATTTAATTATCAATACTTTGATATAAGAGAACTGAATAGGTTGTCAATCATATTTAAGCTCAGGTCTTCTGTTCTATAAAAATTCATCACTTTGTAGATGTAGTCAAAACATTTATATAGCAAGGTCTTTCTGAACTGAAAATGGGTCCCAAAGGGGATCTAGAGGTGTACCAGAGAGCCTGAAAGAAATTGGAGTCCACGTTATTGTGAAAATCACTGCTGGTCTACTCCTGCTGAAGTGTCTGAAATAGTTGGACTGGTTCATGTCGCAAAGAGGGATTGTGGCCCGGGCTGGCTGATACGCTGCAGTACATCAGAATTGTTTATAGATGGAAGGAATAGCTTTGGTTTATGAAAAGAATGACAGTGGTCATGAACGTGTCGTTAAAGAGAGAAATACGGACCATTGGCATGGAGATGAAACTTTCAGTGCAGGATATTTCATTGAGCCCACTGAAATCAGAATGGCTAACGATCAGCAGTGCCAAGAAACCAGTCGTCACACACAGTTGACACAGAAGCAGGAATAGTTATAGTAGCCTTCATGTAACAATAGTGGTGGGGTTTTGAGGTAATGTCATAGGTGATACCATGAAGTGGTTAGTGAAGCTTTCTAGTTAAAAATGCAACTCCCTTTGAAACCTAAGAAGTTGGTCGTAAGAAAAGAAATATAACCTGCTGCTGAAAGCTGCAGATAAGTGAAAGACAGGAAGGAAATGGATTTAAATTCTTTAAACTGTGACTCTTCAAAAGCCATTTTTACCTGGAAGCAACAAAACAGGTATTTTATTGTTTCAGTGCTTGTTTGTTCTACAGGATTATGATCTTCAGCATTGCTTATATAGAACATCCCAGGTACACAGGATCCTCCAAATACATCATAAACCATCTTGTCTTTCATGTGCATGTGAGTGAGCTGTGAAATTGAGCAAGGCTTTCATACTGAAAAATATGATATATAAAATTGGATAATTACATAGGTTTAAAATAAAAGTAGTTCACAAAATGTGTATTCGCTAAGCTGACTTTTTCTAAAGCAAATTTATATTACGTTTCATTTTGACTCATAGAAATTTGAGTATTAGTAATCTTTCATGCTTCAGTAATAAGATCCAGGTAGCAAGAGCTGCAGATCAGTAGGTGCCAAGAATGGTCAGGAGCGAGGAAAGCTCTAGGCTGTGTCAGATTTGCTGCCTTCAGCAAAACTATTGCCCCTCTTAGCCCCTGTGAGAAAGGTTCTATGTTTAGTCAGCCATTCTCCTGACTATAGTTGTGCAAGTTTTCTGCATTTTTTTTTTTTATTACATTTTTTGCAGATCTTTAGCTCCTTGAAGTCAAGGTAAGTGAGAAGGAATCACTTTTACCCTGATTTTGGCAATGAAACCAGTAGTTGGCTTGGGACCTTGACAGAACCAGGCAGATGTAGCTTCTGATGGCAGACAGAGAAGCCTATTTTCTGTTGGTTTTCAGAGAGGTAGAATGTCAAATCAAGCCTTTTACATATTACAGAAGTAAAGTGCTAGGTATAATTTGCAAATATCTTCTGAGCATTAAATACATAAACTATCTCTGTGTTCCTTTTGTTCTTTTTTAATTCAGTGTTTGGAGCTTTATTACTGAGTATTATTCAAGAGTAAGCTTTACAGAAATCTCTTCCACTTTCAGTGTTTCATGAGTGTTTTCCTTTCTAATTCAGGAACACAAGAAGCCATTGCAATGTGTCTGCATGTAGAGACGAAACAAGCCGTCAATGAAACCCTGTGTGACAATTCCAAGAGACCACCACCGATGACTCGTACCTGCAATATGAAGCTTTGCCCTCCGAGGTACACTGTAATAATGAAATCCTACTGTGGCAAAGAAACGGTTAATATGACTTAAATAAACATTGGCTTTCTCAGAAAGGGTTCAGATTGCAGGACTGTGGTCTTGCTTTGGGATGAAATTTCACTACTTCCGTCTTTAACAAGGTTTTGGGGTTGGGTTTTTTTTTTCCTCTTGTTCACTCCTTTTCCACTCTTCACATCTCACTAATAAAATAGGGAACATTTTCTGAAATAAATCTTTTCTGTGTAGATATTTGCCAGAGCTGGAAAAACAGCCTTAACTCTTCTAGTGGTACAAGGAAAATTTTAAGGCAATTTCACAAAAAAACAGAGAATATTTACTTTCTATCCTTACTAAATGAAAAAAGTGAAATTATGATTTAAAGTTATTTTAATTTCATCCTTCTTTAGTAGCCTCACATAGTTCTTATGGCTTCTTATGTTTATTTGGAGATCCTGGGAAAAGAACAAACCCAGTCCAAATTCCAGAAAACCTAGCTAATTTATTCACTTGAAAGGGGCCACATGTGAAATTTTGACATGCGCTGCCTTATTTCCCCATTTTTGATCTCGGACATCCCTGATCCTTTGCATATTGTTTCTACGTGTTTGCAGAAACCTCCTCTTGCAACATGTAGGGAAGAAGTTAACAGGAACAGGATGTTTTATAGAAAACATATACACATTTAAAGGAAGTTTTGTAAATGTAAGAAAGGTCTATTTACATATTTACATTTATAAATGTAAACATCAGCAGGTTGCCAACAGGCTGTTTTTTTTATGAGGAGCATTCTGAAAGTGAATGCTGGAGTTGAATTTGTCTGGAAATGACTCTTTATTACTTCATTGTTAATAACTTCTGCATTTCCTTGTTACTTGCAAGTTTATAAATCCAGTTTATAATTTTACATTACAGCCAAACCGAAGGGATGTTTCAGCCATCTATCAGTGCCTGTGCCTTCAGTTACTTTTTGCTAGGGTCTGTTTGGGTATGATTGCTCCTTCGGCAATGCGAAGCGAGTTCGTAAAAGGCGGGCTTTTGGCTGTGTTGTTGGAACAGGTGGCAAAGCGGCCCCTGGAGACGCTGCTCAGCTACGTGTGGGGTTGGGATACAGACGAGAGATGTGTTCTGCCAGCAGCCAGGAGGATCTGCTGTCGCTGCTGAAGACTGCAAAGACAAAAAACCTCATTCCTTACAAGCTTGTAACCAGATTGATTGTCCCCCTGTTTGGCACGTTGAGGAATGGCAACAGGTATGACTGGGTTACAGAAATACAGAAATAGTTTAAATGTGTTCCCCTGGCTAGGTATTTGAAATTCTTTAGCTGGAATAACACAGAAGGTAGCTCCTAAACTTCAATATGTAAGTGTTTCAACTGATTTCATTAGAACAAACTAATCCAGAATCAAATATACTACTTTTGACTACTATACCAATGGGTAGTCACGGGATGAGGTGGAAAGTCCTTTTTAAGATTTCAGAAGGCTGGATACCAGTTACTCCAGACATCACCTCTCTTTCTATGCTCTCCAAATGCAATAACCTGCTTTTGGAGACATTGCTTCTTTTTTTTTACCTCAAGGACAAGGTTTCCTAAACTCCCACCACATGTATTAACTGATGCGAGGCATAGGCAGATCTATGTGCAAGATGCATGTTTTTCTTTAAGATTTCTATTACTTAATTGCATTCAAGTGGTGTGATTTTTTAACTTAGTAGTTAGGCTCTCATCATCTCTAATATACTAGCTGAACATTTTAACAGAAGAATTTTCTACATGCTGCTTGCTTTTTAATTAAAAGTAGATTTTTCAAGAGAGCAGAATTGGGGGGGGGGAGGAGGAGGAGCTTACAGTGTTTGTGTAAAACAAATGTGATGGGTGAGCACAGATGTCCATGCAGGTGTAAACGCTATGTTCTCTTCTTCTCCTTAGTGTTCACGTACCTGCGGAGGAGGGATTCAGACCCGCAAAGTGTACTGTAAGCAGCTGTTGACAGATGGAAGTTTCCTGAAACACTCTGATGACACCTGCCAGGAACCTAAATTGCCAACTAGTAAACCATGTGCAAAAGTTGATTGTCCTCCTCAGCTAGTTGTAGGAGAGTGGTCCAAGGTAAGCAGCCCCCAACAAGGGTGAACCAAAACCTTCAGTTACAGCAAGAGCTCTAAAGATTTCTGCTTGGGTGAATCAGATGTTTGGAGCAATAAATTCACAGGGTAGCTGAAGGTTTCACAGGGCGTGTACCTGGACTAAACTGCATACAGTTGCTGTGCATCCCTGCCTACAACCAGACTGATCACACCCCCCTTCTTGAGCTGTGTTTCAGTTGCTGAAGGACAGGCTGTAATGCATTGCATGCATTCTACCAGACGTGTCTAGCTATCAATGATTTCATAGTACAACTTCCAAAAAGCAAATCTTTGCATTATTCTGGAATATGTCCTCCTCCTCCTTTCCCATTTAATGCAAGCTTGCCTACCACTCCCTATTCAAGAAAGATTTGTAAAAGTGAATTTAGAAGCTGCAATTAAAGGTTCATGCAATACGAAATAGGAGAGGGGGTTGAGAGCCTTGACACAGACTGTTTGGAATATGCTGAATTGTTTCTCTTAGATACTAGGTCTCATTGCTCTGTTCTGCCGATGGTTGGACATAAAGAAATATTGTCACGTTATTGTAATTGTTCCCGAGTTGCTTGCTGGAACAAATAATCTATTTTATGTTCTTATTGCCTGGAAAAGTGAAGAGAGTTTAATGTCTGAATAACATGAAGATTCATATGGACTAGAGTGTATGCACTCTTTCTCAGAAGCAAAAAAATCCCCCAAACCCAAACTAGTTTAAAATTAGCATGTGTGGCATGGGACACCAAGTTTAGTTTGACTGCATCCTTCCTTTCGCAGTGCTCAGTGAGCTGCGGTGTTGGAATCCAGAGAAGGAAACTTGCCTGCCAAAACCTAACAGCAAAGGGCCAATATGTCACATTAAATGGATCAATGTGTAGTGGTCTGTCTCCTTCACTGCTTGTAAGGTCTTGTCAGATGAATGCCTGCAACAGTAAGTATGTTACTTTATGTAGTTTCTTGCTAATTTGGAATGATCTATTTATAAAGAAAAATCTGTGTACAGGTTAATTCACTCATCTCCTTATACTTGCACAACATTACTAATCTGGCATAAACTGAGTGTCATAATTACTAGACCAGTAATAACAGGATTGTTTTTAATTTTTTTCTGCCAGTCAGAAAGAAAGGTTATGATCTAACGAAGTAGTTTTTCAATATACTTCAATGGTACATACCTCTTACCCTCATGCTTACCTACATTTGATCTACTTTTTCCTTTATCCTTTATGCTATCCCAACTGAAAAAAAAAAAATAATCCATAAATGGAGTCTAAATTACAAAGGACGTTACAAAAGATAAGAATCCAGTTCTGGCTTGTCTCTTCACTGTACATTTGCATTACACTGGACATTTTGCTTAGCATGGTAGAATTCAAAACCTGAAACTCTGTGCCAGTGATAACTTTAGGTATAATTTTTATCTTTCTTTGAAGAAATGAGAATCCCAGTCTCATAAGCTTTGCAGGAAGTGATGACATTACAGACACTCTTCAAAATATCCAGTATTTTATTACTGCCTATATAAAAATCTTTTCAGAAAAAGCTGTTGGTAGGAATTGTACGATTTGGACACAATGGAGTTATGATACTGATGGCAGTTGCACTAATTGCATACGTATACTACTGATAGAAATACCTTACTGATGTAGAATATGTTCAATTGCATACAGTAACTTAGGCAGTTTTAAATGCAGGTTCCTTAAGTCTCAACCTGTGCTCTCCTTCCTTTATAAAGGAGGATATTAGTTTGTAGGTTTGGGGAACAGGGTGCTGAAAAGAAAGGAAAAAAGGAGAATTTTTAGTTTTGAGGTGGGGGAAAAACCAAAAACCTTCATGAATGGCCTGGTTTTGATCACAGATCACAGAGATAGACATGTTTTGACCCAATTCATAGTGCTGTCAAGAAATAGCTACTTTATACATTTTGAAGCTTTGCTTTAAAAATTATTCACAAAACAAAATAAGAACTAGAATAATTACTGATTCATACATAATATGAAACTTCTTTTCCTGGCCTGCATTTCAGATTAACATGCCAAAATCCTGAGGTTCAAAACTCCACTTAAATAAAGCCCTGTGGACTTTCAGGAATGTCCTTGGCATAAGGTTTAATAAAATATTTTGAGCTGCATATCTATCTGAATTTAATTAATTGTGGATAGTTGAATGGCAGTGTAGCTGGTTTGCAAATTGTTTAGCACAGACTGATATTAAAGTTATATTGTCAGCTTCCACCACAGTGCCAAGAAAGCAGGACAGCGGACTGCAGAGCGAATGCGATTGTACTGAATGGGTGCAGATCAAAGTCATAAAAGAGAGTCACTGTCCTCTCCCTTCATCTCCACAACCACTTGGAACAAGGGAGCCCTTGCAGCTCAGATCTGCCTGGCAATTCCCCGGCTAGGCAACAGGAGGGCAGGGGAAGGCGTGGGACATGTCTGGACCCATAGCTCCATTTTGGGTTTTGCAGAAGGAGCCAGGGCAGCGGCAGCAGCAGCCTTTGGATTCACAGGAACGTGCAGGAGGCATCTCCTCCTCCTGCAGCAATGGATTCAGGCTGCCTTGAAGGGGGAGCGAATAGAAGGCAGGAACGTAGCATGGCCCTAGGATGGGCAGGCAGCTAGCTACAAAGAGTGAAGCGAACTCAGTGAAGAGTCGTGTGATGCACGGCATGCATGCTGACAGGGGTTCTTGCCTTTGGGAGCAGTGTTTCTGAATGTGCCTCCTCAAGATTATGCTTCTGTGGCTCAGATGAGGTCCTTCTTTTTTACTGTCTCATGACAGTGCTGAGGCTTTTCAAACTTAATCTTGTACCCTGGGACTAGTAATCGTAGCAGTTTTCTGCTTAATAAGCCCTATTAAGTCAGAAACATTCCTGACTTTGGGCTCTGAAATATAGGAAATACCACCAGTCTAGCCTTCCGGTCATCAGGACCTGATGCCCTCCTAAAGCTGTAGAGGACCATTAGAGGTCATAGACTCAGATGGATTTGTACCAGGTGATAATGAGGTCCAATGGCTCCAGTACGATCTAATCCTTAGATTTACCTTGTAGAAAAAAACCTTTCCCAAACAGTCAGTTACCTCAGCAGCTGCAAGACTGGATGATACTAAGGATCTAGAAAATGCATACTTATGTGGCCTCATATATTTATATGACCTTATATATTTATATGGCCTGCCATCCACAACTCTGAACTTTGTTTCACTCCTAGCCTTGCTCACCAGTCACCAGTAAAAATACACACACCCTTTAGTGTTGAACTGCTAATGAGAGTTAGTGGTCTTTCTTTTTTTAAAAAATGAAATGGATGAGACTTGTTAACATATTTATAAGTATGCACTGGGTTTAATTCCATGTTGGAATAACTAGTGTAAACAGAGCACAGCCTGAAGTATTTTAATTTGTGTGTTTAAAGTTACACTTACTGTGTCTGTAAGTTGGACTTTGGAAAGGGAAGATTTAATACTGGAACACTTCCCTAAAAATAAATATTTGGGGCCCAGTAACTTATTAAAAACAGGACGCTACTTTAATAATTTTAGTAAACTGAGTGCCTAAAGCAATTTATTTGTTGTACCACGTGAAATGGTTGAGGGAACCATGTATCTGGATAACGAATACCGATTTAAAAGCTGTGTAATTATGAAACCATGATATCCCCACAGGTTTGAACTCATTACCCAAAACACTGAAAATAACCATTTTGTTTTATAAGTATAAGAATGCACTCTAGGGTGTAGTTCATACAGTGTACACACTTATTGAATGCTTGAAGCATTTAGCTTTTCACCTATTTCTTCACAGCATATTTGAAGCATATGTATATAAGAAGCATGCAGTTTTTCAAATATTATTTGTGTGCCATCAGTGTAGTTGTCATTTTATTTATATACCTACCAAGTGGAATAGTAGTAATGATTTCAGATTCAGGCACGCTGAGAAGCATTTTGTGTGTCCGTTTCCTGGCTCATCAACTCATTCTGCAGGCTCCGAGTTTTTTCTCTGTCACATACCAAAAGGCTGGGTCGCCAAACACCATTGGCTTGTTTTCTAGCACCAACGCAGAGTGTTTCCCGACTCTTCCCAGCTGGCCAATTTCATCTTGCATGGAACAAACTCGGGGGGTGTGTGCCCTTGCTCCACGTTTCCTACGGCGCTTTGTTTCTCACCTACCTAGTGTTTTCTTAGTAAGATTAGTTCTACTGATCAAAGTGGGGCACAGTAGTTGCCAGCAGTGCGTCAACACAGTGGTATCTGAAACATTGCAGTCATTCTCGTGTTGTCTCCCGTGTGCCTATCCAGCCACTGCTGGGAAAGCCTGCCTGTGGTGGTATTCATTCAGGCAGCTCCCTAGAAACCTTTCAGCATCCAAGCGCCTGCAGTACAACGCAGGAGGAGCTTCATAATACCCAGTGTCTCCATACCCAGTCTGCATGAAGCTTTATGCAGTTATTGCTGGTTTTTGTCAATTCATCTGATTACTATATTCCACCTCTCAAAATTTTGACTCATTTCTCTCTTTCCTCCCTTCCTTCCCTACTTTCTTGGCACAACACTGTGAGCAACTCGTCTTTCAACCCAAAGAAATTACCCTCAGCCAATGATTACAGGGTGGCTTTGCTTGATGCATGTACTGTGTCTTCATTGACTGTTTCTTTCACCTCCTGTGTTGCTATCAATTAGGCTTGACTCAATCAGTCAACCAGCATGGCCAGCCAACAATTTAAATAACAGTCAAGGGGAGCCTTACTTTTTGAATAGGTTTTGTTCTATTTAGGTCATTCTGCACTCGGCAGTGCTCAAATGTGGGGAAAGTGATAATGTGTTCAAATTTTTTATTCACTTTTTCCATTCCCATCATGCCTAGCCTTTCTGAGGCAGCAATAGGAAATATATAGGAAATATACCCATAATAGGATTATATATAGTATAAATTAATATATTATATAGTACACCTATATATACATTTACGTACATGTGCACCACCTATGTCCTTCATATGGGTACATTTTGCCTGTATCTTTTTATTGTTAGGAGACTTGGGGAAGAAGCAATAGAATTCTTGGCTGGAGCAGGGGAATGTTATGGTTTCATGTTGTTCATATTTTTGCATTTTTGTGACTCAGATAAAAGCTCAGCATGTTGCAATCTGACTTGAACAAAGTCAGGAAAAGCTCTGTCAAGCATTCTGTGAAAAGCAGATTTTGTAAGCGTGAGTGCCAATGACTAGATACTTTTCAACGCTTTGTTTTCTTTCAGAGATTAAACCAAAGCTTGCAGAAAAGTATTCTGCTCATGGACCTCAGATTGTCAGTATTCACCGAGTCTATATTCAAACAAGACAAGAGAAGCGCATTAATTTTACCATAGGAAGCCGAGCCTACTTACTTCCAAAAACATCTGTCGTAATTAAGTGCCCTGTACGAAGGTTCCAGAAATCACTTATCCGGTGGGAGAAAGATGGACAACACCTACAAAACTCTAAAAGGCTTGGCATCACTAAGTCAGGCTCGCTGAAAATACATAGTCTTGAAGCTACTGATATTGGTGTGTACCGGTGTATTGCAGGCTCTGTGCATGAAACGTTTGTACTCAAACTCATTGGTACTGACAACAGATTGATAGAACCACCAAATCTTAGAAAACATGCCAGGGAGACCAGTAACACTGATCACAATGAGGCCAACAGCTTTGGGGCCAAATGGCACAAAATGAGCAAAATGTGGCAAATGTGGAGTAAGAAGAATGAGCTCTATCTAGGTGACAGGCAAGTAAATGATCAGCCATTTTTGCGAAATCTTGAAACCTTTGGGAGTAACTCAGCAGAAGACTTCAGCTCTCGTGAATTCAAGAATAAACGACTGGAGGCAGCAGTTCTCCAAGGCGCCTACAGCATGGACACTGTGCAGTTTGAAGAACTGATCAGGAACATGAGTCAGCTCATTGAAACTGGAGAAGTCAATGACGACTTGGCATCCCAGGTCATTTATCAATTAGTTGCTGAATTTTCTAGGCCTCCACAACCAACTACTGAAAAATGGAAGGGGGCCCAGGATGAGAAACTTGCCTCAAAACTCACTGGCAAATCACCTAATGAATCTGAACGTTTCAGCACAAAAACTGTTGATAAGTTAAAGTTTGACCAGAAGGTTCCAGTTATTATGAGGCAAAAGGAAATTCCTCGAGTTTCCTTCAACGAAACAGTAACTGTACGAATTGGAAATACGGTTTTTCTGACCAAGAATACTCATGCTGTCAATCTACTGTGTGAAACAGCTGGTATTAGTGAAGTGAAATACACTTGGACAAAAGATGGCGAGACATTAAAAGCCTCTGAGAAGTAAGTAAATATCTTCTCTTTTATTTATTTTTGAATGACTTATTATGTTGCTATTAACTGCAAAAATCCACCCTGCTGTGCAATATTAAAACATACTGTTGTAAAAATGAGATAAGCATGATCACTGAGCCTTCCATCTCTTTATTTAAGTAATTTATTTTTTTTCTTTCAAGTGTCTGTAATGTTGTTTTGCTTTACTAACATCCAAGAGTATGTCCATTTCCATGATATTACATGGGAAGATAGACTTTTTTTGCTAGGTGAAGTGTTTTGGATGTCCTAACTCTGTATTTTGTGATCTGCCTTAATCATTTCAGCTGCATCAGAAAATGAACAGATTTATACTCAAATTAAGAAGCCTGTTGGACTCGTTCATATACCAAATACAGTGGGAACACATTAAAAACTTCTGCCATGGCATAGATGAAAAGAAGTCTTAGTTCTTACTCATTTTAAGGAGGGAAAAATATCACTGGTACCCTCATCATCCTTCAACACAGTAAATCTTTAGGTATAACTGTAGCGGTATAACTTCAATTTAAAAAGAAAGAATGAGCTTTTATGGATTTTTTTCAATACTTTAGAATGTACAAATATTTCTGTTGAGATCAGTGGAATACAAAATAATAAAGAACCTGTATTGCCATCACATTTGAGAACTATACCTGAAGAACAAGTACAGAAAGTGTGTGTTACATTCAGATATTTGCTTGAGATTGAGCAAATACTTTTACTTCATTGCTGATAAATTAGAAGCTCACCTGATAATATTAACATTAACTTCGTGTGTGAGCCTCTTGGAATTATAGCTAGCTCTTGAGTAATGAAAAAAAACGATTCTGAAATGATAAAGGCGCTTTTGGATATTTCTCAACATACTTAACTGATTAACTGCACTGCCAAGAAAAATATACTTCTGCAGGGCTATCAATTAAAGCAAAGACACCAAAACTAAGCCATTTTTAAAAGTGCAAATGTTTTTGGAACCATGTAGCTCCCACCAGTTATGTTTATTTTTTTAAATACATGCAATTTCCCATTAATTTGTTGAAAGTGATACTTTAATTTTTTTGGACATGATGGTGTTTTGTTTATTAACAAGTATCTGTTCGATTCCTAATGTCTGCTTTTATAAATTGCCTTCATTTTAGCCCAGACTGATATTCTTGCACTTAAGGGATGCATTGGCAAAGTAGGTTTCTTTCCTATTTTTTTCACACTAAGATTTCTTATACACAAATCTATATATATATATGTGTGCGTGTGTGTACTCAAAAGACAGTGACATTAATAGTATTGCATCCAAAAAAGAATGTGAGGAGGTAAACGGGCTGGTTTATCTGTTGGGTTTCTAAAAGAAGGCCATACTTGAGCCATGCATGAGGTGGGTTGTTTTGTTGAGACACGAGTATTTTTAATATGTTCATGTGTATCTGTTACTTTCGTAAGTGTACTTAGTGTGGGAGAATGCCAGAGCTACAGGTTTTTTTGGATGTGATGAGTGTAAGTTGAGAAAGGTAACAAGGGGGAAAAGTCTAGGCTGCTGTTTTCAGCTTCTTCCCCAGCCTGTGATGCTCTCTCTCATGTCTTGCCCCTCAGATGGCAGGCAAAGTATTCAAGACACCTTGGGGTTTTGGTGGAAGACTTTAGCTTTAATGATGATAATGTAGGAAAAAAACCAAACAAAACCCCCAAAACAAAACAAGAACCCCAAACCTACAGTAACTTGGAAGTCAGATTAGACCATACATTTGTGAATTCCCCAATCCTGCTGAAAACCAAGCTTGCTCTGGAGAGATGGATTTTTTGCCAGGCCTAATACTTTTAATTGTGGTAGTCTGATTTATTCATGATGTTGTTCCCAAGGGATTCTGGTTTGTAGTAGCAAACTTGTCGTCCTCCAAAGGGCTGAAGAATCTTCCATGCATGTATCGCTTAGTGCTCCCCTTTTGTCACCAAAGAAGAGGCAGAACTGTTACTGCATGCACTGGTCCGGAACGGTAAACTCCTAAAAAGGAATTTTGCTGCTGTATCTGTAACTCTCGCAAGAAGGTTCAGCTGGGTTTGTCTCAGGGTAGTAACCTTTGTCTCTCCTTGAATATTCTGCAGGGTGATCCTGGACACCACTGGAAAAGTGCAGATTCGGAATCCTACTCAAAAGGAACTTGGTACATATGGATGCCTGGTTGTTAATGATTTTGGTTTTGATATGGAAACATCATTGCTCTTGCGTGCAGGTAAGATTCTAGCATCCATAGAATTGGGCATGTATTATTTTTTTGTTTATATATATAAGCACCCATCCCCACTCCAGTGTGAAATAGTTTCTTTTGTTGGCAATCTATGAAACTCTGCCTGATTTAACAGGTAGCAATAAGATGGTCTTGTTCTGGAGAAGAGAAGGCTCCAGGGAGACCTTATAGTGGCCTTCCAGTACTTAAAGGGGGCTTATATAAAAGAGAGGGAGAGACTCTTTATAAGGGCAGATAGCGATAGGACAAGGGGGAAGAGTTTCAAACTGAAAGAGGGGAGATTTAGATTAGATGTTAGGAAAAAATGCTTTACTGAGAGGGTGGTGAGGCACTGGAACAGGTTGCCCAGAGAGGCTGTGGACACCCCATCCCTGGCAGTGTTCGAGGCCAGGTTGGACGGGGCCCTGAGCAACCTGGTCTAGTGGGTGGCGTCCCTGCCCCTGGCAGGGGGGCTGGAGTTAAGGTCTGTGAGGTCCCTTCCAGCCCAAGCCATTCTATAATTCTCTGATTCTCTAAAACACAGCAGATGTGAACTGAGTCTGCTCATATCTATCCCACCTGTATTTTCTGGCCGCTGGTTTGCAAACTGAATTCTGTTCCAAACATGATGAATTTAAATACAGGATCTACACTGAAAAGTCAAATAAAGCTTTTAAAACTGATTATCCCTTTAATTTCAAAGAGATTCCTGTCATCTTGTCCTCTGTGTTAAATGTTACAAATGTGGAACCCAGCAGTTTCTCAGCAGTTGTTGGAGGTACAATCGTGGCAAGAACTGGAGCAAATATTATGGTTGAATGTCCAGTGAAAGGTAAGCAAGAACTCCACTGAAGTTCCCTGTAATGTTGGAATCAGAAGCTTACTTTACATCTTGAAAGAAATTACCAGTGAAGGCAGAAAATCATTGATCACTAGTCATTTTTTATTAGGCATGTCACCCACACCAGTCCTATTTCTTTTCTGTCTGTCACTTTAATTTACACACACATGTATATGTTCAAGCAGACTTTGCTTTAAAAGTACTTTTCTTTCCATGAAGTGGTCTGAGGCTCCACTACAGAGCTTAAAGCCCACCAGAGTGAACGACTACCTTGCTGCAATAGCAAGCATGGCCAGCTGACTTGCTCATCAGAGAACTTTCCTTATCCCTATTTGAGATGCACATATGTCTAGACTATTGTTAAAACCGAAAATGAAATCTCCAGCCATAGCTTAATAGAACTTTAAACCTGACAGTGAAGTAAACTTACCTTTTAGAGCCATCAGTCTGCAGCTGCAGTAAGGAAACAAAGAAAAGTGCCGAGCCATGAGAGCATATAGACATTTTCTAGCTGAACATCTGTGGAGCAGCATTAACGTTAATCAGAAGCTACATGCATTAAGCAGTTCACTGCTTCATTTTATTTTCTAGTCCTTTGTTGGGAAGGTAGATATTTTCTTTTTATTCTCATCATTTCTATCTCTTAAGTTTAAATTGTAAGATTAAATTCACGGGAGCAATATTCTGTCAAATATTTAATAAGCTAAGGTCAGCCTTTTGTGCCTTCTTGAAGAAGATGTATGCAAGTGCTCGTAACAATGAACGCTGCAACTGAGTGTGAAGAGAGACTTCAGAGAAGTCAGTGTGCTGTTCGCATTCGTATTGCAGGGGGAGTGCATATCAGAAAGCGTGTTGATACTGAACCAGAGTAGTGAGAGAAATATATATATATATGCAAATAGTTCTGCATACAATAGTGGCGCCAGGCTGACATATATTAGGATATGTGGCTCTGCTATTCACTGTTGTACCAAGGCTAATTCTTTGATGAAGTAATATTTTCCAACTATAGTTTGGCAACTCTATGTATAACTGACCTACATCTCAAATTCAGCAGAGAGTTAATGTCACACTGTTAATATTAATATTGTTAGGATGGGTAAGCAGTTAGCAATTTCAATATAAATTAATATTTTCACATGGGACTGCAGATTTCCAAATGCTTTAGAATTGTGTATATTCATGAGCCAAGCTTGAGTTATGTTAAGACACCAGTGTTGACTTAAAAAATGATTTATCTAATTGCTTTATTTCCTGTCATTGCCAAGGAAGTAAGTATTACTGTTTGTGAATAAAATAGAGCTTGCATGTCTTAAAATGTCACTAAGCCTAGAAGCAGAAAAACTTATGAAATGATGTAATCAGAGTTTTTCTGATCTCCTTTCCTTAATGAAAAGTAAGAAACCACTGACTTTAGAAGACTGAACTTAATAGCACTTTATGCTAGTATGTTTGTCTAATAAGTGGGACCCCAAAATATGTCCATTTGCAGTGTATTCAGATGAGAACTTTGTTGTGAATGCTGATAAAACATCATGTGAATTATTAGACAAGGAAGCGTTTGAATCAGAAAAAATACTAATATTTCTATGCACTCTAGAAGGTTCTGTCCTACAAACAGACAATGTGAGTCTGCAGGAGTCCTTTTCTCCTCATCAGACATGTCAAGCAGATACATCTGATCTGTTGGACTCTTGCTAGCCCTCAAAATCGTTCTCTGTAAGAAGAACCATCTAATGAGCAAGGTGTCTCTGTGCATGAAGAATATTACTGCCATGCCACTATCAGAATTCTTAAATCACTTTTAAATTTCCCAGCTGCAATGATTTCTGAGGGTTTTTTTCTGTAGGCTGGATAACCTGTAATACCTTTTTATAGTTGCTCAAACCATAGTTTTCTCTGTGAATAAATCTGCATATTGAGTTAGATGTTTTGTGTCTGCCAGTGTAAGGTCTATTCAGGAATTTTCTTTCTGAAACACAGATAAAAATCATGCATATATGCAAAATGTTAAATTAATGGCTCATTTAGAAGAGAGTACCATCAGGAGCAGAACTTCAGCTGGACGTAGGAGCAGGCTACCCAACAATCTGACAAAGACAGTTATGAAAGGTAGAGGAGGTGATGTTGTAAGGAAAAATACCCTTCCCAGCTTCCTCTGCTGGCCGGCTGATGGCTGTACAATAGACCCTTTAATTATTCAAGGCCTGAAGAGAACCAAGTATAGTCCACGTAAGGGGCTCTGGCTTCATTAGGCCATGTTACACAGGACAGCTCTTGTTTGATGGTTTTAATGGAAAGGACGTGAAGTTTAATATTACATACGGTGTTAGCTAGCTGACTACAGTTTTTTTTCTTTTTTTTCATTGTTACTGATTTGATTCTTTTTGTCCTTTTGAAAGCCTTTCTTGCACACTCCAAAAATCACATTCAGATCGAAAAAAAACTTTGAAATGCTAGAGAGCAGCGTATCCTAATAAACAGAAGAACATGAAGGTATAGATTAGGAAAAGCTAGCTAAACTGCTGAAGCTAACAGTATCGATTTCTTTTCCCTTTTTAATTTATAACAAAACTATTTTCCACTAATTATAATAAAGTCACTTTTATAGCTCCCACACGCGTACATGTTAGAAGATATTCATAACATTCTGGATAGGTTCATATTCCATTCTTACAGCCAAGAGCTTTTCAATCAACACACATGGTATAAATATCAATACTGATTGCTCCAAATTACTCTTGGATAACATTTATTGTATTTGCAGAAAAGATCGTCTTGTGATTATTACTAAAATAAACGAAAACTGTCAGACTCCATTTATTGTGGAACCTTGAAAGTTCTCAGTTGAAGTAAAATAGGGGGGGGGGAAAAAGATTAAAAATCTGTCTAAAATGTGCATTGCCTGCCACCTGCTGGTCAGAGTGCAGAAGGGACATACACTGAGTTGAGATTGCTTGTACTATATGCATTATACTGCATCTCTGAAATATTTTGGCACAGAGGTGTTTAAAAGTAGAAAGTCCATCTTCATCCAAATTCTCATTCCTATGAATGTATTTTGGCTAAGAATAACATATTGATAAAAAATTGTGAGAAATACACAAAACCTGTTGAATCAAGGTCATCTTTTTGCACATACGTTTCACAAAGATGGACCAGCTACTTGCTGTCAGTGTTGGAACTTGAAACGGATCCAGATAAATCAAGAGTTTGATTTTCCATCTGTTCCTTCATTTACCCATGCTATTCCAAATGTAACTTTGATGCTGTTCTTTGTCTTCTATGCTTAACCCCTCAGAAGACATCTCAGTGAAGAAAAATAGCAGTTTAACACATAGGATTCTGGCTCTTCATTTCTTTTAGGTTTTTTGAGTGTTTTTCTAAAAGATATTAGTAATGGATTTCAAAGGTTTAAAAGGGTAAGTACAGATTTATTTTATGAGGAAGGAATGACACTTTATAATTAGTATAATAAAAGGAAAATCTTTTGGTCTTATGCTTCTTTTACAATAAGTGCATCTACATTAGAGTTTTTGTTTGTATCAGGCATAAGCAGGAAGGACTGAAAGATTTACTTCAAAAACTTAATTGTGCTCTGCTTGCAACAGTCTGGGAATCTGAAAACGGAATCCCTGTGGATGTAACTAAACTGAGAGGTGTGCCTGGGGACTATACCTATTACTTTCCAAATACTAACAGGCAGTAAGTCCAAGGGTCCAGGCAAGATTCACCAAGTAGTCCAAAGCAACCCTCACCCAAACACTCATGGGGTGTGTTTTGGGACCTTGGTACCAACTATGTCTCTTTACAAGCACACTCCTGATGCCCTCCACTACTTGCTGAGGTAGATGTAGCCTACAGAGTTCATGGGGGAAAAAAAACATAAATTGGAACGTTTTACAGCATTCCTTTTTTTGGTGTGTTTCTGCCTTTGTCTCCCAGCTTTCCTTATTGGGGCAGGGGTTTCCTTCAAATTCCTAATTCAGGAAGGGTTAAGATGGATTGTGTTAGAGGAAGGTAAAATTTCAAAAATCTATTAGAGTTCTTGGAATGCTCAGCAAGCATGTGGGTATTCCCTTGATACTTCCTACTTCAATTTGCAAAGACCTGTCAAGAAGTTCCCTAGGCAAAGTTTAACAAATTCTCATAGTGTAAAACAAGAGGTTAGCTTGTTCGTTAGTACCCGATTAAATGATCGGAAGGAACAAGTGGTCAAATTTTACAGTGGGGAGAGGCTACCAGTAGGGTGCCCCAAGACTCTGCTCTGGGATTTGTGATGTTCAACATTTTTATAAAAGTTCTGAAAAAGAATGTGAACAGTTAGTTGACTAAAGCTGTGAAGGATCAAGATTTATGAAGGCTAATCAGATCTAAAACTCTCTGCAAAGATTTGCGGCAGGATCACACAAATAATGTTTAATAGCTAAATGAGGGCAAAGGATGTTCAGAATTGATATTTGCAGAATAAATGTACCTGTAGAACAAATAATCTTAAATATAGACACGTGCACATGGCTGTATCTGAATGACTGCCACTCAGAGAAAGATTTGTGGAATCATGCTGGTTACTTCCATGGGAACACCAGCACACTCCCTGGGTGGTGTCCATAAAGGCAAATCAAAAGTAATGGCAGAGGAATGGACAAAAGAAGAGAAAATATAAATTGGCCGTTGCTTAAAGCTGTGGTGAATCCTGTTTGCAACTTGCTAATCTCATCATGAAAGGGATATAGTAGTGCTAGAAAAGGTAAAGAGAAGAGCAGTATTAGAGGAAACAAGCATGATGGTCTAAGTGCTACCTCTGGTTCTGGAAGCTAGGAACATATATTGAGGAAGCGTCAGTCAATAAATGCCATGATTTCAGTACTTTTTGCCTACACATCCCCAGGCGCCCATCACTGGACACAAAGGGCTGAGTTAAGTGGACTTCAGGTCTGACTAAGAATGGCAATTCCTGTGTGGTTCTTTAATTTCTGATAAAATTGTATTTTCCAAGTCCCCAAGTAGGTATCTACTTTATGACCATAAATGTCTGGGTCCTTGGTGATATAGCATGGCTCTTCAGTAAAGTGAAAGTATAATTACTAACCAGTTGGGCAAAACAGTCTCTGAGAACGGTGCTGAATTGTAGAATGGCCTTAATGCACACCAACCAAGTCTTTGTTGGAGGTCGACTACAGAGTTTGGTCTAGCAGTCATTTCTGAGTTCATACTTAACTCAGATCCTCTTATTTAGTTGCCTAAATATAGTTGCCTTATTTTAAGTGCCTGATTTTGAAAAATATTAGCCTTAAACTTCTGCAGCTGGAAAAAAGATCAAGTTTTCTTTGAGCTGACAGCCAGAGAACTGAACAGGACCCGGCAGAGCTGTAGCAAGGGTGGGGTGGGAAGGGGTCTTGCTTCAGGAACCCCTCAGTGGAGGTCACCAGATGTCAGTAAGTATATCTAAATCCTGCCAGATGTTGCTGCCCCCTAGGAAGAGGGGCTGTTGCATGGCTGGTAAGAAGCGGCAGAGGTAATAGCTTTGAAAGGCTGTGAGAGAATGGGGCGGTATCAGAGGGCAGGTTGGAGGATCATGCCAAGTGCCAAAATGTCTCATGCTGGCTCTCTGTCCAAGACTATTATTCCCGGTGAAGTTGGCAACATTCATGCGGGTAATTTCAGTAGCAGCATGATTTAGGCTTTTTAGGGTTCGCTAGAAGTTGATTGCTCAAGCATAGTTCAGATGAATAGAAATGCAGTTTGCAACTTCTGCTGGAGAAAACATGGAGATGTATCAATCAAAGTAATTGCATTGTAAGCTATGCTAAACCCACTGTAGGTGTTAGTGAGTGTAGAATAACTAACAATCAGGTGGCATTCATTGTGGATATTACTGACCCAGCATCGTTTCCTCGAAAGATGACATGCAAATTTACCCTCTAAAGTTAGGTAAACTTTTAGCAAAGTGCAGCAAAATGTGATTCGTGCCAGCACAGTTCTGCCTTGCTCTTGAATGGGAAATACAGAATACTTTATGAGATTCTACATAGCTGGGGGAAAAATTTCTGAAGACATATCCAATGTTTTAGAGCAACTAGTTAGTAGGCCAAGATTTTTATGGTGTGTAATATTTCATAGGGCTTTCAAGGTTGGAGGAAATTTGTTTTTGAACACTGAATATTTTAAGGGCACCCTATAGTGTGGATTCCTTTTTTTTTTTTTGTCTTTTTTTTAAACACGTGTTTCACAGTCCCATCCGGAGCTGGAGGTTTTTTTCCATAACATTTGCTGTCCCAGTGCCACTCACGGTAGAAAATGACTTTTTTCATGGAACATTGAGTATTTTAAAGCTGCTCCAGTGCTAGTGGAAAATAGCCTGTGTTTGAGGCCAGAAAAATAGATTAAACTAATTTTAAAGTTTTATAGCCACTTAGGTCTCTAGTAGAAATTTTTAACATCAGAGGATTTAGATCCATTGCAAGAGTTAGATTCTGATTTTTCAGGTTTTTCTAAGACTAAGAAGGCCCGAGTTCAGGAATGCATCTTTGTTCATGAAGGAAAATTACAGCCATTCTTAATTTTAAGCATGTGTTTAATTGCATTCCCTGATAGGGATGGATTTAATCCTATGCTTAAGTGCTTTCCTGACTTGGAGCCACGGGATATGATTGTTTGATTCTGCTACTAGCTGATGTCAGTGATGGATCTCCCATTTGAATCACTGGGATCTAAATTGCACTCAGGGATTCTGAAACTTTGGCAGTTTGGGTCAGTCGATACCTTTGGGCTCATCCTCCGCTGCATCTGCATGGAGGTGGGGTGTGAAGGAAACAAAGGTGGCTGCAGGCCATCTCTTACCTCTTCCCCTTTTTGTACTGGCTGGGGATCAAACCAGGAATTCTTCAGCTTGAAAGTAATATTTTCTTGGATGTGGATAGGGAATGACTTCCTTCCAGGATTACAAACTGGAAGATTTACTTTTTTTCCTGAAGAGAAGGCCTAGGAAATGATTCCCGGAATGATTTGTTGTCTTCTGAGGGATACAGAAAGGCAGCCATTCTGTAGAAGAAGCTTACATAGACGTGTTACATTTGGACAGTAAGGTGAAAGGAAAGACACATTTTAAAACTGTCCGAGAAAGGACAAATCACAACAGTAGAAACTTTTTTGAGTCAGAACAGAGAGCAGAAAATTATAACAGTGAGGAGGAAATATTTTTAAAATTCAGTGTAATTAGCTTTTAAACATCTCTGTTAATAGTCTTCTGCTACAATTCTGTAATGGAAAAGGCTCTTGAAGACAGCGTGAATGTTATTTTTGTCCCTGCAAAGTCTCTATGTAAATCAAGCTCTGTGTAAAGGAGCGTCAAGCATATGCAGTAAAATTCAACCTTGTGCACAGAACAAACTCCTCCATGAAGTCCTACAAATATGTCCCAAAGCTTAAGTATAATTTCAGCTCCATTCAGTTTGTCACCTTTAAGGAAAAAAAAAGAAAAAAACACCATCACCTCATGGTTTGCCTTATTTTTGCTTAGTTTAGTTTCTCCTTGGATAAGAAAACAGTACTTAAAACTTTTAAAGCTTTATTTACATGAATACTAAAGGATAAAGCACAGGTTTTAGGCCTTAACTATTTGCCTAGAAAAAAAGAGCTTTTCTTGCATTTTGATGGTATGCTTGAACTCTATCCTGCCGCTTCTGTGTAGGAAAACGGGTACTTTTCACAGTGCTACTATAAGAGTCTTGTCATGAGGAATGTGGGAATTGTATACTTAGCGTGCTTTCTCACAAGAGCTGATAGGTGAGACGTAACTCAGTGTGCAGTGCTGCACACCAGCAGGGAAGAAAAATCTCATCTCAGGAGTAGTAAATATGGAGTCTCATTTCTAAAGGAAAAGCATCGAAAATCTGCGTCATGGAAGCTTTTTCACCTGAAATGTAGAAATGGCGACTGCATGCTGGGGTTGTGCTACATGCTATGTTATGAGAAGGAGTTTTATGCAAAGCACTGCTAAGCACAGAGACTGTTACAAAGGTAAAAGCACACCTAAAAATAGGTGGTTTTAGTATCCTCCAACAGTAAGAGTCTCTCCTGATAGGAATTCCAGAAATGACGGTATGCACAAGAACTCAGTGTCTCTCGTGAGAGTTCTGGCAGAAGAGGATTTTTCACTGGCAATACGAACATACCGATAAACTGAAGCTGTCCAGAAGAGACTGAAACGTACACGCTGCTTTGCTGAAGAATGCAAAGGAGCTGGACTGTAAGAGATGTCTTTTTCTCCTCCTTTATTTCTTTAATCCGTTTATAGGGTGTCTATCAGCAGATGGGATAGCACCACACAATAAAACTTTTTTCTGGCCAGATTCCCTACTGCATCTCTCTGGACACCCAACTCTGAAAGCTTCACATCCCATTTGTGCTTGCCAGTTTTGGGTTCCCCTGAAAGGCAGGGTTAGAGGCCCCTGATTTCTAGCATACAGCTGTGTCCTGACTGCAGTGTGCAGAGTCCTGCCCCCTCTCCTCCCTTCATGCTGTACTCCAGCCTGTAACAGGTCCCTCGGCTCTTCTCTGAAAGGTATCTTCCTCTTTTCCTTAGCTCAGAGCTCAAGCTGAGGACTTGCCTTAATACTCTTCATGGCAACCTAACCGAAAGCCCATGAAAAAGGACACAGAAGGAGCTTGATTGCAAATACCAGTTGTTCTTAAGCAGATGGTCCAGTATCTCCCAGGCTCACTCTCAGATAGTGAATTGGTTTCTACATCATACAAAGGTTGGGGAAAGAAAAAGAACCATGAAATGCAAAAACTTGAAGGGTCCTCAAAGTGATTGTGAAGAGGCCAGCTCAGAGGGACTCAGCATACAGTTCACATAAAAATTATTAACTCTTAGATAAAAATCGTATTTCTCAGTAGTTTTAGGTAAAATATAACGCAGGAGTGTTGTGATTATCCCTACTACTATTTTCAGCTGGAACAGCTTATGTTTATGGATGCACCCTGAAGGTATCTAGATAACATTAACTCTGTTTTAAAATGACACTGTGTGATAACCATGTATAATGCATAATAGTGTTGTTTTTTCCACTATGTATTTAACTGATTGTTTTTCATGGATCCCCCCCCCCTCACTTTAGCTGTAAGTGGCAGCACCCCTAAGATTGCTTGGATGGACTCATTGTGCATTTCAGTTGGACTGGTTGCTGGGCTGCCACGCAGGGCTCTGTCCACACTTCTGCTCCTTAGACCTGGAATTTATGTTTGTGTACTCAACACTATTCACTTGAGAAATGGTCTGATTTACTTGTGTGTGTGTGGTATTACTTGCTTGTTTCCCCTAAAGAGAAATGTATACAGCTCTTTGGAGAAAGAAAGAGGAATCATTTGCTATAACTTAAGTTTAAGGTGTGTGACAGATACCCAAGTTTGAACTTAAAACGAGAGGCAAAGCTATTTTGGAGATTTCTTTTGCAAACTGAACTCCAGTCCAGGTTTTAAAAGGCTCTACATGTCTCTGAACGAGACTCGGGTAGAAGAGTAGAGACATGGCAATTTTTCTGGGATAAACTCTAGGATACAAACCAAGTTTGGAAGAAGGAAATATTTTACTTAAGTTAAATCCCAGGAATGAGGTACATTTCTGAATGCTGTGGTGAGAGCAGAGGGAGGACTGTATCATGGGGTGATATTGGGCTGAGGTTTGAGAGAGGCTCAGGTTAAAAGCTTAAATTTGAACCTTTCCAAACATTTTTGTGTTTTTGTGTTTTGTGGAATTTGACTTTAAATCTTTTGACTTCAGTCCCGTCTGATCCGTGCTGCTTCTGCCTTATTTTTGGCTCTGGTTGGTCTGCAGGATTTTGGTGCCAGTGAGGGTAGTCTGGCTGCAAACCTCTAGGCCTTAGATTAAAACAGCTCAGCATCCTCACAACACCTCCTCAGCCCGTCTGTATAGTAAGTATATACGCCTGAATGGCTGTGGAAAGTACACTGTAAAGGAAAAACGTGTCTGAGAATGATACGCTTTAGCCAGAAAGCTGGGGTAAAATGGAAAAAAGACCCTTAAAACAAGACCTCATCCTAATTCCAAAAGGATTTTTCAAAGTGGCATAAAGCTTCTCCTGGAAACTTGAAAAACAGCCTGGTTTTTTGGACCCTGGTGCACTCTGCAGATCTGTACTTTGTTTTATGCAGTTTTATTCAGTAAAACACAATCTCATGAATTTAAAGGCACTGAACAGTTGCTAAATTGTCTAGAATAAAATCTGTGATTATGCAGAAGAGTGTTTCTCTCGCTGTCTTTCTAGACAAAATGGTGGGGGGAGCTTTTTCCTTCAGTGAAACAGCAGGTTCCAAAAAATATGTCTGGTTCCTATTACAGTAAAGGAAAAACTTGAGGTGTGCATTGGAAGTGCTAAGCCAGTGATTGAAATGTTAAAGTTGTTCCTAAAGGCTATTCCACATCATGAAGACATCATCTGTAAAGTAATACTGCACAATGATCTGTGAAGAGAGGAGACTGAATTAGCATTCAATATGGCTGAAACTTCCAAATGTCCCACATTCAGGTCAGCTTCTATAGCACAATCCATTTTGGTAGCCTTCAGTGAGCACTGATCGGTATATTTAGAGAAAACAGAGTTCAGGTGAAAGGCCGTGTAGCTGCTCTGACTTGTCTTGTGCCCTGCGCCTGCGTGCACCTCTGCGGCTGGGCACTGTGCCACGTACGCCAGGCCTACCCAGGGATTTACCTCGGATTTTGGAGCTTTGTAAAGCGCTTCTGCTGCGGCAGCTCAACCAGAGCGCAAGCGATGAAGTGTCTGATTTGCCAACTTGCAAAACATCTTTTTAAAGGCAAATGTTTGAGGAAAATAAAACAGTAGAAGTCCTCCCACAGAGGTGGTACTGTGCCAGTGGAAAAATCATCTGATTAAAAATGGAAGTCCAAAATCATTCATTGATTAAACTTTAGAATGACAAGTTATCTGAAAATGCTGAGTTTCTCAGAATTCAAGTGTTACAATAGGAATGGATAGACCTTTGGCTTTCTGTAACATTGTAAATGAGATTGCTTAACAACTGAGCCCCTTGTTTAGTTGTTAATGGCTCTTTCTGTTCCTTTTCCTTCACGCTGCATTGTTACAAGTTGTGTATATGACATCTGCTACTTGGAGAAATTTTCAGGAGCTTTTTTGGCAGAAATTGGCCACATATATTTTCTAATCTAATTGATAAATATATCTTTTTTTTTTCCTTCAAGAGAAATATTTTGTCTCCATTTCTTTTTTCCTTTATTTTTAATTGTAAATTGAATATTCATTCCTTCCTTCATATATTCTGGGATGCAGGTTGGATGAAAAGATGCTGTGCAGATCTTTATGTTAATTGGTCCTGATTGGGGTTAATGGTCTCACATCTTTCAGTAGCAAGCCACATGAGCACGCTGCTTTTGTAGGAGTGGTAGCAGTTTGTAAAGCTGTTCTGTGAGCTTGCCTTACGGTGCTTAACCTTTAATCTCGGTGGGATGCTGAATTATTAATAGGGCTCGCAACTGAGAGGTTTTGTTTTGAGCGGGAAAAGTACTTGTTTTGCTTCAGTGTTGTTACTTTGGTTTATACTCTCTGTGAAATGACAAAGGAACTTACAATTCTTGAATGTTATGGTAGCAGTTAGCAATATAAAACCTACGGTTTATCTCTCTCAATAAATCTTTTAATTATTTGCATTTTAAAGGTGTTCCCCAACCAAATGTAACATGGTTTAAGAAGAAAGACATGCTACAAATCAATTCTTTCTTGGTTTTGAATGGCTCTTTATTTCTGAGGAATGTTTCCTATGAAGATGCAGGAACATACACTTGCAGAGCAACTAACGCTCTCGGAAAAGCTGAAGCTGCGTCTGTTCTCCACTTAACTGGTAAGTGCTAAATGAGAATTCCTTGCCGATAACAACAGTGAGCCACTTCGGTTATGAAGTTTAACCAATAAAATAGTTGGGGGGATATTTAACACTTTATTATGAACTTGGAATTTTTGACCGCATCTGACTCCCTGGGATCTGTTCTCTATTTTGTGTTTCCTGTAACAGTGGATCTAGGCACAGATGGTTTGACTTGTGACTTCTTCAAAAGTTGTTCCATCTTCTTGCTTCCAGGCAACAAATATCAGCCCTTAAACCAGCAGACACATTAGAAAACTAAATCCACTGTCTTATTACATTGTTCCCAGTGCTATTATCTAGGGAAACAGGGCAGGCTTGAGTTATTCAGAAAATCTGCAGGGAAACGCAGTGAAATGAAAGCAAAGGCTGGTTTGGGGGTTTTTTAATTATAGAGGCCAATAAAACATAGGGACATGGAAAACAAAAAATTCTGAATATGAACTGCTAACTCTCAGAATAGAAAATGTAAAGAAAAACTCTACTTAAATGACTCTATTGTAAGTAGATTAATAATGTAATACTGTATAATACAATCATGCCTTGAAAATAGCTCCAATAAATGGATCATTCAGCTCTAGAGATTAACTTTCTCACCATTTTGCTGTACAACACAGTTATACATGGCCAATCCTGCTACAAAGCTTTCTTTCTTAGGCTCACATGTGTAGGGCAGGTTATAGATGTTTGGATCTGTTGGCCAAGGAAGACGTACCAAAGGCATAACAGGAGTCTCTGTGTGAGGATGAGTGTAGACTGAAGCTCCCTTCTTGGTTTCAGTTTTCCTGGACGACATCAAAACTTCAGATGTTCCAGGGAGGAATATTATTATAATGACGTGACTGGGAAGATTGCTCACAAGAGTCCAAACTTCGTTTCTATTCCTGGTCACATGACATTAGTTTAAATAAATCTTGAGCGGATAGGAGAGGGCCAAATTCTGCAATTTTTTTGGCTGTGCAATGAAATGGGAGGACTTCTGGTGTCAGGACTTGCAGATTGCACTGACTCAGTGTTGTCTAAAGCAACATCATGTCAGCCTTTTGGACTTTGCTACAGCAATTACTGCCTGACCTGGGGCAGTGAAGCAGTCGAGCAAAATCTGTGCAGCCTTTCTAATGAAAGTTCCTAAGGACTGACGAGGTCGCTAGCCTTTTGCCTCTATGGGACTGGCCCCACTGTGGTTCTGTGGAGACTTTTTTGTCCCTGTGTTTACACAGACAAGCAGGAGGCTTTGTACGGACATTGCACACTGAGAAAAAATGTTGAACCAATGTAAAATGACCCACGGAAGTTAGAATATAACAAAAGATTTAAACCGTGCTGGAAGGAGAATCATAGGTATTATGCACATTCATTAAAACAGAAATGTTGACTAAGTGGCAAGAACTGTGTGTTACTGCCAGATTGCCCACATTTTTGGCAGTTATTCTGTCTGGCATATGATAAAAAGGAGGAGTTGCTATAGTGATAGGCACATGATTCTGCATAAATTTTGCTATCTTTATGCATAATGAGATTTTAAGAGATTTTCTTCTTTTTTTCTGTCGTAGCACTTTGTCATAATTCCATCTAATGGAACAGAGGAATTGGCCTGATTCCATTGAGAGAATTATTTTTCTTAAAATTTCTGTATGTGAATGACTGGTAATAAAATAATAAATAGCATTGTCATGAGAAACAGGAAATACATCATACATCCTGTAAATCTTGTTTTTACACTAAGTGTTACAGGCTTGTTTTGCTAATAAATAAAATTCAATAAATTTGATTAATTTAGAAACTTGCATAGGCATTATAAGTAATTTATGTGTTTCCCTGTTTACATATCTGAAGTGTATTTTTTAGACGGACCATTTAACTGCATAAATGAAGTTGATCCTAAAGAATTCCAAAGTGCTATTACCCTTCTGCTTCATAACTAGCGTGTTGGATATTTTGACAGAATTTTTTTTTTAGCATATTGATTTAATTCTTGCTAAAAAGAGATCTTATGCGTTGTGTTACAGAACAAAGATATATAGAGAATAACACTCTATTATCAAAGGGAAGCAGAAGAAAGCGTGTCCTAATGGCATCTGGAATTGGTACAAATGTCAGTGTGGTACCTGGAGATCCACTAAGAATAGGTATGTTGTCTTTTCTGCTTTGTCATTTAAATTCTATTATTTATTCGTTTCATTAAAATGGAGAGGGCCCTATGGAGAAAGTGAGTGTAATTCCTAAGAGTCTGGGTTTGGTGACTTTCTGGATTCCCTAACCTTGTCTCAGCTTTCTGTTATCAGGGAGGGAGCCTCAGAGTAAGAGACACAATTATTTTTTGATGCAGCTTTTCAAAAAATGTTTTAAAATGGTGACCCTTTAGGCATTGTCTAGGTGGCTCACCATGTGACTGAAGCGGCGTAATTTCTCTTTGAGCTTCACTTGAAAATGATGGGAGGGGATGCAGCTGGGATCTAGAACTGGGTTTTTTGTTTTTTCTGTCTAAATGAATACCTCTGTTCCCATCCCTGCTTGTGCTGTGGAGTGAAAAGGCAGCAATTTCATTTAATGTGTTTATGACTCCTTTCCAAAACAGATAGAAAGTCTTTCAGTACAAATCTATTTGCATATTGTAGTCTGGGATGAAATCTTCGTTCTGTTTAAATAATTGTTCCCCTCCCCGGCACGTCGTTCATATAGAAGTTAAGTTTGTAAGAACTTACCAAAAGAGAAAATAAAAAGAACTATGGTAAGCATATATCAGCTTACACAGCTGATAACCCTCAAGGGGCAGTCAGGATTTTGGGCCATAGCTTGGACTTCAGTGAATTTATGCATACTCTTGTTTTTATTTAGACTGGTCAGGTCTTTTACGTAGAATCACACAATCATACATACTTATTCACAAACATTTCAATGTGTTTAGAAAAACCGGCTAAAATGCTGTTGATTTTTAGGTTGCCCGGTTCTGCCCAGCTACAGAAATTCAGTTCACTGGCTTTTCGGAGATAGTCCAATTGAAGAAGTTAAGACCTTGGAATACCGAACCCTGGTTGGGGGTCGTATCCTAGAGGTGAACACCAACTCTGGTCAATTTGCCGGACAATTCCAATGTTGGACTTCAGCTAGTGCAAAACCAATGTCAGTTTGGGTAAATGTCAAGAAGGAAGGTTTGTTGAAAATTATATGACAAATTCTTAAATTTTAAAATATTTTCTTTCACTCTGTAAATGCTTTCCCAAAACCTAACCTGCTTATATACACAGGAAGTAATTCCTAAACGTATGTTTAACTTCACATATGTGAATAGTCCCATTTAAGTCAATAGACAATGTCCATACTCAGAGTTGGGTATGGGAATTAATGTGTATCCAAATACCACGTGGGGGTTCTCATTTCTTACCTGTGTAGCTGAGAAGCTGAGAGAATGTTGCCTGATTCGGTGTCTTGCTGTTTAAGCAGTTTTAAATTGGACAGGTTTTCTCAGCTTCCCCTTCAGCAAATCATACAAATTGCTGCCATGATAGCCACCAAACTGAAACAAAACTGACTTGGAGGTCATCTGTGGAAATATCTTAATTATAATCAAAATAATTTTAATATCATTGTCATATTCCAGTGTCATGGCAGTGATGTGGTAGCCATCTTATTGTAGTCACCCTTAAACATATCAATGTACTATGGCACACTCATCAATTTCAGTGTTAAGTTTTCAAGAACGTTTTGTAATGTTCTCCAATGAAACGTGCTTGCATAAAGCTACATTTCCATTAGTAGGTTATAAAATGTGCACCTGAAGGTTACAGATGAATTTGAGAAGAATCTTACATATGCACCAGCAGGACAATAGGCTGCATCTGCAAGCATTTTATAAAGTTTGTAAATATTTAATGTGCTTTAGAAATTAATTACTTTATAATTGAGCTTTAAAAAAGAGAGTTAGGAACTCTAGATCCTACTAAGTCTGGCACCGAAGCACCAAACTCCATTTGACAGTTTAACAAAAAACCTCTCTAACCAGTCAATACCCAGGGAGTGCAAATCAGGTTTAAAAACAAGTATTTGTTGAAATTGAAAGTTTCTGTATGAGATTTATCTATTATCCTATCAATAGGATTTGGCTTGCTGTTTATGTGCAAAGGACTCAAGCCGTAAGATCAGATCTTGCAAGTCTCCCATGCTGTGTGTAAGCGTACTCTCAGTGGCTGCCAGTGGCTTACTTTTATGATCGAGAACGGTTCTGTATGCGTGGGGTTGCAGTCAGTTACGTTTACAAAGCAATTTTACTGAAGCATAGCTATGATCAAGATGTTCATTTTTTAAATCAAAAGTAAATCAAAATATTTATGAACCGAATCAGAAAATATCCTGATAGAGTTTATCAAAAAATGTATCCAGGCCTTGGTCCTAATACAGATCTCATTCAAGTTAGAATTTCTGCACAGGTCTAGCCGGGTGTTGAACTATCCACCTGTAGTCTTTAGCTGGACTGCCTTCGGGTTGCCCAATACCCCTTCCAGCGAGGCTGGTCAGTATTTTGCGGAGACTCCATTTTCCAGTCATGAGCTTTAACTCTGTTGCTTCTGTAAATGATTCATCACTGAAATACCCATGCATTTGTAAGACTGCAAAATCTCCTTTGGTGGTTTTTGCACAGTAGGCATATTGAGGGCACTTCTGAGCAGTATCATCCTAGTTAAACAAACAATACAGTCTCTCCATCATAGTTGCAGTCAGTAAATTTAACTATTTCTACTTTGAATAAGGCCCTTTTGTATTATTTTAAGAAACCCAGAAGTAATAAGGAAACATTGAAAAACAATAAGTTAAAGAATTCATTATGTGCTGGAAGAGTGAGCCTGTGGACACAGCTGGTAGCTATCAATTATTCTTCGTTATTACAGAAAAATCTGACTCCTTCTGTGATCACATAAAAATCTGTCAACATTGCATAGTACTTCATCTTTTACCAAGCGTCAAAAAAAAAAAATTGTGGGGGAAGGGGTAGGTGTGGAATTGTGACTAAATATAAAGGTAGTAATTGTTAGAGGTGATTGGTTTTTTATATAAAATGCTCTTTAAAACAAAATTCCTTTTTCATCTTGCCAGATGCCTCAGTGGCAGATTATTTATGCATTAAATACTTTTCTATAGTTTAGTACAGGCTTCTCTTAAATCCTGATATTATGTGAAGTGTCTGGAGTAAGATGAGTTTTCTTCAGACTATGCTTGCTGTAGAACAGCAGGAAACTTAGAGAGCCTGATTTACAGTTTCCTCTTTTTAATGCTCATTGTATAAAAATGTTATGAAAGTTTTAAAAGAAGTTCATCAGTTCCTACTGTGAGCCAGGTTCTGCCCTTCATGTGCACATATGCTGATCCCATTTGCCTTCTAGAGAACTTCGTGCTCATATGTAAGGGCTGAACTTGAGGGGAAGCTGAGCAGGACTAAATTGTACTTTGGCTTATGGTCCCTTTTCACAATGCTGAAATATTTGCTTTTCTACAGAGGATACGGTATCTATCTAGCTTACAGAATATGCTGCCAAATCCATTAAAATGTGACACAATTATAATCCGTAGTGCGCCTCTCACACTACTTTCAATTACGTTTCTTAGATTATAAATGGGAATATGCTGAGTGGAGTACTTGCTCTGCTAGCTGCGGGAATTCAGGAACCCGCTCCAGAAGACTACAGTGCATGAGTGCAGAGAAACAGAAAGTAAATGAATCATTATGCAGAGAGCTGCAAAAGCCAGCGATTATTTACCAGTCATGCAACAGAGATGACTGCCCTGCCAGGTAAACTCCTTTCTACTCTATGTCCATGTGCTCTATGTGTATTAAAGTGCACACACAACCTCCTGAAATTGTTTCTGTGTTTATACTCTTGAGTCTGAAATGTGGGGTTTATTTCATCATGAACCCTAAAGCATGAGAGATGGGAAAATAGATCACAAGCAAGCAGGGGAAAGCTTGATTCAGCTGAATACGTGAGATCCGTGCAAGTCTCCATGCTGCTGCAGCAAGTGTTGCTGCTACCACGCTACCACCTTGAAAGCTAAGCTGGAGGGCTCTCTGAGACACCGATGTGCTAGTTTTGTGGCATTTGTGCCCATGCCCTGAGAGAAAACTCATTATGTTTAGAGCAGCCAGCACACTCGAGTGGAATCTGTGTTCACCTCCTCTCCTTTGGTGCCAGCAGAGCTCCGAGTAGGATGTTTACTGTGGAATGCCTCATTTGTCTCTAATGCCCCTCACCACAGTGTCATGCTCCTTGCGTGTCCTTCCCTGCCAATTTTCTGGTGGGATCAGCTGGGGTGCCTTGTGATCTTGGGGTAGGAAGTCTTTAGATCACAGGCAAGTATACCACAACATCTGATTCCAAAGGCCAAAACCTTGCCGCGAGACTTCTTGAGTTGCGCTGAGCGTTCCAGCTCAACAAGGCGTTGCTCTAGGTTTTTAGCAGGAAATCCCACAGGAGTCCTCAAAACAAGTGCTTTCCGTTGCTTAAACGAATTGGCCATGGCTGTCAGCAATGTAAAAATCTGTGAGGGATGAGAAGTCATGCACACATTGTGGAGTTGTCCCTCACTGGAAAATGTTCGGAGAGAAGTGTTAAGACCTTAGCTGACATTGTGGGAGTGCATCTTGCCAGTATGCTCTAAACTCTGTTCTAAATACAGAAAACATAGCAACAGATAAATATCAGGAGAAATTTGTTTATATTTCATTATTAGCAGCCAAAAAAACAGATCATCTTAAATTGTGAGTCTGAACTCCAGCCAGCCCATAACAAGCAAACTTTTTGCCAGTGGAAAAATACTGAAATAGAACTGATAGTTTGAAACACAGAGGCTCAGTTGCAGGTTTCCCTTTTAAAATGCAGCCATTCAGAGCAGATGCCAGAGTTGGGAGGATACTAGAGGGCCCGGTGCTCCCCTGAGCAAGGTCATGCCTTCTCAGGGGACTGCAGTGCATGACTTAACAACCTGATTATCACTGGACCCAGAGGATTCACCACAAAACCCAATCAGTTATTTCATATGGCTAAGCAGACTGGGACCTAAATTCTCTCTTATTAAAATGCTTAGATTTATTTTGCTTTTAATTTGGCTTTATGAATTTACCAGTGGAAGGGAATTGTGTGTATACTAATATAATTAACTCTGCCTTGAATTATACATGTGTGCTAACATTAAAACTGTTTTTCTTTTATGAAGTATTCCACGCTTCCTATATGGGAAGTGCATCCCAGATGCCTGGAAAATAGCCCTGTGTCTGCTTCCTAGCGCCTCCAACCTCTCCCCCTTCCCTGTGATTACTGACCTGGGAGGGAAGTGCAAAATGTTCAGACTTCCCTTTCCATTTCCCCACTTACTGGTTTCTGCATGATCTTCTCATCCCAAGGCAACTCTTTAGAAAGTATCCATAGAATTATAAAGGCTCTAGATGTATGGCCAGTGTCATGGGCCCTTATTATTCAAAGTGTTTTGCATGTGTTTAATCACTTCTCCCCAGCACAGCACAGAAGTATAGTTAAGCAAATATAGGGGTTTAAGTGTGTACTTAACTTGTGCTTTAAGTGTTTGCCAAATTCGGGCCTTGCTGACTTGCCGTGCATGTGCCGCACCAAATATTTGCAAAAGTACTTGAGCTTTAAAAGGGAGAAAAAGACAAGAGTCCAGACTGTAAAAGATTAATCTTCCTTGAATGGATATAAACTGTTTGACTGTAAGAAAATGAAATAATTGCTAAAGAGAGTATTTTTCCTGTTATCACAGTTGTGCTACACATAAAGTCCCATTCTGTATTTCCAGCCTGGATTTATGAAAAGATCAAGCCAAATAAATTGTATTACCACCTGCTGCTTCCCCAGTATTGTTCCTGGCTGCCAAGACAGACTAAATCTTTGCAACTTCTAATCAATAAATAACATGTCCTGCTTGAGCCGTTATCTAGCAAGATCTTGATGTAATAAATTTGGATGAGTTACGACACCTGTCACCTTAGTAGTAACTAAATCAGTACCATTCATTTTATAAGTTATGAAAAACTATGCTGTGCTTCCTTCAGAAATACTAAATCCAGCAGAGTCTACAGGGTTTACCTAATATAACCTCTTTGGTAACAAGCAGTGTAACTTCTGTTAGCATATATTGAGGCACGGTTATCTCAGAAGTCATCAGTTAACCAAATTTATGAGATCTTGCTTAACAACTGAAAAAGCTGATTCTACCTTTTCCCACATCTAAAACTTGCAATGACAGGTTCTTTTGATTTTTATTTGCAAACAGATAGCTGCAAACTACCAGCAAGTTTGCAGTGCTTTCATAGTTGCTATAAATTTGGCTCTGCATCCTGTAGGTGGGTAACTAGTCCATGGTCTGAGTGCTCCACATCTTGCGGCAATGGATTTCGCTATCGACAAATCACTTGCCAACACATAAAAGCCAACGGCAGCGAGCTGACACTGCTACCAGATGCTTGTATACACAGAGATCGTCCCGTGGGAAGGAAACCCTGTATGGGTCATTTGTGTACAGTGGGGACAATACAGACAAAAGGCCAGGTAAGTTAGAGTTTGTCTGGAAACTCCTTGTGTACCCGTGTCGCCATACCGCTGGCTGAACATCCATTCTCTTGCACAAAGGAAGAGCTATGTGGCACTAGCTGTAATTACCTTTCAGACCAGTGAATTACAAATCCTGTTGCTTTTTTTTCATTTTGTGATGTCTGAGCTACTTTTATTTGTCAAAGATGCGATTTGAAACCTGAGTATTAGTTTCAATATATTTTATAAGCTAATCCATTGCTATGTATTCCATTTTTAAGCTAGTAAATTGCTTTTATCGCAGTCTTGTAAGAACAGTTTGCATAGCTGTAGTTGTGAAGTCCCCAAAGAAAGATATATGAATGGGCTTCAAAAGCAGTTGCCACAATATTTAATACACAAACTCTGCTTTCTTATGTTTTCTATGTTTCTTCATTTGTGCAGTAAACTTGTGTTCATTTTGACATGATTTTTATAATTATAACACAGTATTTACTATACAATGAGCAAAATAACGAATTAAGAGAATTACTGTTGCCGCATTTCTGATACAGGTATTAGCAAGGCAAGTTCATGATTGTCAGAGCTACAGAAAGAATGTTGTAGCACTAGAGGTGTGAAATGATGAGACCACAGACAAGGGATTTAGCTTTATAAATAGGTAGGAAAGTTAGTATCTTGGCAAAATTGCACACAGAGTCCAAAATCTCTAGGCCTTATCTGAACTGAGGTGTGGTAGGGTTGAAGAAGGAGAAATAGATCAAGAATTATGACTGGGTTGTGTAACTGGGGAACTGCCCAGAAGGGCGATTCTGTTGTTATTAACTTGGTTCTTTCTTTTTCTTTCCCCTCACTCTTTTCTCTCACTTCTCAGTGTTCTGGTCGCTGTGTAGGCCGCCCTGTAGGTTTACAGCATCGTCACTTTATATGTCAACTTCGTAATGGATCTTTGGTGCCGAACTCTTCTTGTGATGAAAGAAAGAGGTATACAGTTTGAAGCAGTACAAGTTTGATTCTTTAGATGATCAAATTAAAGATACAGGACTGCCAATGCAGTATAAGTATGCAAATTCTTACGTATCAAACACAAGGAAAGGAGGCACTCGCAGTCATCCCTTTGTATACATGGAATGAATTCGGGAACCCAAGGAGAGTAATGGATTTGGTCCGTGTCCTCCACTGTGCTAATGGCAAGGCTAGAAATAGAGTGAGAGAATCTTGATTCCCAAAAAAGAAAGTAGAAATTGGAGTGATCTGCCATAACTTTTTTTATTACTGCTGAACTAGGTCTCTTCTGATATTACTTTTTATTCTGGTCTACTGCTGCCCAAATTTTATAAAATAAGAGTTTTCCTGGGGCTAATTTTGTGGACCACGTAAATTGGTTTACTGGTTTATGATTACTGCAGTCAGGTGTACTTCTCTGCATAAACAGATCTCGTTCTGCCTTAGTATGTACTGTTGAGGTATGTATGAGGTATGTGAAAACTGAATGGTTGAGAAGGTATGACTTTTTACTTCAAGGTACACATTCGTTTTAAGAACTCTGTTAATTTGTTTTGCTGTCTTTAAACAACTCCTTTCAATACGAAAAGTACAGGCTATACACCTCCACAAAATCTTAATCAGGAGATTCGCTTGGGACTATGCTGTAGCACATGGATGGATAGCAGTCTCCATAAAACACCGTAATCTCAAAAAGGCTGAATTAAAGACAAATTAAAACTGAACATGAGAGTCTGGGGGCACAAAACTTTGTTCCAGACCAAATGCGTAGGTAGGACAATGAAAAGCAGGGAATAAGTGGGTAACAAGTACATACATGGGAATTGTTACTGTGTTTCTCAGTTACTGAACCCAGCTCTTCATATTTTGTGCTGTAGAAGTGCTTCTGAATTGTGAGCATTTTAAAGCATTTTTGCTGCACACACAAGGAAAATTTGGCTGCAGTGAAGTACCTGGTGGAACTTCCATTTACTACTAAGAGCCACGATTTCACTTTGGCAGCTTCAAATGTTCAAGGAGGTTCAGTGTCAGCATAGAAGTATTACGTGTCTTCAGGAGAGAGGTTATGCACAAAGCACTTGCAGCATGCAGTATGCAACATTTCAGGGTCAGTTAAGTTTTCCTAAAGGTAAAACATGTTTTCTCTTCCAGGATTAAGGCATTGGTTTAAAGAAACAGGGCCTTGTCTTTTGTTTCCTCGTGAGTGGGGCATGATGAATGGGCACAAAATGAAATACAGGAAATTCAACTTAAATATAAGAAAACCCTTTTTTTACTGTGAAGGTTCTCAAGCACTGGAACAGGTTAGCCAGAAACGTTGTGGAGTCTCCATCCTTGGAGATACTCAAATCAAATGGAGATGGTCTTTAGCAACCTGGTCTAGTTTACTGTGCTATGAGCAGGAGGTGTGGACTAACCAGTCTCCAGAAGTCCCTTCTGCCATTGGTTCGATCATTCTGTGAATCAGGGTTTAGCACAAAAGTAAACATTTAACTGCCATTTATTTTCCTCCACAGATCTCCTGTCAGAAGAAACTGTTCTTCAGAGGCATGTGACGTCTATTGGCGGACAGGCCCCTGGAGGCCTTGCAGTGTGGACTGTGGGAGTGGATTTCAGTCCAGACGAGTGTACTGTGTACACAGGCAGAACAACAAAGCGGTGGCTGAGCAGCATTGCGGATGGAGGAAGAGACCAGTGACCTGGCAACACTGCAACGTCACATCCTGTGGCAGTATGTAAATGTTTATTTATGTATGAGCATAGTAATAGTTTGTAGCAGTTATATTAGAAAGTGACTCACAGTTGTACGCTAATGATTCTGCAAGCATTTGACTGTACATCAAAGGTAAAACTATCCTCTCCAAGGAGCACTTCATAATTCTAGGGTTATTTTTCTCTGAGTAGGCCGGTTTGATATTAAAGCCTCAAAAGCACTTTTAGAAACAGGATATTTAGGAAGTTGTTTTATGCAAACTTCCCTACATGACTCTGCCAGTTGTGACTCATAAGTCTCTGAGCAAACTCTTAATTCCTGAAAGATGGGGTAGCTCTCTGAAACAGGCAATAGGTAAATGAATGCAGTGAGATCACACCTCTTATTTGTGACCTAGTTTAGTTTTGAATCCACTATTGCCAGAAAGGCAAAGTAAAATAATTACAAAGCTACCAGGAGTCCATCGCTTGTTTACAATTGCAATGATAGGTTCTACTGTTTATCTTTTGTCCATTATAAAGCCTTTTAATGTTTAAATATATTTTTCAGAAGGCGAATGCAAGGATACAACTCACTACTGTACATTTGTAAAGCAACTAAAGTTATGCTTGATAGACATCTACAAACAAAGGTGTTGTCAATCATGTCAAGAAATGTAACTCTGCTATGGAAAGTTCATGATGCTGCAGTGAAGAGATGAGAAGAGAGGTTCTTTAAACTAGCCTGCTCAAAGTACATACTTGTAAATAAGACATTAGTCATAGCAGTTAAATGGAAACATGGGGCTAATGAAAAGAGAGTATTGCAGATTGATGTGCTGGACAGGGTATTTTTTCTGGGAACTTTTATTATCCACTCTTTGCAATGGAACTTTTAATGTTTTAAACATTTTCGTGTCTGGATTAGGAAGATAATATCATGGCATATCATCTGTAAGATTTTACAGGCCATCACATTATAATTTTATTGGGGAAAAAGCGTTATCTAAAAGCACTAGGTAGTGCTTACTGTCCTTAACTTAGGAGAAAAACAAAGTCACAAAATCCTTTGAAGAATTTTGGAATGCGGCAACTATTGACCCCCTAGTTTTTGGGTTTTTTTTATTGTTTTATCAAATTTAACACAACTTTTAAATTTATAGAAGCTGTGACTTGTAGCTGTAAAATTTTTGGCAGCGACTTCATTTTCATAAACAGCTTGAGCTTAAGGGTCGATCTCACAGGATGTGTTTTGCTGACATTAGCTGTCAGGTGGATACACAGAAGTACATTTCATTTTTCGTGCTTGTATTTATGTGTACGCAGTAAAAGACATTGGAGATGCTAGTACAATTTTCAAAACAGCAATAGATCTGTTTTGAATAAATGAGGTGTCATTTTCTATTGTTTCTATTCTGCTCCAGTTGCTGAAGTACAAAGTTCTGGCATGATTAGACTTTTCTACCGATTTTAAATTAGACACAAGGCTCCCTTGTCAGAGCTGTGAATGAAACATTTGTGAGCACTGTTCTCTTGCACATCAAGGCAAATGGGGAGCCAATAACTGGCCAGACACGGCTGTCAGATATTCTGTCTTGAATAAATATTTTTTCCCCTGTTAATGGGGAAAAGTGTCCAAGGAAGAATTATTAATTATGAAGATAGACATGTGCAAGAAATCTATTTTGAGCAGTTTTCCATCAAGATGACTTTTCATCATGACCATTAACTGTTTGAGTCTTCTGCAAGTAGTTAAATTCTGATTATGATATTCCTGGGTAAATTATTTTCCATATTGCAGATTATGCCTCGTTAGGGCTGTAAGCAGAGAGAACCCCATAGGAGGCAGCAGGTAGACGTTTTTTTTCTTTTGTAGTTTCCAGACTACTGCACACGTTGGAGGCCTGAATGCTTGTATTGACTTGGATCTTGTGTTACATTACTGAACTACATTACATGCTAATTAGCGGGTATGCTGTAAGAACAGCCTTCGAAACAGCATTCCTGCACAATGGGTTTGCATCACTGAAAATTAGATTAGCACTACTGTATAGATATTCCTGATCATTACCTTTTTAATCAGCAATGGGTCTTGATTGTTTAAGCCGTTTTTTAAATTAAAAGAAAACATTTGTAAGATACTTTTGTAGATATTTATTGTCTGATTTAAAAGTGCAATATTTTGTTTTGTACAGTGTTTAATAAAGATTTTTGGACATATATTTTTTTCTTATTACCAAAATTTCTTATTCATGTTTGTCCTTTATATTTAAAGTTTTCAAATGTTAACACATAGCATTTTTTTGTTGCTTTAATTTTGTCTTTGGTTAAGTATGCATGCTATACAGAAGCAGTGCTGTAAATGTTTGTTATTGCAGTTGGCATGACATTCCTCTGTAGATTATTTTATTGCTTCTCCAGTAACTGAAGATGTCTAATATTTAGCTTTCTTAAACGTAGTTTTGATATTTCTGAAATAAACTCTAGTTTGATTATTCAACACTGTGATTACCCAGAGATTGTTTATTACCATGAATTTCATGGTGGCTATGTTTTCATTCCAAGTGTTATTTTATCAGCCTACTATGTCCATAATTCTGGGATTTTTTCCAAGCTAAGATTAGTTCTTATTTTCGACAGCTTATCAGACAGATTCTCAGCTTTTTTACAGTCTGCTTTGCACTGCTATTAAGAGGCAACATAGATGTAACCTGACTGAAAAAGTGGGGAAGAAAATCTGCCAAAATCCAAATAAGGCAGCTCTGACTCATTGAAATCTAGAATCAGGATTCTGTAAAAAGGTGGAAGAAAGTTACATTTCTTCGCCAGGCCTTCTTGTACTGCACCAAGCAGAGTTCATTTAGATCCAACAGAACAGCTCTATGTTTTATGATCAGTGGGTGACGGGAATAGCTACGTGAAAAAACTTGTTTCAGAATATCCAATACGTGTAACAGTCTTTAGAAAGAAGAGTCTCATAAATAATATGAACAAGAAAAGCCTTAAAAAAATTATTAAATTGAAAATACATGTCTAGCAATGAAATGGTGGTGTTTCAGATTTATCCTAGACGGTAACATTGGCGAAGGTGCATGGGTCTATTTCATTTTCCTTTTGTGTCACCAATGCATTCTTTCTGTGCAGTCTTTAAAAAAAAAAAGTTTCTCTACAGCAGTTCTGTGGAGCATGCTGTGTACCATAGTGCACGAAAACTACTTTTAGAGAAGCAATTGAATCCATGAGTAACTTCTGCTTTTACATCTTCATGTAGCATGACATCATAAAATGCTTTTTTAACAGCTGTTACTTTGAGAAATATTAGTTTCCAGCCCACTGTTCATTTTGTCTGCATTTCAATAATACGTTGCTTATGAAAAAGTTGACCTCAAGTACTGAATACTGTCTGAAGGTTTACGATATCATTTGATGCTTTTCCTGGAAGCACAACCAGTAGGGTGCGGCTCTTTCAACTGTAATGTAATAAAGGCTTCTCTCGTTCACTATTAAACTTCGGGGAAAACATTAAGGGCAAAATGAAAGGGAATATGCCCCCTCCACTCTAAAAGAAGTCTTCAAACACAGCTGCAGAGGAACTGTTAAATGTATGTGAATATGCCCTCCACTTCCTCTCAAAAATGTTTGTACTGTGCTGGTAGGTGGCAGCAAATGACTTTCCATAACTTAATGGGGGGAAAAAAGTGACTTAAGAACTAAAAAAACAGCTGTGAAAGTTACACAAAGCATCTGGCTCACTCTCAGACCCAGAGGAGGAGCCATTTTCAGCAGGACATGCAGGCGCATGAAACCTCATGGATTCGGATTGCATTTCTCAATGAGTTTTCTTCCTCTCTAGAAAAGCGATCTGGAGGATATTAGGAGCTTCTGTAAACTCCTCAGGAGGTACCAAGGTTATGTATATGAAATGGGCTTGGGTAGGTGTAATTCTGCGAAGTTTTGACTTTGTTTCCTCAGTTGTGGCCAGAGAGTGACTCAAGTTTCATAAAGCAAAAGGTATTTGTAGTTTGTTTTCGTCTGTGGTACAGAAGGATGACAATGAATTAGACTTTCTCCTGTCCTGCTCTTAGGATATCACAGCTTTACATTGCCCTTGCTCATGCCTAATCCAAAACATGTCTTTACCAGTTGGGGAAGTGAATAATCTTCAGAGAGAAAAGTTTAATTGAATTGTTGTTTCATTAATAGAGTAAGTCATATTACAAAAAACACAGTACAAAGACAAAAATGACATAAAAGTAACTGATGCTGTAATAAAGTCTGGAGCTCTCTCATGCAATGCTTATACGCACAGCTAATACACGCAGTTGAGCTTTCTTCCTTGCCTGTGATCCAGTTCCTGCTTTCGACATGTTTCCATCATTGATTTTAGTCCTTTTATTGGTGATTTGGTTTATGAAGTACAAGCACATAATTCTTCAGAACCCAAATGACTGCCCTATACCCATGCGTACAAAATATGCAATAGTGAAAAAAATCATACTGCAGTACTGTGATAGAACATGATAATACTGTTAATCATAAAACTATTGATTGGAACTTGCTTAAATCATGAACATAATAGGACTGAAATAATTTCATCTAGATTTCCCAAAATAAGGTAAAGATACATAGAGAAAATACTAAGTATCTCATACAGAAACATAATCATTGCATGTACATTTTCTATAAAAATTCTGTTTTCTGTGTATTTGTAACAAGTAATTCTTTGAAGAGCAGAAAGACTGAAGCTAGGCTGTCTAGAGATTTCTGCATCTCTGTTGATATTTCTTTTTTTAACTGAGTTTACACTATTTTCTGTTATCTCTACATACACCTGTATAGTTTTCTGCCATTTTCCCCTTCAGACTGCCTCTGCAGTGAACTTTGGCAGTGATAACAGGCTGTTTAGCTTTAAAAATCAGATAGCAGGATCAAAAACTGTGGTGGATGGATGTTAACTTTTTGAACCTGATTCTCTCTGCTTCCTTACCCTCTTAGAAACTTGAAAACCAATCATCTGTGAAATCTCTTTGTGAAATTTCATTGAATTTGCACACTGGATTTAAAAATTACTTGGGTGGGGAGAACACGCACTTAGTGTGTCAGTGTGTCCAAAGCTTTGCATCAGCTTTGTTTCCTTTGGAAGCAAGGCTGAAAAAGGACTATCAGAGAAATTAGGAAACAGAGTCTAATGACCTGCTTTTTATGTCTGCGTGATTTCAAGTATGTGTACAGAAAAAGAGCAAGGTTACTTCTTGTTAATTGCTATCAGAAATTACAGTGTGACCTTTATACTCTCCTCAGAACTGAATGAAGGGAAAGTAATGATGATTAAAGCTAAAACCAGGTTTTTAGAAATGCCTAGGTGTCATGGGATGCTATCTTATGATTCAGGCAGCAAAATGTAAAGAAAAAAAACTTCTTATCAGAATACTCGAAGTACTGATGACATGAAAAAGTGGACTGAGCTAATTATTTAGATTATTATAGCATTATTTGCTTACTATGAAAAAAGAAGTTATAATCAAAAGGTACTTGCTATTTTGCAAATACAATCATTTGATTTGCAGAAAATCTGAAAGAATTAAATGTACAATACATATGCTTGAGATGGAGCATAATGAAATCTGGGAAGTCAAGGAAACTAGAATGCATGACCAAAAAAATAGATGCTATGTAAGATGCATTATTCCTACAAAAATTGGCAAATCTTTACTAGTCTTGTAATAAACTTATGGTTTTGCTTTGATTTTCTTCAAGCTATTAGTTTAAATGCTCCTAAAATCAGAATTTTCATTACTTGATTTGCTTTAAGTGCTATTTAAAGAAAAAATAAACAAGTGGGATTCCAATTATTTCACCACGGTGCTTGAAATATTGCATTTAAGCATTATGACAGAACAGCTACTTCCTTCGGAATAGGATTACTATTTGATTCGGAAAATTCTGGAGTAAGCTGGCGGAAGAATTTGTGACCATGAGAATCTGTTTTTACATAGACATAACCTGGAGGAGATGGATAATTTGCTGGGCAGGTCTCTTGTTTCTTTGGAGTATATTCTGTGCGATACATAGTTTCATCTTGAAAAGGAGCTGAATTAGGAACTATAGCATGTAGAGGTTTGAAACTTTGAGCTGGAATGATCTGATGTGGTATGTAATGAGATTTGAATGTAGTTAAATCATAAAATTTTCCTGTAGGTTTTGGAATTTCCTGTTGTTTCTTAGTAATCTCTTGCCGACAGCTGCCCCAAGCTTTAAAGTCTTCCTTTGTAGTAGTATTCCCTTGAAAAGGGGCATCGGTTCTTCTTCGATTAGAAACTGGTCTTATGGGGACAGCAGGAGAAATCTCATGCTTAACGTAATCAAGATGGCTGGTGGAGTTAAAATCCATGTTGCCTGGGGGTGGAACGTACTCTTTTGTTTTGCGGACCTCAGGCAAGGAGACCAACCATGGCTGAAAACGATCCTGGAATTCAGTAACTCCATTAAAATGAGCATTGGATCTGACTTTTGCATTTTCAGGCTTGCAGCTATTTGCAAGTTGCCCAGGGAGCCCTTTAAAATCATTCCGGTGGGTTGTGAGATCTTCAAAGGGTTGGCTGCTTGGCTTGTATTCTTCTTTTGGTCTTATGAACTTTGGTTCCAGTTGATGAGCAATATAAGAAGTGCGATGGCTAGTAGTACCATCAAAAGGCGCATCTGAAAGCTTGGCTATGCAAGGAGGTTTAAAACTTTGTCTAGGATTCAGTTCCCTAGGAACAAAGTCATCTTGAAACGTAGTAGAATTTCCAAACTTCTTTGTAGGTGGGTGGTATACGTACTCCACCTTACTAGGTTCCCTTCTTTGAACTTCCCATGACCTATAGTCATCTTTAAGGCAAAAACAAAACTTCACCATACAAGTGTTATTACTTAAGACCATTCCTTTACAATTAAGCCAAATTCTTCTGGTATTAAATCTTGCAAAACAAAGAAAATGGATGTAAGTGAGAATGATAATGTTATCTGCGTGTTTGGGATATGACAAAACTGTCTTCTATTATTGGTGTGATAAGAACAGACAAAAAAAAATTGTACATGATGCCCTATTTTGAATATTTCCTCAAGGAAAAAGAAAATGTTGCATGTACATATTTAGTGAGTGTTCTATACAGAAAATAGCCTTATACAGGTTTTATATACAATATCTTACATTTTACTTAGAAGTTTATGCAAATATGCAAGACTGAAAGGAACCTCGTAGGTCAATGGGTCATGTTCACTACTGACTGGGAGAATTCTCTCTCATAATATCCATATCAACATCACATCATCTTAAAGCATGTTGGGATTTTTTTCTTCTTTGCTTCTGGGTTTTTTTACGGACAGACTGTTCTGCAATAGTTACAAAACTTACTGTCCAGTCTAAACTTCCTCATGGGCAGTTGAAATCAATTTGTTGTCTTGCAATCACTGTACTTACTTCATCTTCAGTGTTTTTCACTCCTTCATCCTTACTCCCTGTTGAACTGCTAACATACATTTTAAATGAAGCAGTTGCATGCTGTCTTAGTTGTATGCTGAGACTAGGCTAAATTATTCATTATTTGCTAGCTTACTACTTACACAGAGGCAAAATAGAAATATTTAAATTTCTTGTAAATTATTTAGAATTAATAAATATAAATAGAATGTATTTATATAAATGCATTTCTATCTAGCATAGGCCTAAGCTTAAAGAAGCTAGTGAAATATAACTCTGGGCTTTTTTTTTTTTGAGAACCTTTTTTCCCAAATGTTATTCTTCCAACTCTTTCTGTCACTGCACTCTCTCATCTGCTCATTTTGCACCAAGCATTCTAACTTCCTGTTTTAATAGCCAAATCTGATTCTCGTTATCTCAAGTATCTTTCCGATGCCACTGGCCCTCATAATCAGGAACATCTTGATTTTCATCCTGGCACTCTAGTAGATAATATCTCATCATTTATTTTTGCTTAAATTCAACTGGGGCTGCAATGCAGTACATGTAACAAATCCAGTAACACATTTGATGTATAAAATGTTCTACTTGTATAAAGTATATCAAGGTCACTTGCCAGAATGAGTTTAGATTTAGTGCCTTTATGCTGACCATTGTAATAGAATAAGTTGTGTCAAAACCGATCATTACTAGGATGATATGCAAGCTATATAGTACATAAGAAAGAAATCTAAAATCAACTTTTGACATACTCTGTGGAAAAATGTGTTACATAAGCTAAAACTATCTGAAAGATATATTGGCACTTTAATTGCAACCAACTTTTGCCTGAGATAGCCTAACCAAGTGTATGTTAGAATTTCTCTCCTTCTAGCCAAGAAAACCTTGGAGAAGGCTTTTCGTTTAGAACCAATAAATGTCACCTCCAAACAACTGGAATGCTGAACATCTTAAGGCATTATCACCTGCTTTCTATTATGTCTTACTCTCTGGCCCAAACTAAGAAATTGAGTTTCTAATATAGATAATTCAAAATACTACCTTCATCTTGGTTATTTCTCTTTCTAAAGGCAGCATGTATTATTACCTTTATAGGTTGGTATGGTATCCAATTTTCCTCCTGTAGTGTGTTTTCTCTCTAGAGGTCTTACTAATGTCACTGGTTGTATTTTATAAGCATTATAATCTTTCTGGTATGTGGTTCCCAGTTCTATCTCTCCCGTCTTTGGCTTATATTCTTCTTGTACCCGAAAAGATCGCTTCACAATATCATATGGTAAATAATCAGATCTGAATTGGGGAAAAAGGAAACACTGGTTAAAAAAAACCTTCTTTTTTCTGATGGAGTCACTTTTGTCATTTTTTCATTATATGGAAAAACGACGACTTACAATGTTTACTCTCAAAAATCAATCTGATGCCATATGTTAGAGGGATAGCAAGGAGGAAAGAAAACCACAGTACATAAATCTAGGGTCTCTGATGCATGATATAGCCTTTATTCAAAGGTAGATGGTGAAACAACTTTTTCAACACTCTGAGTCTCATTCCCAGTTTTAAAATATTTTTTAAGATGTCTGAAACTAGAAAAAGTTCCTGTAATTTTACAGAGAAATGATCTACCTAACTTCATTTCAGAGCCTTTGTAACTGCCCCCGTTGCTTGTCCCTAAAGCCAGTAGTGTTTCCATGCGCTCATTTGCAGCAAAGGTACACTTTTAGTAACTATGCACTGTCATACCTTGCAGTCTTTTCATGTCAGTTGTTTTCATGGGTGGTCACCTCTCCACAGCAGAAGCAGAGCAAAGATCAAATTAGTACAAGTGGCAGCATTTACTAATTGCATGAGGAGAACGGAAAATAATCAGAAACAGCATTTCACCGTTTCTATATGGGCACATTACATTAAAAGGGTGTATATTACATATGTAGGTGTTTAAACAGTATATGCAGTACACGATCAATCTTGCAGAAGGGCATTTGGCCTTTCCATGTATGTCCCTTTTGTTTTTTTTATAAACAAAGAAGTTTCACCTGTTGCCCTTATAGCTTAAAAGAAAAACAATAATGGAAAAAGTAAAGGTTTATGCTCGTGTCACATTATTAATAATGAATGAGTGATGTCTTTTTCTAATTCTTTGAAAGATGCTCTTTAATTTTATAAGCTTAACATCAGAGTCTGTGCACTGACAGGACAAACCTACTGAACCCCTTTAAAGTTGGCTTTCTTCAAATTCCTAATAATTTAGAACTATCTGAATAAAAAAAAAGTTCCTTTTTCTTAAGGTTTCATTTTCCCACTGTTTCAGATTCCACACATGTCTTACAGAAGGTTCCCCAGCTTGCCAGCTTTTTTAGGCTCAATGAGACCTAGATTTCCAAAACAGGCTGAAAACAAGGACAAAAATTTTAGATTATATTTACAGGTTAAAGGATGCTGTAAAGAATGCAAATCTTTTTGTGTGCGTGCTTCACTATTTTTATGACCTTTTTGTGGTAACTGTATTTCTATACTCAAAATTTATACTTTTAAATATGCTAAAAGTGTAAAGGATGCAATGATTGCGTTTTGAAAGTTATTGCAATACAATGTTCAGTGCCCCCTTAAATGAGAAAGTATGAGAAATTTTATAGAGTAATTGTAAAACACATTGCTTCAAAATGTTTACTTAAATGTAGTAATTCCTTCCATCTTCCCACGATGCACTTGGTACTCTTGTTTCGGCTTAAGGCTCCGGGGAGGAGAGATGTTGCTATACTTGGGATATTTTTCCACATACTCTGTTGTGAGGCACGGCTGTTGTCCATTATCATAAATCCTTGTGGGTTTATGAGGGCAGCGATGGCGCCTGGGTAAGACACATCAGATGAGATCATTTTGAATAGTTTCATTTAAGGGGAAAACCCATGCCCTATCTACTGGGAGTGAATAACAAATGGGGAAGATCGAACAATGTCAGTAGCTTGTGTTTAAAATCTTTTCTGAGTGATAAAAACACAAAATATTGTGCTGATGGCATAGCTCCCAGGGCACAGTATACTAATACAGTAATAAACAGTATCAGTATGCGAGTTAGTCCTTAGTACAGAATACAAAGGATGGATAGAGTTGATCTCAGTCCTCTAAATGATGCTACCACCAAGATGCACTTTCCTCTCTTTTTTTAATCTTTAATGATATTACCAATCTTATTGGTAAAAATAACTAACTATGCTTAATTTCTTCTCTCGTACTGTCTCTTTTCTACTGTTTTTCCCTCATTGCTTGTCTTTTTATTTCTGTGCATCTGCTCACCTATTTTCACCACAACTCTTGATTAACCCTTTTTGATTAAAATTTTAGTGGTGTGAAATCTCATCTGTGCTTCTAGTGCTCTGCAGGCCATTTCTGACTTTTCAACCGTTTTTTTTCAAGGACTGACTAAATCCTCTATCCAAAAACTATGTTTGTTTAGAAGTACTGATATCCCTTTTTCTTAATAGGTTTTATTTCAATTACACCTGCTTGTCATTCATGCCTATTTTAATGACACCATTATCATGACTTAATTTATTACTTATATCTTGTTGTTTTGTGTAAATTATGCATGAAATTAATATGTACATGGTATTTTCTATATTGCTTTGAAAATCTTGTTATATTCATTCTAATTTGCATAACGCACTTACATCTCTCTGGTAGTTTGTTTCAAGCATGGTTTTGATTTTTTTTTTTTCTGACGTGATTATTATTTAATCTCTCCTTTAAGGAGATATATAATGAAAGATGTTCCTCCTACTTGTGGCTGACAACTTACAATACTGGTTCAGATATAAGCAAAGGGAAATAACAAGAAATAAAGCATAATTTTTTAAATAAACAAGTCCTGTAAAATTCTGTACATGAAAACAAAAAATAACTAAAGAACAAGAAGGGTAAAAGTGTACAGCTCTTACTGGGTACAAATCAAGTTTCAGGAAGCTAGATACCCAAGCAATAGTTCGAAAGTCTGCAGAAAAATTTAGCTAGCACTGAATACCAAGAAGGAAAAAAATAAATTAAAGCAGGGTAAAATAGAATACAGAAACAGACATGAAGAACTCCAGCTGGGAAAAGTAAAATGAAAAAACCACTAAAAGAAGTTATCTGGAACTGGAGATCCCTAAAGCTGGTATTAGTTTGGGCTGCTTGACTTTGCCAGCTCAGTAGTTCAATAAATGAGAAATGAAGTAGCCCTGTCCAAGAAGCCAGATCCTTTCAAAGCCTCAGGTGCTTACTCCTTTTCAATCAAGTCAACGGATAGTCAAGTAACAACTGAGAGACCTATTCAGAACATAGCAGAGAAAGGAAAAAGGAAGAAGAGGGAAAGAACAGGAAAGGCAGGAAAACAAGGAGGTGAGTGTGTGCTATTTCTCAGCATGGTGCTTGCCTGCCACTACATTTTTCATGAAATTCAGTTCCTGTCTTAGCAATATTTTTTCAGCAAGTATAAACAGTATATGCTGTGACATGTAGCATCTAAAAGTAACAGCTAAGCAGAAACTAAAACTGTTGAATGTATGTTTTGAAAGCTTGTTGAAATATAAGGTATTATATTATAATGTTCTTTACATATTTTAGGCATACAATTCAAAGGAGTTTGAAACAAATATCACGTACAAAAACTTCATTTTGACAGTCTTCAGTTTGCCATAAGATGGTCCAGAACACCAATCACCAAACAAAACACCTTCTCTGTTCTGCTATCACCATTCTTTAAAGACTTAACTCTCACTATTTCCTAAGCAATATTGTCAGTATATCCCCCGTATTGCTGAATGGTCATGCTACAAACAGAAATAGATACTAGAAAAATAATTACCTGCAGGGTGAGCCTGTAGTTCTTGGTAGATTCAACACAGAGGTGAAAATAATCTAATGTGTCTCTCGAAGGAAAGAAGCTTTTGTAACTGCATTAGAATTCATTGCTCAATCAAAAATGCACTTGATCCCAGTCATTTCTAGCATATGAAATAATTCTGAGCAGCCTCTAACTATGCACGAAATTACTTGGATTCAGACGAGACTGTTCAGTTAGATCCTACATCCTACTCTGTGCTGTGAAAGAACTTTCAGTGGGCCTAAAAGGCAATGTAAAATTACATTAATATAAACGTGAATTTGACTTGGAGAAGAGATTAGGGGTTTTTTGGTTAACCAATACATCTACTTTTGGATGTTGTCCAACTGCTAAACCAAAAGTTTTCATTTAGATAATGACTTTATAAAACTGATTACATAGGGCATCACAGCTCTTTAGAGAGACGATGCTAAGAATCATCAATCAGAGAAGACAGATTACAGCTCTGATAAATTAAACATGTTGCTTACAATTTGGCCAGAACTCCTTGAGTCACTGATTATTTTAAACATGTGACTTGTAGTTATCTTAACTTCAACCCCAGAGTTACTGATAATTCAAACGAATTTGGTGAGAATATGCTTTCCCCCATGACTGACTGATGCCTGCTTTGATGGATTATTATTCTTTCCCTTCTTTGAGGGAGACTAGCTATCTTGTGGCTTGCATAAGGTCTGAACAGAATCTAGCTAAATAAAATTGACAGTATATGGGCTTTCTACTGCCAAACACTGTTGCTCTGATTATTTTAACAGAATAATGCTGAATTTTACTTATTTAGGATCTGGCATACATACAGTTGTTTTTTATACAGTGCTAGCAAGACCCACGAAATTTTCCCACAAAGTATTTTCCTCTCAGAGAACTAGACTAATAATGAGGAAAGTTTAATGCTTATCATCGTAAAGAACTTATTTAAAAAACAAACAAACAAACAAACAAACAAAAACAACCCTAAAAGTTTTTTTTTTTTTTTTAACTGCCAGTGCACACGCTATGATCTGAAAGACAGAAGTTATGTATGGAGACTGTACTTTTGAGTCATCTACTTTCCTAGCGTTGACAGGAGACCTAGTAGTTTTTATTGGGTTTGCGTGTATTTACATGTGGTCAGTATGAAGGCTTAAATATCCCATATTTTAGAGAAATCTTCCTCTTTTCTCCTAACTTAGATTTATGCAGGAATCTAGATTTTTATGATAATGATAACAAAAGTGCAATAAATGGGGAAAGGCTGACAGATTGAGAAGAAGATAAAGCAGTAGTTTATTTTTATATCTCAAAACTAAACTTCTATGCTTTTGTATGCTGTGATTATCTTTTATGGTAGACAAATACTGTTCTTGAGTGCTGAGTGTTCATCTACCTCAGAGGCTTTATTCTTGCTTTGGAGGCCAGATTTAACATCCTGTATTTGCTGTTAGATATTTCTATTGAGCCAGAGATCTGAAGCCTGACTGTACTTGCTAGCAGGGGGTAATTTTCTCTTGTATTAAGTTAACACATTTGGAACCTATGGGAAATAAGAAAATAAAAATATTTCCTTCTCTTTATGGATCAATCCCAAATAAGACTAGCTCATAGTTTCTCCACACTAAAAATAGACTACTTCTAAAATAAGAAATGGAGCTGGAATATCTCAGGAAACAATACAGAATCCAGCCATTACTCTGCACAATGCAGTTTTAAGAACATTTTTGTGGTTTATTAAAATAAAAAACCTCCAACCAAACTTACATCTTTACCATAGCAGCTTGAAAATTGTCATCGTACCTCCTTGGTAGCATCTTATGCTACTGCAAATTCCTAAAGCCTTAAGCTCAAAAGGCTAGAAATTATGCCAGTTATTAAAAATGGAGAAGTCCCCAACATTGGACCTATTTTGCAAATCTTTGAGCATGGTCACCACTGGGTACCCTTCCAGTGTTTTTTGGCATTACAATTATTTGTTGATTTTCAAAAAGATCACCTAATAGGCACAGAAAATGATTCAGTCTAATAAGAAGGAATCTATACAAAATATGCTTAAAAATCTTGTAACAATTATTTGATTAAGAGGCCAAGACTGCAACTCCTAAGTATGAACACTAGCCCTCAGATGTGAGCCTTTAATGAGTGGATTGTGTATGTCACAATGCAAAAAAAGTAATTCTGGAATTTTGGAGACTCTTCTCACTTCCCTGAAATGAAAAAGCAGAATAAAGTTCTGTCTTACTGTTGTGGTTTAACCCCAGTTGGCAACTAAGCACCACACAGCTGCTTGCTCACCCTCCCTGTGTGCAGTGAGATGGGGGAGAGAATCGGAAAATAAAAGTAAAACCCGTAGGTTGAGATAAAGACAGTTTAATAGGACAGCAGAGGAAGAGAAAATAATAATGATAAAAGAATATACAAAACAAGTGATGCACAATGCAATTGCTCACCACCCACTGACCGATGCCCAGCCCGTCCCCGAGCAGCGATAGCTGCCCCCTGGCCAACTCCCCCCAGTTTCTATACTGAGCATGATGCCATACAGTATGGAATAGCCCTTTGGCCAGTCTGGGTCAGCCGTCCTGGCTGTGCCCCCTCCCAGCTTCTTGTGCACCGGGCAGAGCATGGGAAGCTGAAAAGTCCTTGAGCAGTGTAAGCACTACTTGGCAACAACTAAAACATCAGTGTGTTATCAACATTATTCTCACACTAAATCCAAAACACAGCACTATACCAGCCACTAAGAAGAAAAAATTAACTCTATTCCAGATGAAACGAGAACACGTACTGGCTTTCCTCCCCTGTATTTGTAAAATTTTTTGGAGTGTTCTTTCTTCTGTGAACAGCTAAGGAAGATTGTTTTATTATTGTTCTGTTTTATTATTTAGAATTAAACAGTAATTATATCTCCACAAAAGATATAAAAGATAAAAGATAGGCTGAGGGGAGACCTTATTGCTCTCTACAGGTACCTGAAAGGAGGCTGTAGCGAGGTGGGGGTCGGTCTCTTCTCCCAAGTAACAAGCGATAGGACAAGAGGAAATGGCCTCAAGCTGCGCCAGGGGAAGTTTAGGTTGGATATTAGGAAAAACTTCTTCACTGAAAGGGTAGTCAGGCACTGGAACAGGCTGCCCAGGGAAGTGGTTGGGTCCCCGTCCTTGGAGGTATTCGAAAGATGGGTAGACGTGGTGCTTAGGGACATGGTTTAGTGGTGGACTTGGCAGTGCTGGGTTAACAGTTGGACTTGATGATCTTAAGGTCTTTTCCAACCTAAACATTTCTATGATTCTATGAAAATTTTCTGCAAATAGCTAAATGATAACTTCTATAAAATATTAGATGTTTTTCTTTGCTTTGAAATCTCTTTTAAGATGTGTATGCATTGCGATATCCAGGTAACACTGCCAAGCAACCAGTCTTCTGCTAAAAACAGAAACATTATAGCTACACTGAAGCAAACACAATGTGCTGCCTAAACCAATAATGGCTTAAGATTTTATTGACTGTAAAAACTTTGGTGATGTTTATTTTAAACCATAAGTTTTGTGCATGTTTTATTCAATTATTCATATTATTAAACTGTTTTTTTGAATTGAGAATTTCCAGTTAAGTTGAACCTTGTTTTCTGCTGTTATCTCACCATCTTTATACTTGAGCCTGAGCCAGATTTGGTATCTCATCATGAAAACAATGTGTTCCAACTCTTCATTAATCTAGGACTTTTGAAACAAATTTATGGGGAAACTACACTCACAGTCTTGGCCAAAAAGAACATGAGAAGCTTTACACACTGCCTCTCATCTCTGTCTACAGATCAAAAAAAAGCGGCTGAGGAACAGACAGACAAACTTCCCATACAGAAATACATAAGGAGTGTGTCTGCTATATAAACCTCGAAATGAAACCTGTAGTTCATGGTGTGCTTTGCAGCCATAGGGTAAGCCCTGTACTTCCAAGATAGTGATCACACTCTTGTGATCTTGTGGTGACTTTCCTTGTATGTACTTGTTAGACTTTTTTGTTTTAATATTAAAGACTGAATTTTTGAGTCCTAGGATGTTTATTTTTCTGTTTTTTTTAAGGAGACAGAGAATTGAAAATATTAACAGTACTGATTCTAAACCTATAAACATATATCTGAATTTCGCAAGGTTTAAATCCCTTATGGTTTTGGGAAACCTGAGTTGTGATTTTTTTTTACCTATGGCATTGATAATATTGCTTATAGACATGTAATAGTAATTTTAAACAAAAAAATTGCCTGCTGTACCGTCTTATGCCAGCTTCCCTGGGCCAAAGAGGCTATAGTACAATGATGAACCGTGTGTCTCCATATCATTGAACGTAAAGAAGTAGTGGGACTTCCCTTCACAGTGCAGAGTATTACTGGAGGTGATGTTATAAAGGCAGATATGTTAAATCCATTTTAAAGACTGCAGTGCTTGCATGGGTTTCTGTCAAGGTTGATGTAGCTAGAACCCTTCCGAGGGTTCCTTTGGTGCAGTCCTCTCCACATGGCAGAGTCGGCTCTGCTTTATGGAAAAGCCTGATCCTGAGGTTTAGCCTAGGTGGCTTTGAAAGACTGTCCCCATTCTTTTCCATTTTAATGCATTTAAGATCTGCTTTTTCTCCTACCTGATGTAAACATAAACATATTACTTCATATTTACTGAGAAGGTCCCTTTTAGAAAAAAGGGAAGCCAGAAACTGTTGAAATGGGAATGTTACCCACTTTCTGCCTTCCCATTGCTAAAGATATTAGCCGCGACCAGGCGTGGGGGTCCCCGCGCAACGCGGGACGGGTGAGGAGGGGGACAGGGTGAGGGGTGTGTTTGTGGGGGTGGCGTTGGGAGGGCCCGGCGCGCTGAGGGGGAGCCGCCGCCATCTTCCTGGGGGGACACCCTCCCGGGGACCCGAAGTCTCCCCCCTCTCCCCGAAGACGGCGGCGACCCGCGGGGCTGCTTACCCGCAGGTACAAATCTCACACAGGCACCGGGGCGGCTTCATGCTCGCCGCGGCCTCTCCGCCGGGGTAACTAAGGAAGCGCTCCGTCGCGTGGCAACGGTGGCGTCCTCGCGCTGAGCGGCCTCCGCCGGCTTCCGTCCGCCGTCACGCACCGGGGGGCGGGGCGCGCGGGGAGGAACGGGCGCGGGCTTCCGGGTGCGGGCGGCGCGGCGCCGGGAGGGAGCCGAGGTGGGGTGCACCCCTCCCCCTCCCCGCGAGGGGCCCCGAAATCCTCCCCCCTTCCCCGCCTCAGCCCCGGCCCGGAGGGCAGCCCTCGCCCCGAGCGCCATTGCAGTGGAAACGTTGGGGGAGGTCTGCGGCCCCCTCCCGGGGCAGCGGCCCCTGGGGCGGGCCTGCGGAGCCGAAGCGTTGGAGCGCGGCGGGGGCTGCGGCTCCCGGCGGTGCCCGCTGGAAGGGGCGGGAGGAGGAGGCGAAGCGGGGGACGGGACGGCGGGGGCAGCCCCCGCGTTCCCGCGGCCTGAGTGTAAAGCGTGAGGTTGCGGCTCCGCGGCGCCTTCGGGTGCGGGGAGCCGAGGCGGCTCTGTCCTCGTGCGTAACGAAAAACGGACCAAACACCCCAGCCCCCCGATTCTTGTTCAACATAGAAACGTGAGTTTCTGGTATCCGAGGTGTAGTACGAACGGTGTCTGAGGAAGCTGAGGCGCTCCACGTGTCCGAGGAGGTGTCCCCGACCAGTAGCTCTGATCTCAACTAACGTAATTAAAAAAAAAAAAAAAAAAAAAATCTGTTTCTTAAGTTGCTTCCTAAATAAAATACTTTCCTCTCTTCACAGAATTAGCTAACCATGGTCCTCACAAGTGTGGGAAAGATGGTCGGCCTCCAGAAGAAGACTTCTGGGATCAGGAATATCTGTATATTGGCCCATGTGGATCATGGTAAGACACGTGCTTGTGACTGGCCGGAACCTTCTGAGGAAAACTTGGGTGTGTGTTAGTCTCAATGATAGTGAGATAGTCTGGTCACTGTTCTAAAGCAGTAGGTTTTCATGGATTTATCTTTAAACTGTCTTAATTCTGATTCCGAGAAGTAAATTTGCTTTATGCACATTTATTTTGTCCTGATGCAACTTATCTTTTAGAAACGGAATGCTTTCTACTTCTGAGTTGCTGAATGTTGGCATGAAGTAAATATATGTGTGTGTGAGGTAGGCTGTTGTATTTCTATGTTTACTTAATGGAAGAAGTTTGTTATGTAGGTGGAAATAATAAATGTTTGTTGTAGGACATAAATCTTTTGTCTAATTGCATGATATATTGAGGTTCTCATGTACTGTTTGTTATTTCATCTGCTTTTCTGGTCATGACAGGTAACGTTGCGTTCCCTCTTCAAAAATAAGTTTGTGTGTACCTAACAGGTGAAGTTGAATAAACTGATTTATTTTTTTTAAAGTTAGTTTGTCCTTTCGTGGCATTTTAAAGTCTTTATTAATGTTGATATCTCAGAACACTAGATGTTGTCAGCATTCATAATATTGTCGCATCTTTTTCGATTGTCTGTATTAGTTTAAACTAAGTGATTTATTTTTCTTTTCAGGCAAAACTACTCTAGCTGATTGTCTAATATCTAGCAATGGAATAATCTCTAGCCGCTTGGCAGGAAAGGTAGAGTTATACTGTCATTTTTAACAAAATTCTGGTGTGCATGTGCTGGGATTGTAAATCAGTGACGATTAAGGCAATTCCATTCCTAGTGTTGCTAAACCTCATTTTCTCACAGTCATACTCTTTTAACAGTTTATAAATAACTTGTGAAGATAATTCTACAGATTTATCACCTCTTCTTTTGTTTTTATACTCAGCTGAGATACCTAGACAGTAGAGAAGATGAACAGATCAGAGGAATAACAATGAAATCTAGTGCAATTTCATTGCACTTTGTGAAAGGTAAGTTGTTGATGCTGGCAAGTATAAACTTTAATATATATTTTTGTTAATTTTCCCCGTCTCTTCATTGTTGCTGTTGAGATTTTTTGTATGCAACTTTTACTTTTGTGTTTCTCAGTGTTAGGCCATGATTCTGCAAAGACTTAGGCATGTATTCAACTATTAACCAAGATAATCAGGTTCCATCTCAGGGTTAGCAAAACCACCTTCAATTTTATCTCCGAGTGGAGGCAGTTAGAATAGTTGCCTTTCTCTTTTTATTTTACAGCTAAATCTTTAGATTTTGATCTTAAGTCTTGAAATAATGTCACTGAAAGGCAAGATCTTATCTCAAAAAACAACAAATTTTTAAATAATTTTGTACAGTTTTAGCTTTACTACACTTCTATGCCAAGGTCCTGTTATACTCTGCTATAAATTGTTCAGAGGGTTTTTTATAGTGTAGTTACAGTCTCATCTTTGTTATGACTCCATGTTCCTCATGAGTCTTATCCTCAGCTAGGCGAATGAAAAACATGAAATACATTACTAACAAGCTTGTGCAGGAAAAAGAATGACTAAAAGAAAAATGGCATGAGCAGGAAAGCCACCATTGGTCTTTCCATTTCAGCTACAGCTGATTATAAAAAATAGTTGAAATCAATGATCTTCCAGCTAAGTATTGTAAACTGTGACTGTTTTATTGTTGACTCTGAAATGACCTTACTTTTAATGGTTAGAACCTTTTATGTCTGTTGTTTTTCTGTTGTGTTGAAATTTAGACTCTAATACAACTTCTTAAACAGGAAAGTTGTTTGATCTTATTTTGATTATGGCTGATGATAAATGCAGTGAGTTCATCAAAAGTTGGCTGGTGTCTCCACTAAACAGAATTTTTGGGGGGAGTAGTATAGAAAATAATGAGAACTTCTACTGTATTGATATATTGAAGATATTTTAATAATATGGAGTCAAAAGCGTGTTTTAAAAAAATCACAACGTTGAAATGAGGCATTTTATCCAGAATGTAGGTTTATTATTATGATGGTCTGTCATGATTTCTCTTTAAAATGCAGACTGTAACGCAGTTGATTCGTGTTTACGTAGTGATCTCTTTGTAATGCTACTACAAGCTTGTTCAGGGTTAGGGTTTTTCTTTTTGTTTGGTTGGCTGGTGTGTTTTTTTTTTTTTAATTTTCCGAAGGTAGTTGGGAATTAAAAGATGAAGATTGGCATTAAAAGTGAAATTAAAACCCATTAGGCACAAGCCACTAGATGTTATGCTGATGACAGTCTTCCTTTCCTTTTGGAGTTTTTCTTAAGCATAATTGTTGCTGCAGATTTTGTTCTTAGAAATTAATAATAACTTCAGCAGTATAACCGGGTGGCTGAAAGAAATATTTTTGAAAACTGTTCTGAAATATTAATTTATTGTTTGATCCTAGGTGATCAGGAGTATCTGATTAATTTAATAGACTCCCCAGGGCACGTGGATTTTTCTTCAGAAGTATCTACTGCTGTCCGACTCTGTGATGGTTGCATCATAGTGGTGGATGCTGTTGAAGGAGTCTGTCCACAGGTGAAATAAAGTATATTAAATAGAGAAAGAGGGTAGAGAAGACAGAGTAAGTGAAGTCTCAAGTGTATTATGTAGAAATAAGAGATGAGCTGATTTAAGAAGTTTTGTAAAACTTTTAATAAATTTTAATAAATGTACTTGAGGTATGAAAGAGGGTAGTTGGTTTCATAGTTGTGCTGAAAAACTGAGCAACGTTGGTGAGTGGGTGTAGTAAGGTAGGGTTGAACCAGTGAGTATGCAATTTTTCAGGTAATGGAATATTTGTATAGAGAAGAAATAAATGTCTTAAGGGAAAAAATATCTTTACATGTGCTTTTAGGGTATTGAAAGTGAAAAAATACACAAAATAACATTGAGATTGCTTTTTTTTCATGGCTTACTTTTATAAGGAGGGTTTTTTTTTTTGTTGTTGTTGTTGTGGGTGTTTTTGCCATGAAATTCTGCCATTCTGCAGAATTCTTTAATAACTAACAGTATGTACTCTGAGAATCAGATTTCTGGTTTGAATGTCAACCTGTCCTTTATTATATGTTTAATTACATTTTAGAATTGTATTGTCATTTACTTTAATATTCCATTCTTTCGTGGTCTCAAGCTTTCTGTAACTTTTTTTTTTTTAAACTATTTCCTTCTTAATAGACTCAAGCAGTTCTACGGCAAGCATGGCTAGAAAATATACGTCCAGTATTGGTGATTAATAAAATTGATCGCTTGATTGTGGAGCTCAAGCTCACCCCTCAGGAAGCATACTTGCACCTTAAGAATATCTTAGAACAGGTATTCATGCTATAGTGTCATGTTCACACAGCAGATTTTGTTCAGGTTTTTTCTTCCCCCTTTTCTCTATTCTTGAATTGAGAGAGACTGTAATGTTAACTGCCTTATAGCTGGGTAAAATTTAGAGCAGCAGAACCAGTTTTTTCTTACTTTGCAGGATCAGGCACTATAACATCTTGTCTCTTTAACACTGAGATACATTTTATTTCTAGTTGGTTTTGAAGTTCATTCAGAATACCCGTAATAGAGAAAAGAGTATTAAATGCCTCTTTGACAGGTCATCAGGAAGAGTCTTCATTTTTAGAAATAATATACTGAATGTTTTGTTCTTCCTGTTAAATTACTTAAACTTCTTTGGAGATAGACAAATAATTTCTTTAGACTGCTCCTGATACTGATAGGTTTATGCAGGGATAAAGTTAATTAATCTTTTAAGTTGTAAGTTAAGTTGCCTTCAAACTTTTTTTTTTCCCCAGAGGTTACTTTTAAGCACTTATCTACCTGATTTCCCTTTGCCCTCCTTTGTTGTTTGTTTGTTGGCAGTAACAAGTTCCTATTTCACCATGCCTTGTTCTGAGAAAATATATTACACATGATACTCTATTTCTGATTCAGTCCTGATGTGGCTGACTTTGACTTGCAAAGTACACGGTGTTTAAGTCAAAAAGTTAGTCTCATCAAAATCCTGTTGTCTTCGAATGGGCATACACAAGGTCTGTCTTTTAAATTGCAAAATGAATCACAGGCACGCTATCTTGTTAAAAAAAAAAATCCCTTTTTTACATTTTGGAGGGTGAGGGAATTGCATTTTAATTGCAAGGTTTGTGAAAGAGTGAACGAATCTTAGGGTTTTTTTACATATCCTTCTGTAGATCAATGCAGTCACTGGAGCACTCTTTACCTCTAAAGTCTTGGAAGAAAGAGCTGAGAAAGAAACAGAAAGTGAAAACATTTCGGACACTGCACCAGGGGATCAAATTTATGACTGGAGTGCTGGATTGGAAGATACTGATGATTCACATCTTTATTTTTCACCAGACCATGGAAATGTGGTGTTTGCCAGTGCAATTGATGGCTGGGGTTTTGGGTAAGTCTGGGACTTAGTTACTGTCTTTTTTTTTTTTTAATTGATTACTGCAGTTAATCTTAAAGTATTTTCAGTTGCTTCATATTTCTAAAGATGTTTTTTGTATTTTTATGTGATATACAATTCTATTTAATCAGTTCCAATATATTATTAACACTTCACATCTGAAAATACTACCAGCGTTGTCATCTATGTGACAAGGACCCCTGTTTTACTTACACAGCAGCTGCTGAGCCCACTGTAGTGTCCAGCCTAACCTGGTAAACTTAGTGTTTTATTAATTGATGACATTTGATAGCCTACAATAGAGTAGGCCAAAAACTGTGGCAGTACAGGAGCTATTTCACAAGTAGATTGGACCTTCCAGCTACAGGGACAGTGACATTCATAACAAGCATAAGGCAGGCAACTGGCATCAGGGCAGTAGTTTCAGCTGTCCAGTTCAGTCCAGTACAGTTCTGGGTCACAGCATTACTGTGATCTCTTTTTTTCTGCACCAGACTTTGACTTGTCCTTGAAATTATGCATTTTTTCTCAAGTGTTTGTGCTCATCAGTCTTAGTGGACTTCATTCTAGCTGTTCTTCATTCAGGTGCATTTCTTATCTCTCGTTACCCAATATCTTTATATTTCTGTTTCAGCAGTTGCTAAAGAGCATTGCAGAGAAGTTTAAGTAACTGTAAGAATTTGGGGATAGAATAATTTTGGAAAATTTTCTGGATTACTGTATTTGAGTTTGTGATCAATTCTGTTCTTCAGTCCTGTTCTTAGTAGTTAGTTTCAAAGGGCAGCAGGCTAGTGTAAAGATTACACGTTCTGATTGCTTGCCACAAGGTGGAGTCGTTGTCTTCATCATGCAAATGTAATTAAAAAGATACACTCAGAAATACAGTGCATGTCTTTAATATTGCAAAACCTTTAAAAAATCAGCTCCAGGATTTTTCAGTCAAAGTCAAGCTCTTAAATAAGGTTCCATGTGTACTTTGTAGTCTAACACAAATACTTCTTACCACTGCAGAGGAAAGGGAAAATAAAATGGGTTATTTTAGTTTAATTATCTGCCATGAATAATAATAATTTATAAAAAGAAAAATCAGAGTGTAAGTGGTGTAAAGGAAATTGAAAACAAATCTTCAAATTCTGACATGTTGGAATATTCTTTAGTCTGAAAGAGATCTTTTCATAGAGGATGTGTGTGAGGGGGGACCATTTCTGAAGGCTAGAGGGAAAGGTTTTCTGATACCTTTGGTGATCCACACATTAACACACATCTTATCTGAAGTCCTCCATTCCCATATGGTGCCCACAGTCACTTTTCTGTTTTCTGGTGTGCAGGGAAACAGTATTTTGATTTCTATAGGCTTTAACTTTCTTGACTTGTAACTTTTCATTGAAATTCCATGGAAAAAAGGGATTAAGGTAGTAAACTGTTGTTATACAGGGTATTTGGGATGCAACTGTTACAAACTTGTTGAAGTTTGGAGTCAGAATAGGAACATTTTCTTTAGCAGATCTTGAAGTGATTTAGAGCTATCGGCTATTTTGGTCCTGTATGGAAAAAGATTGGGCAATTTGCCCCTTTTGTTTTGGATACTGAGAAAGCCTGTGGGAGGGAATAAATGAAAACAAAAAGCTAAGTTTTTGTTTTGGCAAGTTCAAAGGTGGCCTAGGTTTAGTATTGGTATTCTAAGTATGCTGTCAGGGAATGCTAAATGTTAAGAAAAATGTTACTTAAAGAAAATGACACAGTGGAGTACTTTTTGAAAATAAGTAGAACTATAAGCTCAGAAGCAATTAAGAAGCTATTGGTTTAGCTTGAGCTACTTGATATTTGCAAGGAAGTCATCAAATATTAAGATTTTGTAGGTTACAGAGCTACATTGTGATACAAGCCTGTGGTCATAAACACCCTATGATCACCTTTGTAAACGAGCAAGCAAGCATGTTGTTCTTAAATGGTAGGTGAATATAATGGTTATTTTTGTAAAAGCGAGAATTCAGATAATTACCTTCCTTTCATGATTTCTTTTCCTCTGATAGCTTCTCTGCAGATAGAATTAAATTTCTTACAAACGTGGCAGAACATTGATTTGTTTCTCCAGCTCAGAATTTTGGCAAAAAATACTTTTAATTTGAACTGTTTGACACAGGAGTTTACTGATGTACTTCCAGGTTATGTATGTCTTTTGTGATAACATTGGTGTATGTACAGAGAGGTGGAGAAGAAAATTTCTCTAAAACAGTGCTTAGAGCTTGAGAGTCTCTAATTTGTTGTTTTCAGAGATAATACCTTATGTTATTTTTCTTTTTTTAATTTTTTTTCCCCAAAGCTTTTAGCACTTGGTATATGTTAGTAACTGATACTTCTGCAGAGTGGAATGTGTGATAGATGATTAATGATATATGCTAGGATAATGTGAAATGGAATGATAACTGGTCAAGCTTTAGTTGTTTCTTTGTATTTGCTATGTACCTGCCACTTGAAATGTTTGTCAAGTGGCTTGAACTTTACTTGCAGAGTTTCTGTAAGGCTGAAATCTAAATATTCGTCATAATTTAGCTTCAAATGGGGGGAAGAAATAGGCCACATATGACCTGTCCTTATTTTTGTGATTGGTATATTGGTATACTAGAGAGGATTGATAGACTTTCTGTTTATTCTGTGCCAATTCTATACTGATAAAAGATGAACTTAAAATCTTACAATGCTTTTTATTGAATATGAGACTAAAAACCATGTTTGCTAAGATTCCCCAAATTTTAATCCCCTTCTACTTTATATATTGAAACTTTTTTTAAGATTATATTAATTGAACTCTCCATGTACAAGATTGTATCAGCCAGAAACATTTATGCATCTAACTTAGGCAAGGAATGTTAGTATTCTGCTGCTGGTCTGGATCAGACTTTTTCTACATTATACAGTAGACTAATATGTGTTAATCTATTCTCTATCCCATAAAATGTGCCTACAGCTTGGACAAATAACAGGATTTCTATCTGCTAGGTTTCTTGTTTGTACCTGTCCTACTTCTCCATTTTTCCTTCACACCTTGAAAATATTTTAGTGTGTTTAGTGAAGCTGAACAAAGATTGCTGGCTTTCTGATACTACTTTCTTTCTTATGATGAACTGGCAGGCCCTGGTTCTGATAAATCATATAATGGGGGGGAAAGGAACATTTTCCTTAATTAGTTTCAAGAGGTACTTCTGGACTGCCAGCAGTATGATCTGGTGAAATATGGATCAGTGGAGCATTTTCTTAATTGGGGCAAGCCTTGACTGCTCTTACATGGTTGTGGGTTCTGTTCCTACAGATATTATGACTTGTCATGGCAGAAAAAATTAAACCATTAGGCAGTGCCAGCCTCATCCAGTGCAATTAGTACATATGCTTTTCTCATAATCCTCAAGTGTTGAAAGAATGCCATAAATACATATGCAGGAGGTGCTGGCAGAAGAATCTTGAAGGTTCTCCCCCTGTTCAGAGTTTGGCATAGCTTCTGGAAAAAAAAATCTCCTTTTTGGTCTTAGTTCAGAACTCATAGCTTATGTCTTGCTGACATGGGCAGGTCTTTTTTTAAGTGTGTAGAAATTTGAGAATTCTGGATTTTAAAGAACAGATTATCAAGTATCGTTGTTCTATAGTTAGGATTATTCTGATTGTAAACGTGTATTTTTGTTTCTGTGTGCACAAGGAGCAAATATATGGAAATTTTTTCTGTTAATGCTCACTGAACATTTTCAGCAAGGAAACCGTAGAATGTTCAGGACACCCTCTTTAGGTCGTCATCAGACTGCTTTTATTAACTCATGGGGACCACTGAACAACACAATTGGCTTTATAGCACAATTTTGGCATTACAGTTTTTATATTATTCTCTGGGGTTTACTCATTATTAAAGCAATGATTCAAACAACAAATGCCCTTAGTAGTTAATTTAAAAAATAATGACCACCGTCTGATGGCTCAAGCGTGGCTTAAAAGAATACTTGATTTTTAACTTGTACCATTCTGGTCACAGACTGTAGGTAAATGTGTTGTGAGACATCTCAATAAATTTGAGAGTCATCACATAAATATTTAGAACTTTTGTATTATGGTTTTGAGTTTTTACTGAGGGGGTTAGTACAGAAATATTTATTTCAAATAAAGAACTTCAGCCTTGAAGCTGACGTGAAACAAAATAAAAACATACAAATACTGCTGATGTTTTTGAGCTGCTATGACTAAATATTTTTGCAGGTGTAAATGTTAAACAACGTGAGCTGAAGTGAAGGCAATTGGAAAAATGGGAGTAAAACAAGGATTTGAGATTTGCATGTGATTTTCATGTAAGCTGTCTGTTGCTTAGGCTGATAAGCACAGGTAACCAGCATTACACGTTTATCAAGATGTATTTTGTTTCCTTTCAGCATTGAGCATTTTGCCAAACTGTACAGCCAAAAGATTGGAATCAAGCCTGCAGTACTTCTGAAGACTCTATGGGGAGATTATTATCTAAATACAAAAGCAAAGAAGATAATGAAAGGTGATCAGGTAGGGAGGTTGTCAGAAATATTACCTGGGGTTCTTTTGTTGGTGGTGGTTTGGGTTTTTTTGTTTGGTTGGTGTCGGTTTTTTTTGTTTGTTTGTTTGGTTGGGGTTTTTTTTGTGTTTTTTTTTTTTTTTTTTTTTATTCCTCTTCCTCATAGTGTATTCTGAAAATTGACCTCAGTACCTTTTTACTCAACATCAGTGGAAGTATAAAGTCACTAGGGTAGCCTTGCATCAGCCTTTGGAGAAGAGAACATTCCAAAATTGACCATTCAAAAGCTACATGAAGGAAATCACATCTAACAGTGGTCATTGTTGCTCTTAAATGTCTCTGTTTACAAAATAAGGGACATTGCAGCTTCAAGAATTCAGCATAGAGCGAAACACACAAGATAAATGGAAGACTAACAATGTAGAAACCAGAGTAATGAGTGGGTCTCTGTCTTATTTGAAGAGTCCTTCAACAGCTAAGGATTTAGGATATTCATGTTTAGCTTAGGATTTAGAAAATCTTTTTTGCCTTAGTGAGATCCCGTTGAATGCTATACTGAAAACTACACTTCTCTTGCATTAAGCGTTTCCACCACTAAAAGTGAAGAGGGGAGAAGGGAGTTTCCCTATTTTCATTTAATGATGATTTTTTTTGTGTTTTCATAGGTGAGGATTAATAGTTATAAAAAGAGTGATAACCAGGCTCAACGTAGACATGTTCTGTATTTATCAGGCTCTTTTTCTGAAATTGAAACCCTTGTCCTTCATTTTTAAATTTCATGTTTATTTTGCACCTTCTACTATTCTTATAAGACAGACTGTTGAAGAGGTGATCTTGGGTAGAAACAGGTAAATGTCTTGATTTTGAATAAAGGTTTTACATGCTCCTTATGAAAATGGTCAGTTAAAAGTTCAGTCTTAAGCCTATTGTAAAAATGAGGAATTGCTGGTAATTAGTTGTATGTTTATGTTCTACCAGTCAAAAGGAAAGAAACCTTTGTTCGTGCAGTTGGTGCTGGACAACATATGGAGTCTGTATGAAGCTGTTATGAAAAGGTGAGAAGATGTATAAAGTTCTCATGGAATCTCTTTCCATGTGCTATGGTGATTTTTGAAATACTCAAACAAGATATGTTGTAGATCCTTGTTATGTATTGCTACTGTGTTTTTTTTATCTATTTATTATTTTCCTTACAGAGACAAAGAAAAAATTGAAAAGATAGTTACCTCTTTGGGATTGAAAATTGGTGCACGGGAGTCACGGCATGCAGACCCTAAAGTTCATCTTAATGCCATTTGTAGCCAGTGGCTACCAATATCTGATGCAGTCCTCTGTATCCTTAAGGAAGATACTACTTTTTGTACTATTGGCAGTTCTCAGACTTCAAAGAGTGCTCACATATTTCAATGTGTGGTTTGGTATGATTTGTTTTCTTTTTTCATGTCTGTGCCTATGCTAGCTGGACCTGTTTTCTCACTTGTAATATTAAGTTACATATCTACAATTAGTCTTATATTTCTGCCAAATTCGTGCTTTTGCAAGCGTCCTTTTTTTTTTAGGAAAATAAGTTATGAAACTGGAGGTAGTTTAGCAATACACTTTCATTATGTAGTTTTATATACAAATTTTAGTGTTTTTCCTGAAGGATAAACCAATCTTCTTTTTATAACAGTATCTTAGCTCTTCTGTCCATAAGCTTCTGTAAGTACCTGGTGTTATGTTTTAGGCATATGCATTCTTAATCCAAGATCAGCCTTTGCTGTTTGTCTGCTGTGTAGACCATCTTCTCATCGTTTATAATATAATACACATTATGTTATAGTAGGTGTGCACAAATTATTGATGTATAAATACTAATTAGTTCTAAAATCTTGCCCCAGTTGTGCTATTCTTCGTTTCCCCATTGCATGTAGGGGGAGCCACCCCTGCTTAACTGTCCATTCTGCCCTTGGATAAATGGCAGAAATTGTTGCTGACTTGAGAGGGAGCTGGGTTTTAGCTGTCTGTTGATGCTGGCAGTTACTGCATGAGGTTGATTTAAAGAAACAAACACTGAAAGCATTTATCTTCCTTTTATTTGCATTCAGTAAGGGAATATAAATATGTAAATACATATCCTTAGCAATGTGTTTTAGCCATGGTGTGTAATAAACTTCCCAGTCCTCTTGACATCGCTGCAGAGAGAGTGGAAAAGTTGATGTGTGTTGGAGCTAGAACATTTGATTCTTTGCCACCAGAAACTCAGGAACTGAAAAGCGGTGAGTAGGTGTTCTCCCATTAATATGAAGGTTGTTTCTATCTTGGTGGTTTTGTTTGTCTTTGGATTGTAAGGTGTGTAGTAATCTCTACTTAGATTTATAATTCTTTTACTTGTGGTAGCTTTGTTGATGTTTATCAGTGACATGTCATAGCATTATGTTTTATTTTTATGGCCATACATATTTCTTCAATCTCATATATTCATGGTTTTTAGACAACTCAAGCAGCAGGTGGTGTAAAGTCTAAGACTCTGAAACTGGGGATTTTGGAAGGATATGAGGTTAATATTTGGTTTTAGTTCTAAACAGTAGAAGTTATCATGTAATGGGGAATTAAATATTTTACCAACTTCTATATTGAAGTCATTAAGTTTTAGCCAGTAAGGGTTTGAATTTGGATTTCATTTTTACAGGTATATTGATTAACTAGTCCCAGCTTTTGGTAATTTAAAATAAACCCCCCCTTTTTTTTTTTTTAATTTGTTGCTAAGTAGTTTGTGTACTGAAAAGAAGTTAGTAAGATGTAGCTTAGCTGTTACTACAAACATGATCATTAAGAATGTCTTCAACATTTCCATAGCTCAAGGTATAACTTGATTTCTTAGTTATTTCATAATATTCCAGAATGATAAAAGATTAGCAAATAAAAACAAGAGCCAAAAGACTTTGAGAGCAACAAATATATTTTGTTACCTAGAGTGTTAAATGAAGATATGAAATCCTGATATTTTGAAGGTAGTTTAAGTTTTGCCATCGACTTCATTGAGATCACGATTTCATGTCCAGTTCTGGCCGCGTTTCCAGCTTTAACTAAGAGTTCCTCTTCAAGAAGCGTTTAGTAGTATATTCAGGCGCTGTTGTGTTGAACATTGGGATGTCTGTATGCAAAAGTAAGCAAGAGGAAGTTTGATAATCACCAAGTCCTGTGCTATAAAATTGTAATAGGGGCTGGAAAGACTGCGTTCAATGATTTAACTGTAATGAAAATAAACCTGGTGTACAGGATGCAGGAGAGCTTGTAAGAAGGTCATATTCCTTTTTCTGTCTTTGAATTATTTATAAACATGAACTCTGTGTTCATCTATGTCCTTCATAAAAATTCTGATGCATTGGAAAGGAGAACTTCTGCTGAGTTCTTCTTCTGAAAGACAGATGAGAACTGCTGAGGCTGAATTAAGTATTTAGCCAAATTGAAAATCAAAGTTGAAACTGATGATGTAATGCTCAGTGGTGAGCAAAGCTCATTTCTACACGTATATGTGGTAATCTCCTCTGTGGAGCAGTAAGTTCTATATAAAATCAAGTGATGTTTTTCCCCCAGATTTGGTAGTCTGAAAAAGAATGTTCCCAAACGATCTTTTCAGATAGGTTTGTAAGGGACACATAGGCCTTATATATATGATTTTGTTGTTCTGCAAACGTTCTTTCTAACTGAACAGAATATAGCAGAACACCATTTTGTTGTAAAGTAGTAAATATTTTCTGATATTTCAAGAGGTAGTTTAGTAAAAATTAGAAGATACCATGCTTAAGCTAGTAATAGTTAAAAACATTTCTTAACTTTGTATGTGTAGTGAAAGGTGTTTATAGAACAATGTTGTGAAGAGAGCTTCAAGAAATCTAAAGGGATGAGATATCAAATGTCAATTTAAGATGAGATGTGAATGCCAAATTGAGAGGCTGTTAGGAATTGTTTCCCAGGGGTGAGGCAACTGATACTTTCATTCTTTACTGAACATTTACAAACACTGTATTCTCGAAACAGTATTCAATACTCTATCAGTATAAGTTAATAAGAAGAAATTTGCCTCTAAACTCAGATCTTACTGCTCTTGGTTATGAAAAATTAGTGTACTTCACATTTAGTGAATATCCTGCTAATTTTTAGTAGTAGTCTTGCACTTTGTTTGCCTAAGCACTTTACAATATAGTCTCTTCACACATCAGATAAAAGGGAGAAGTATAGGAGATGATTTATTTTTCTATGTTGTTAGAAGTTTTGAATGGTATTGTGTCTGTCTGGGATTTGATAATATGTTCCAAGTTGGATGAAAAAAATAGTTTATGGGAATTTCCTAAGTATTGAATGAGTGTTGTGTGGATCTTTCAGCCTTTGAGGAATATCCATTCTTACAGTTAAATTGTTACAATTTTGTGAAGACAAGAGCATCTGGACATTTGCAGGACTTCCTCCTTTAGTTTGAATGGAGGGGGAATACTTTTGAGGTACTGAATAAATAGCTTGGTCTTAATGCTAAGCTGTTCTCTAAGAACTCAGCTTTAAATATCAAAACAATACGTTTAGTTGGAGTACATGTAGTTTGTTATGAAGAGTTCCGTTTTTACAATTTTGCTCATTTTATTTTATTGTGAAACAGACTTAAAGATATGGGCAGTGTTATCAAATGATTAAGCTAGAGTAATTTTCTACTTTTCCTGTTAATTTGTCTTTAGCATATTATCCCTTGAAATAGGAAATAAACAGTAATTCCTATAAAATTCATGGAAAGCCATAGTTTTGTCCCTGTTGTTGGGAAAAAATTGTGCAAATAACTTCCTTTATGTTTCTTCAGCTTTTATGAAATGCAGTAGTGAAGGAACGGCCCCGGTTATTGTATTTGTTTCCAAAATGTTTGCTGTGGATGCAAAGGCATTACCACACAATAAACCAAGGTAAGAAAATGTAACATTTAACTTTTTGATCTACATTAGATACTTTTAGGACAAAAAGTTATGTTGCAAGCGTCGATAAATCGTTTTAGACCTGAGAAAATAATTCACGAATTCTTGAGATGCAATAAAATCTATTCAGCAAGTAGATATTTTCTGAATGAGTTCAAGAGGTGATTTGTTTAAGCATATTAGTTTTAGAAGATTTAGCAAATTTGTTGAGGTGTAAAAAACACATTTGTTGGAGAATAGTACTTTTGTCCAAATATATCATCCTGATGCATACATTGTATGCTGTTTCAGGATGTTTGGCTGAAAATATGATTGAATTGTAATGCCTTCTTAAATTTTCAGTAAGGTTGTGTTGGCATGATCGTAACAGCTTGCATTTGTACCAGGAAACACTTCCCATCAAATCTGGCATAACAGTTAAGTGATCATCCAGTCCATTACAAGTGCAAAATAAAATGGGTTAATTAAAGTAGTCTAAACCTTGACTAACTTTTTGCAGTGAAGTGAAAGGCATTCATGCACTTCACAAGATTTTCTTCTTGGAGGTTTGGAAGATTTTTTGTTACAGCTTTTTATTGTCTAATGACCGTCTCATCTTCTTTGAGGGGTGGATCCTTCTTGATTTCATTTCCCTGACATCCTTAAGTGGACTACTTTTAGCTGAAGCCATCTGCTTTTTTACAGAAGAAATGTATTTTTCTGATTAGTTTATAAGAATGGGGTTCATCTTAACCTTTCATCCCTCTAAGCCTCTGGAGCATTTTCAGTAGTCAACTTTTGTATTAACTGGCTGTTCTGTGTTTTTCTGGGATTTTCACTGTACAGTGAAGTAACAGATAAAATATTCATCTGTCTGCTAAATTAGACTGATTGTGACTGCTAAATCTTTGTGCAAAAAATGGTACTGTTGCTGTAGTAATATTTGAAAGCTTTACTACTATATTAGGTTTTTCACACACTTCCTATATTTACTTCAATTTTTTCTTACCATGCTTATCAACTAATTTTCCACCAAAAACCTTTCTTGCACTAAGTTTGAGTTCAGGGAAAAGGTGCATTGCACTTATGGATTGACTAAACACTAGGTGGTGCAGTTTTGCTTTGAGTTCTGTCCTTAAATGTATCTGAAACAAGAGTTCTTGCTCAGGTGCTGGTGTAGCACAGCAATGCCATTCCTGTTTTGTTTGCTTTCTTGGATATGTACTCTAGTTATCAGAGAAGACTACACTGAGGCCATCACTTTCTGACTGTTCTATTGCTGATAATGACCCGTTCTTTTATTTGTTGGGAGGATCGAGATTCTTTGATGTGATGAGAATATAACATAGAGGCAAAGGTGGCTTTTACATATACCAGACACAGGAAGTCTTGGATGTATTTTCAAGATTTTAGTCAAAATTTAAAAAAAAGAAAAGCTAGCTACTGCAAAGCCTAGTTGTTTTGGTTTTGTGGTTGTTTTTTTTTTTTTTTTTTTTTTTCATTCTATGTCATTTGCTTACGAGCACTCTGCCTCATGGATAACCTCTCCTTCCATGTCTCCCCCAATATTCATCTTACACTTTTCTTGGTGGGGTTTTTTCTGTTCCCCTTAGTCATCCCCCTTCAGGAAGGGAGCTGATTTACGCGTGTGGTTATATGCCATGTGTTAAACTTTTATTCTTTTAAAAGAGAGAAAGAGTTCCCCAAACAGATAAAAGAATAGTTTGAAGAAATTTGCCATGCATTGCAGTTGATAACATGTGTACGACCCGCTCTGTGTTTGTTCTTTTTTTTTTTTTTTGTGGTGAATGATGCATTTAGTACAGAAGCTTATGCATTGTGACTTGTTGGTTGTATTTTCTCCTTAGATAAAAAAATGTGCTGCTCTCAACTTTATTGGTTTTCAGAATGCAAATACAATTGCATTTTTGCACTCTGATACATATTGTGTAACAAATCTGTAATTCTGATTATCAGTCTGGTTTGAAAAACCTGAAGACATTTACTAAGTTGAGTGGAGGATTGCAGTTGACTGATAGTCCAAGTAATGCAGAGCTGGTCCAAAAATCCAACTAAAATTTAGATAAATTAGGCTTTCTGAGATAATACTGCAGGAGAGTGAGGACTGTCCTGGAATTCTTTCTGGGAGACTTGAGGCATATGAGTGATGACTGTAGACAGTATGTCCTTGCTCCCTGGTTTTTTTTTTTTCAGTAAATTGAAAGTTGTAGTGTCCTGCTCCGTAGTTTGTGTGAAAAGTATTTCTTACTGGCCTTAATATTAAATTATTCAATTAGTTACTAATTGGCTAGTATTTAAGTGAAATCACATGACTGTTTTTCTTTGAGATAACCAGTCATTACCAGCATTATGTAATTTTGCTGATTAGGTAGTATTAACAATTTTGCTTTGAAGTGACAGTTGGATTCAATTTTTTTAAAAATAGTAATATAGCTAAATATGTATTTCTTGATATCGTAATTGTTAAGATTCTACAGGTAAGCAGTTCTCGGAATAAGTCAGAAAAGGAGGTTAGTTTTAAAGAGGAAGGAAAGCTATCTCTGTGAAACAAAATATAAGTGTTTTAAAAACACAGCATTGTGTAAATGTGGTTCCTAAGCACATGCTTTGAATTATATTGGCTACTGTGTGCTATGTACAGTCACACAGTGAAGACTCTGGTTAACAGAATTGAGTGATGGCTGTGTGGAGTGTGTGAGATCCAATATTTAAACCGGCATTCCATGAGGATGCTCCATAAGAATGCCTGAACATAGGGAGGAACAAAGAATACATACACTATGTTGATTAACAGTGGTTTCATGTTTACCTATTTAAGAAGATTAATGCATGTTGTATGTTCCATTTACATGTTAATTTTAAGGAGCCCCAACTGTGTTCTTGCGTATTCTGATGTTTGACTGCTGGACCTATCTGCTAGGTTATTTGCATCCTTTGGGAGGGGTGGGGGAGGGATTACTTTTAAGCATGTTAAAGCATGTAAAAAAAAAAAAATCTGAGATTTTTCTCTAGATCTCTTTTTTTTTTTAATGGCAAGACTTACACTCCTCTATTTCCAGAGGAAAAAGTAGATCCGTGCCACTTTCTCTTTCTTTCCTTTTCTAAGGTGGTGTTGGGCAATGTTACCTTTCTGTAAATTTCTTAGAAGCTGCAAATTGACTTTGCAGTTTTTGTAGTTTTCCTTATTTCTGCCATATGCTTGTAATACTTTTTAAGCATAGGTTGGGAAAAGCAAAAAGCTCTCTTAAGTCCAGGGTGTACAGTAAATGATAATGAAGGTTGGATTTTTAATTAAAACAACCTCCTTTGAGACTGCTGTTGGCAACTAATATCTCCTAAAAGGTGACTTTAAAAATTAATAGATTCTATACTAAAACTGCTATGTTTTTGCTTTTACTGTTTAAATAACAAAGTTTGTCAGCTGTTACAATGCTAGAATACACAGGAAAATAATTTGTGGCCAGGTTACAACAGGTTGACAGCTTATATTTATCTTTCTTTGGAAAGATTTAAAATTTGACTTTTATATGGTACCAGCATGTCCCTGAGTTTTTATCAGGTTTTCTAAAGAAACAAGAATTGTGCAAATGTGTTTTGTCTTCCGGTTTCTTCTGTATGAGCTTCTGAAATTATTTGCTAATTCCAACCAAATCAGACAAAGGTATAAATTTTAGATATTAAAATATCTAAAACCAAAACCAGTAGAAAATAGGGCCATATTGGCTTCTTTTGGAGCTACTTGCTTTATGTAATGAGGCCTTATTTGATAGTGCCTGTGGTTATTTATTCTTAAGTATCCCTGTGTTTAGAATTAGGTGTTCATTCAGCGTATGCTGTTTCTTTCTCTCCTTTCTACTAGTGTTTTACGACTGCAGTCTAAAACAGAATGGTTGAGTGTAGGTGTATAAATAAAAGCAGAGCTTGGCATTTAGGTACAGGTTATAAATGTTCCAGTTTGCTCTTCCTGAGGTTCACAATTCTGTCTTTATCTAATCCAGTGTAAAAGAGAAATATTTAGTTACAATTGCTTTAAGTAGTTTTAGCTGCTACTATGTGTATTTAATATAAAATACTGAGAAAATGTAAATTGGGTATCACATGCTTGTTATGATGAAATCCTCTACTAACTTTGTAGAGCTTTGTGTATAAATGTCACAGTGATGTGATGCAATGTCAGCACTAGGAGGCAAACCATTTATGTTACTTCAAGTCCCTCATTCTTATAATCCTGCTGAATAATGTAAATAAATAGAGTACACTAGAGAAATTCCATTTCTACTTTTCAGTGGTAATAAAGAAAATTCTATTGACCAGACAACCTGACGTACTAAAATTATATTTCATGACTGCACTAGGGGATATAAAACCTATAATACCCTTACCATTTTCCTCCAGATAATATGAAAGGTACTTCTTTCTCCTCAGTTAGCTTGAAATCAGGATTTTATTTTTCTTATGAAATAGGCACTTTCCCATACAATTCTGCATGAAATTATGATGATAATTGTTTCTTTGTTTTGTGATACAGCTTGTTTGCATGTCTTAAACTAACAGATTGTAGAGTACTTTGTTTCCTTTGTCATGTTTCCTAAAAACTGTATTGGAAAAAACGTAAATCCTGTGATTTTTGCCCAACCTTCAGCTAAAAACACATTACATTGTCTTGATCAAAAGAAGAGAATGTTATAAAGCTCCAAACTCTGTAAGAAATTACTATCTTCTTGCAAGTAAATTAATTTTTATGTTTAAAGGCAATATGACTTTCAGTGACTTCAGTGTGATCTGAACCCATCATCTTCTGCTTGCATTAATAGTTTGTTCTAAATTGTAGTTAGTGCATTAGAAATTAATATGGCATGAGTCATCTGAGCAGCCTGTCAGATTTACAGGTTAACATCTGAAGATGGCACCCAGTTATATAATTAATACAGTAATATATGCTCTTCAAAAATTAAAAAGGCTACTTATGGTTATTATGAAATAAATTTCATCATAACAGCGTACGTTTAAATCCAGCTAAGACCTTTGAAACTGGTCTAAGAGAGCAATATGTAGTAATGGATGAAATTTGAATCTCTGGACATAATTTAGTTTGTGTAATTGTAAGCTTAAGAGAGAAAAGTTTGTAACATTCTGAAAGAGTTTTGCTTCAATTTTCTTCTTTCTTTATTGCACATTTAGTATGTGAGATAAATCAAAGGTCAGTATATCAGTCGAGTGTTTTTCAAGGCAGTGTACGACAGCTTGATATTGATATCTTAGATTCATTATGTATCTCAGAATGAATGATAATTGCTATATAATATAATACAAAACAGTTATCGAGTATTCCCCTTTGCAGGAGCCCTGTAAGATTGTTGTATGAAATTTCATGTAAATTCTGATTTGGATAATTTTCAGTTGTTCATTTTGTGTATACACATTTATTTCTACTCTGAATTGCCTAGTGCTTTCAGTTGTAATAGAGAAGATAGGAAATAATCTTAGTAGGTGTACATTAGTTTGTGAATGGAGATAGTTCCATAGACATTAAGCAGTTTCATCCAGAAATTAATGAACTTCAGAAGGGTTAGGAAAACCACTGGACATACTCTGTGCTGAATTGTAGCAAACAAGCTGCACTTGAGAGAGCTGTCCTTCTGACAGTTGTCAGAAGTCTTTGAGAGCCAGAAGGTGAGCAGAACAGCAGCCAGTGATTTAAGTAGAACTTAATTCTGAAGAGCAGAGACATGAAGAGCAATCCAGAAGATTCTCTATAATTACTTAGATTCAAAGATGTTAACAGAAATTACCCCCATAGTTTCATGAAGTCAAGCACGTGTCCATGAGCTCATGGAATTTAAACTGGTAAAAACTGTATGGAGAGAAAGTATTCTTAGCCACTTCAAAAACATTGTTCGCGTCATGGGAGATGTATCGCAGAGACTTGGTGACGGTAGCGTCAATCTTTTGGAAATCAGTTGATGTTCTGACTGCGGTGTTTCCTTTTTAAAATGGTCTGAAGGTTAAAAGCTTAAAAACATAAACATAACTCTTTAATAATGAGAGGCCAGTTTATGCATGGGTTTTTTGATTATTCACTATGAATTTTTGAAATGTTTTGGAATGAAGTCTGTCTTTGATAACATGGAAGAGTAGAAAAGCTATCATATTCAGGGGATTGATTGCATGAAGAAGTTTAGTTGTCGTTCAGTTTGAACTAAATGAGTTATCCTGAGGGAATGTGGGAATAAAGAAGTCAGCAGTAGCTTGCTTACATTACCTGAAATCTGATTCATTTAATTAACAATCTACTGAATGGTAATAGTAGGTGTATCATGCTCTTTTCCACATTATTATTTCCATAGCATTTGTTTACCACACAGTTGAGGTTAAGATGAGTTAGTAATAATGTGGTTACCCATCTATGTCAGCTCTGTTACTTGTGCCTGGTTCACGTGTATGGTGTCTGAATGCTGTAGCATCTCTCTGGAGGTAGGGAATCTGGTTTGGTTTTTTTGTTTGTTTGTTTTTGGTTTGTTTGTTTTTGGTTTTTTTGGGTTTGTTTTGTTTTTTTTTTTTTTCCTGCTCCAGAATTTTCATTTACTGTTTTTTGTGTGCCTGCATGGTCCCTTTTTTTATTGCCAGTATTATGAGGCTTTAGATTCTTTCTTATGGATTGAAAAAAGGGGAGGGAAGAAATATGATAGGGAAAAAGAGGAGAGAATCTTTCTTCTGGTTTGGGCAGCATTTATTCAAAATTGATTTTTCTTCTGATTGGTTTTGCCAACTGGAGAAATTGAATAAATCAGGGTATAATTTAAAACTGGTTTTGTTGCAGATCCAGTGCCTTATGTGCATTTATCTTGTTCTGTGTTCTGCTTGACTGTGTTACAATTCTATATAAGGATTTATTTGACAACATTATCTTTTTTGTGGTTTCTAATGGTACTATCGGGAGTGACTAATTTTATAGACATTGACGCTGACAGAAGCCAGGATGGAAGTCTAGGTTGTACCTACTAGCAAAAGTCCCACCCACACTCAATCTGCTTCTTATCAATTTGAGAATATAATTGACTGTACTTACATGTATTGCAACTTACGCCAGTGCATTCAGGATTTTAAGGTACCTTTAACATTTGTGATTAGGGCTATCTGACACCTAAATATACTGATACTTTTAAAAATAGCATGTAAAGGAAAAAAAGCAAACAGACTTTTTTGTTTTACTCTCAGGATTATTTACACAAATGAAAAGTATTTTTGGACAATAAAATGTGTTGGAATGCATACATATGTCCTCATGTGTATACTATGCCATCATATATAGACTGCATTTATGACACCCTTGGCTGTCTCATCTGTACTTTCCCTATCAATCTTTCTCCTCCGGGAATTTTTCAGACATTCCAAACCCTTAAATAGCTTTGAACAGCTGCCTCCAGGAAAAAAAAAAATCATCATAAAAAAGTTTTCTCCTCCACCATCTGCTTTGCATTTTGTATTGTTAAGCCTCACTCTCTTTTGCAATAAAATAAACAAACCAAACAGAAATACCACACTATCCCAAATTTCAGAGATATGTATTCTTAATTCTGTCACAATGATCATTTAAGAGATTATTTTTTAAAAGAAAAAAAAAAGGAAAAAGAAAAAAGTTGCTGTGAAGTTTGTAGTGGCAATTCTGTCTTACTTTTGCCTTTTCTATGACATGCAATGTGTCTGTCACAGGTTCCGAGTTCTGAAAGTCTGTGCTTCAAATTCTGACATTTTATCCTGGGGGCCTCTCTTAGGTCATTTTTAGAGAGATTTTTAATTTATGTATAGTTTTCTGACTCTTTCGAGTTGAACGTTTGGATTCAAGGTGAGCATGATAACTGTGTTCAAAGTGATTTCCTCAAGCTCTAAGAACAATTCTGATAAAATGAAGGGTCTCGGTAAGCATTTCTTAAATTAAGTCTCTTGCAGAATGTGTTGTATGCAGACAAGCACCCATATTATGATATAAGAAAACAATCTTACTGGCAGTGAGTTGGTCTCAGCCACATAATCTGTTCAAGGCTTTCTGCCCCTAATGAATCCAGTTAAGGGCAGAGTAAGCGTGCAGTAAGTGTCTCTACTGGCTACACATAAAAACTTTGACCCTTAAGTGATGGGTGGTTTCCCTGTTTGGGTGTATGGAATAGTTGATATGGGGATGTGTTTCAATCTTTTTAAGTAGAGACCGTATTTATATGCCTGTTCTGTAATGAAAAATTACTCTACTGCTGTAGTGCTTCCCACTGTTTTCTTCCTCTTATCATTCATTACTACTACTGCTATTCAGGAAATCTTGAACTGTTTTTATAAGCGTGGAAATTAAAGTAAAGAGTGACTTGCCCAAGGCTACTAAGCAAGCTAAAACTACTAATAGGGCACTTTTGGTTTTAATGCTCTGTTCATCAGACTGTGTGCATGATACAATTGACTGAATGAATCCTAAACCATCTTAATACTAAAAAACACCCTTCTTGCCTCCATCATATGAGCAAATGCAGGTGTAAGGACACATCATGTAGATCGGGTTTTGCTGTGGGCTTATGTTCACCTTCTTGAGTTGAAGTCAAGGTCTAAGACGTTGGGCTTAGTTTGTCCAGTTGTGTTGTACAAATGTATGTTTTGTGATAGAGAGAATTCTTCTGTTTCTTCTCTTGAATTAGAATTCCATTAAGAATATTCATATAATATAAAAAATGCATTGGTTATTATTTTGGAAGAAAATTACTTATTTATGCTGGACAGCAATATTGATTTTCCATTGCTCCCAATGCAAAAAAACCCGAACAAACCCAAACTAAAGCATTCTAGTTCCATGAAAAAAATATCTGCATAACTTAATTTTTTTTTTCCTGCTTTTAAGCCATGGTGATAAAGATGTTTTTTTTTTTTTAATGTAGGCACATGACAATACATTACAGGAGAAATTGTTGATATTGAATTTACTAAACAGAATAGATTATTCGTAAGAGTATCTGGAATGATTATAGCAGGATCACAGGTTCAGCTCTTTTATATGGGAAGTTAATAGAAACAGAGGATGAATTGGAAAGAGAGGATGACTAGTATCTGAAATTAATTTCCTTGTTTGGACTTTATTAAATTAGAAGATAATCGCATATCACAGATTTTTATTTAGGGCCAGATTTAAAAATCAAATGGACAATTTCAGGCAGTGGTGTTACATTTCATATATGTGTAACACCCTTTGCTGTTTAAAATGCTTAAAAAGAGTTGCATTTAAAAACAAGTCTGTTTATATTGCCTTATGTAAGAATGATAATGTCATTCTTTAATTTTTATTATTTATTTCTTTAAATCTTATGTTAAAGCACTTTGTTTTAAGGCAGGATTTACCAGTGAGTAGATAGAAATTACATCAGAATATTAAAATTATTTTTTGTCGTTGTCTCAGTTTTAAGTCTTTTGTCCTTTATGAAGTTATTCACTTTATGGAAAGGTAGCTATAGCAAGCAAAGACTTTTCCCTGCATTTGAACACTTGCTGTAAAGTCTACCTTAAAATAATAAAGATACCACAAGTAATTTAAAATACAGTATTTGATCTTTGTGTATTTGGAAGAAAAGTCTGGTAGTTTTTTTCTAACTATTTCGGTATAGATAAGCTTAGATTAGTACACTGTATGCTTAGTCGTAGCTGTCGTACTAGCTCAGGATAACATACTGGACATGGTGTAAAAATCAATTTTGAAAATTGGCTTGGATCTTTTCTGAAAAAAAGAGAATTCATACGTCAGTGGCAGAAATGACTTATTTTAACAAAATAAACAGAAGTTTAACATGGTGGCCTCTTCCTAAACGTGGTAGTTTGCTAATTTTAGCTGAATTAAACTATATAGTATCATGGGGACAAAAGGCATTCTGTATCAGTTTTTACTTATGCCAAATATAGTATTCTAAGGATTGTGATTTAATTTATTTTATAGTAAATGACATTTCCAAATACTAATGTTTTAAAATACAATGTAGGCCTTTAACTCAAGAAGAAATAGCTCATCGGCGTGAACTTGCAAAACGAAGGCATGCAGAAAAACTGGCAGCAAATCAAGGAAAGGAGCTGTCAGAAAAGCCTCCAAGTGAAACTTCATCTGAAGTAACTGGGAACACTGGTGATACAAAAGGTATGTAGTGCTCTGCTATCTATTTTTCTCAGAGGACGTTTAATAGTAATGTCTAGGTGTTGTCAAGGGGCTGTGTACCTTGGAAAGAGTTATCTTAATGCCAGTCAAAACAGTTCAATAGATGGAACTGAATGAAGAGTGAGGAGGAATTTGTAAGAAAGCTGACAGTTCATAAATGCTGTAATAGTGCCATGGATACCTGTTCCTATAGCCTGAGAATGTGCTTGGTCTCAGAACTTTGAGTCAGTGAAGACAGATGATGCTTGAAGGACATGCTCTGCTGAAAAATTAAATAATTTTCACTCTAAGTAGAAAGGTGCGGCTACTGACTTTTGTGGGTAGAAAGATTCAGGTTTGTTTAGCTTACTGCTGGAACCTTGTTATGGACTTGTTACTAGCATACTTTATGCCAATATAACTTTAATTCCTTTAAGCTTTTATGAGATTAACTGTTTCATTAAAAGAAACCCCAACTGAATAGCCTAATAATAATTTGCTACAGAAGCAGCGTATGAGCAACAGAACTGGATTATGAGTTACAGTGGGGCATTCTTGCCGTCTTTTAACATGTCGCCAGATGTGATAGGATACTATATAATTGATTATGGTTTTTTTCTTCAGATGATAAGGCAGAAACTGCTTTTATACTTCATATCTTTTTCTAACTTTGATTAGGTGAAGAGCAACAGCTCACTGGTCAAGTAGAGACCATGACCTCAAAGGCAATGAAACAGGAAGCAGACAACAAGGAGTCTTTCATTGCTTTCGCTAGAGTATTCAGTGGCGTGGTGCGAAGAGGGCAAAAGATCTTTGTTTTAGGACCAAAATATGATCCTGCTGAGTCTTTGCATAAGGTAAGAGGTGACAGTGAACTGTTACCGTAACTTGGGATTCTTTTGAAACACTGATGACTTAACTTTTTACATGTTGCTCGCTCAAAAAATAAATAAAAAGTTCAAGTCAAAAATTCCAAAAAGTATCAAAGTAATTTAGGTAATTGTAATAGCTGGTTGTGTCCATAAATTCATTATAAACCTTAACATTTCCAAAATAGTTTAAGTACAGTGTTATATTAGCTAACAATAAATCCAGTATGTGCATACTTTGATTCAAAGAAAACTTGTGAAGGAAAAAACAATGCCTTTGGGGAACAGGAAAGGGCATAATAGTATTGAAAAAAATGGTGTTAAATGTTTTGAGATTGTGATCATAGTTACTTAGGAATTTTCTTTAAAACATTTGTTCTGTCAGTGACAATGAAAAGTGAGCTAGGAGTAGTACACACCTAAAAATTAGCAAATAAAGCATTATTTTTTTATTTTCTTGGTAACATTTGCCACAAGACTGGATTTTTGGAAGGGGAAAAAATATTTTCAAGTATATGTTGGTTTTTAATATCTAACTTTTGAAATGAAAATGCTTTAGAATGTATTTCTTAGCTTTGGAATGCAAGGAGGTTTTGAGGAAGAAGTTTTTGTCAGTACTAAGAGATAAATATCCAACACTGGTTGTTTCACTCTCTGTAGCTGTCATCCCAGTGTTCTGCTACAAATGATCTGCCATTAGTTCCTCATATGACTTGCTGTACACTAGAGAATCTCTACTTGCTTATGGGAAGAGAACTTGAAGATCTTGAAGAAGTACCTGCAGGAAATGTTCTGGGTAAGATGTAACTTGTATTTAGTTTCCTAGAGCTTGAATCCTTGTATCATCCAAAATACACTGAAATTTTTTTGATGTGATTAATAATAAGAAAACTCAAATAAATCTATGAAGGTTTTAAGGTATGTTGTGCATGCAAAAAATGAAGGCACTCTTAATTAAACTGTGATTTCTGTGAACTTTGAATTGTGAAGACGGAAAAGATGCATGAATAGGAGAAAACTAGGGATTACATTAGCCTGTTATCTTAAGGTTGGAGTATTGCCAGATAATCATCACTGCCTGGAATTGCCAAAGGAAGCAGTAAGATCTCATACTTTATAAATTGCAAGGATTATTTATAATATTTTCCCAACAGTGGAAATTCTGTAATATGACTTCTCTAGTGATGCAGATAATTGTAGTTTTATTTATGGGTCTGCTTGAACTATGGTGCTAAAAATTATTTCTTTTATGGCTGTGGCAAATTTTGTACTTTCTCCATGGACACAGTTCTAAGTGATAAGTCATCTTAATCATTGAGTTATGCTCTTTTTGCTTTGCTCTAGAGTATGAATGGCATTCTTTGCTGGTTTTGTCCTTCATTTGTCTTTTTTTTAGTATCAAAATCAGTGTTTAGAATTTAGAAAGTGTAAACTTTAAAAATTATTTGGTTCTTTATTTTTTTTCATTTTGCGAATGAAAATGTACAAACTGAAGCAAAATATAAGGGTTTTATTTATGTCTATTGTCTGATTTTTAGAAATTTATAGTAAATATATAGTAAATTAAAAATAGGTGTACTCTGTCAGGGTCACATTTTGTTAATCTGGGCAGTTAACCATGCTGGTCACTTTTAGCATGGGCCTGGTGTTCAGAACATAAGCAGCTGATGAGTTTTATTTGGAAGCTTAATATTTTAAAATCCTGAATTATACCGTGCTCTAGTCTGATGCCCAAGTTGACCATTTTCCGTATCAAAATCTATTAAGTATACGGTCTGTTTACAAAAAATGATTAAGAGTTTTGAAAAAAAAAAAACCAAAACAAACCACCACCCCAAAACACTCTGCAGTAAAAGTGAAAAGAGATATTGTCTTTGTGCTTGCCAAATAATAAATACTTCTGGAGCTGTGTCCTGCAGAGAAAAATATATTGTGAGAATTATATTATGTCTTTAATGTTAAGAGTTTGACCAAATTTCAAGAAACGTTTTTGTAACCAATTAATTCTACCAAAAAGTTGTAAGTAGTCTCTATTGCTGAAGACTACTCTTCAGTGAGGTCTAGCTTTTCCATAAAGAACAGCATATTAATTGAGTAATACGAAAGTTCTAAATGGTGACACAAAATTTGTCATATTTAGAAGAATTCATTAGAATTTTAAGATCAGAATTAAGTCAGAGCTCTTAGCCAGACTGTTTGGTGTTTCGTCTTACCAGATCATTGTCTAGTCTCTTTATATATTGACAAAACAGGTTTCCATTTTTACCTACAACATACAAGCTCAAGTATATATAAATATATTTTTAAAATCTGATGTCACGTTAAAGAATTTTTAAAACTAAAAGCCCTAAATACCTTCTTGTTCATTTGTTTCTCCCATTTCCCTGTAAAGCTGCATTGTTAATTTACATAAATTCAATAAACACCTTTACTGATTTGATGATGATTTACCACACTGAGGAGAAAATGCAATACATTTATATGAAAGGAATCTGTAACAATGGTGGTGCAAGAGTTTTATTATTCCAGTTAGTAACAATGATTTCTTTTTCAAAGGCCATTTATCTTCCAGCTTTAAAGCATCCAGCAGTGATTTCTCTCCAGCCATATAAGGAAATTGCTTGTAGATTATCTAGTAAATTAAGGAAGCTTTTCTGAAAGCTCTGTAGTTTTACTCTGTATAGTTAAATTATTGCCATAAGGAATACACAGTTAATCATGACTGCCTATTTCCACTTTAAAACTCATGGTATAGGTTTTTTTCAGATTTTTTTTCTTCAGAGTTTGGGGTATTTTTTGCTATTATTTATAGGTTTTTTTTCTTACAAGGAAGAATCTGCTTGATCCTAGCGAGCAGCCTTTTTCTTTATACTGGCTTATGCAAAGGTTTAATGATAAAAGACATGGCTTGATACATGGGTTGTTTTACTGAAGATGGAAAGATTTCACCCCTTGTTCCTTGTGTTCAATTAATATTTCCTTTAAATACTAATCTCCTTTTAACTGCTAGAAATCTGAGAAAATATTCTAAGAGGAAAAGGTAATGAAGCATATACTGTATTTGAACTACAAAGCTGTCACACAAAGAGAACTCAAGAACATCCAGCTGAAAAGCAATACTATGTCCCTGTCTAATATGCATAGCCATTCTGGCAAGCTTCAGAAAGTTATTTTCTGGTATTATTCTGAGTTCCTGGAAGTTAGGAGAGACAGACTGCTTTGCGTTAGTTAATTTGTGTTGCAAGTTTGCAGCTCAAATGTTTTGTCAAAAGTATTTGTCAAAAAGCTTTAAGCAGTATGTCATTTTCAAGTAATGGCAAACACAAAATACTGCCTCCTTCAACATAGCTGTTCATAATTCACAATTTCTCTTCTTTACAATCTCTGTGATACTATAAAGTTTTTGCAGTCCTTGAGTAGGAGGTGAAATATGATTTAAAATGAATGAAAAAGTTCTTGGGGACCAAGGATAATAAAGTCTTTCTAATAAATCTTCTTTTAAAAATCATTTGTCAGAATAGTCTATGGAAAGAGTAAAATTCTTGTCTCTAACAAAAACACCTGGTTTGTATTATTTAGAAGCACTATTGATTTCTCCACTCCGAGAACTAAAAAAGAGTATGTGAACAAAATGCCTTCTGAGGAGAGAGTACTGTCTTATTTTTCACTTTTTTTTTTCCCCCTGTACATCTGTTTGTTAGAGGTCCCGTGCGAGCAGACAGGAAATATACTTGGTAACTGGTACTACTGGGTTCTACTGTGTACTACTTTGAATGAACAGGGACCTCGCAGGAGGAGAATCTAGTTACTGGAGCAGCAGATAAGGTTATACTAGATTAGGTATGTGCCCTCGGGTTCCAAACGGCACTTGAATTTAGTTGAAACTGCTGAATGAAAAACATGATAGTCATTGGAATGGGCCATGAAAAGGTATCTTGAGGTTTAATTTGGAAAAATGTTGAAGTACTGATCCAAAAATAAATCCCATGTCTCGATGCACTGTTTCAGGAATGGCTTATTTTTCTGTATCGTGTCACTAGCCTTTTGCATGGTATGCAGTTGCCGAATTGCAACTTGCCTGTGGTCATCAGGTCTGAGAGTCCTGGGAGTGAGAGCCTTGTCGTGCAAATGGTCCACCTTTCTGTCCTTGCTGCAGCGCTAGCCTTCTCTGTGTCCCTCTGTCCTGTCTTAAGGGCCTTATGAACTTGTGTACCAGCTTTGCTTGTCTTGCAGTTGGGCTGATGCCTTAACAGAAACAGTGTTATCTGTTTTGTAAATTCTAACTGGGTATATCAAAATCATGCTTAAATTCCAAATATGGAAGTACTCTGTGCTTGCAAACACTAAATGTGACAATTATGTATGTCACCTAAATCTGTATCTCAAAATCAGTTGAGATCTTCTTATTCCAAGACATCTCGGGCACGTTTTGTGCTCACCTTTTGAAAACGACCTGAATATCCATTGGAAAGAAAATGTCGTATCATAGACCTTGGATGCAAGTCCATGCGCTGTTCTGAAAAATTGTCCTTCTGTGTCTTTAAGGAGAGAAACAGTACTTGAATATTAAATTCCAAAGACTGCTTGACTGAGGTATTGTTGCATGTTCTGAGTGACGCTATAATTAACACTGACCTCCGTTTGCATAATCTAGTGCTATGCAAATAGCAAGCCACTGTAATTGCCGCGCTCTTTAAAGATTTATCCTTCTTTGCTATGAGAAAAATATATCAGAGAAAGGAACTTGATACAGACAATCATCTGGCTATCCAGATGTGTTTAGCTTTTTTAGTTTATCGAGTATTACAGAAGCTTAGGTTCTTGCTGGGGCACTCCCCCTTGTTGTACAGGGACCATCTGTGGTACTGGAGGTTCCTGCTGCCATGCAAGCGTCCTCTCCAGATGTGTTCTCTTTGACGGGAAGTGAAGCCCTGGCTGTAGCGTGAAATCCATCCATCTCTAGTTTAGTTACCACAGCTCTTCTTACTAGTGCTTAGTTTCTCTTGTAAAAAGGAGAACTATAAATGGTCCGGTCATGAGGCGTTGCTGTGTGCCAAGTAGTGTTAGGTATTGTTTAACAAACTGTAGAGACTGATAATGCAAGTACACAAATAGAAAAATTAACACTAACATAAACAATTTTTCTTCTCAAATTTTTTTTGCTGATGAAAAGTGTGGGGAATCAGTATTTATTATGTCATTTCATGAATGAAAAAATGTTGCTTCTTTACCCAGAGGGAAAACAATAACTTAAATTGAAACAGTGTTAGAAGTTCCACAAAGTACATTATTACAGGCAGGTTTTAAATTATTTCGGTTATGTTTCTCGGTTAAGAATATTTCATCTAAATCAAGACTACCTCTGTCACACCAGTAAGTGTTTTGAAGCATTAATATGTCTGTATTTTGGGGAATGCAAGAGGAAGTGGGGACAGTTGATTTGCTTGTTGCTGTGCAAGAATCTCTGTCTCTTTATATGTATGTTTATCTATCGATCGATCTATATATTTATTTATTTAAACTGGGCAAAGGAGAAGTACGAACAGGAAAAGCGTCATTTTGCAACACTTGTTCTGATATTTTTGTGGTTAAAGATGATAAAAAAAACTTAGTGGGTGATCCCCAAAGTGACAAAGGAAAAATCAGAAGTCAATATGTGAGGACAAAGTAATTTGGGCTCATAAGTAAAGATTGAGCAAGTGCATGCCCTCCAGATACGTGTAGTACCTTCCTTTTTACACCCCCTTTTTGTTATTTTTCTTGTTGCTGTCCTGTAGTCAAAGGCAAAATGCCTTTTTTGTTCTATGCAAAAAAGGGGGGTTTTAGTAATGAAAACAGTTGTTGGAGGTAGTGTAAAGATGTATTTTAAATAGGCAAACAGAAGTAGTGTTTTTCTGTGATGATACCATGCACAGATGAAAGGCCTAGGATTCCCATACTGGGTATTGATTCTTATTTCTAGGTAATTAAGCAAAAGCTGATGTAAAAAGCAAGGAACATGTTTCTGAAAACACTGGTTTAGGTACTTGTATAAGTACGAGCATGTTTAGGTACTTGTATAAGTGAATAATGTTGTAGGTTTTTTTAAACTTGGCTCAGTGTCACATTTTTCTGAATAAATAATTGAAGGATCATCAAGCGAGATAAATTTTATTCCAATTAACAAAAATGTATCAAGGCATGTTGTGCTTGCACGCTCATGCATGTGCACACACATAAGTTCAGAATAACATGCATCTTAAAATTGACATGTATACTGCTTTTTATCCACGAGTACCACAACAATAGTCTTGTGTTTGCTAGCATACAAAACCCAGATTTTTCTTGGAGCTGCCTATATGACTATTTAAGTGCTTTTTGTGTTTTGTTGAATGCTGTTAAAAGCAAAGCTTTTCCCATACCACTAGATTTGTAGTGCTTTAGTGTAATGCTCATAGGAGGCTAGTTGATTTCCTGAATGTTTTCAAATGCAGTTAGCTATGTGAATATCAAGTGTTCTACCAAATTAAGAGCATTTGTTTCTTTAACTTACCAAATGACGTTGTTAAAAGCAGGAATCGGGAAGTCACTCCTGGTGCCAGCTCACTATGAACTGACTTCCTCCATGACAGACTGCTGTGTGCCTTGGTTTTTCCATTTCGAAAATGCTTGTTTTCCCATACAATGTTCTTTCATGTTTTAATTATTTATAAAGCACTTATAGGATTCTTGACATGTAAACAATGTGACGTGGGAAATGTAGGTGATTATGGATTCATACTTCTGGATTTGTTTGTACTGTTCTGAAGATAGGTGCCATACAGCTGCAGCTAGTGTGAAGAGCTGGTATGAAGTAGTATAGCTAACCTCATTACAAGGTGTCTAACAAGCATTTTATTCCTTTAGGACTTCATCGAACAATTTAGGAGCTTTTAATAAGCAGCCTCTGTTAAGAGCAAAGAGCAGCTGCAAGCAGCGATGCCATTTTAAAGGCCCAGAATGGCTTTCTAGGACTGATGCCAACTAGCAAGCATTACCACCTTCTGTGAAAGCCCTAGGAACAGTCCTGCTGTTGCACCAGCCTTTTATTTCTGTGCAAACATTTGGTGGGCTAATTTCACTCTCTGAATCAGTAATGTGATTATTTAAAAAAAAAAAAAATAAAAAAAAAATTAGCCAGCTTGAAGTGATTCCAGCTGCACGGGCTGTCTCATCTCAGCATACTGTGATCAGTGAACACAGGAGGGCAGTCTTTCTCAAGAATGTTACTGAAATTAGCCGAAAATAGTGAATGAAACAAAGAAAACTCATACCTTTGTCTTCAGTTTTGCAATACTTACAATTTTTATCGCTAACTGCCATCTTATAACCCCAATAAAATAACCTTGCATTTTTAACAAGTTTATAGTAATCCAGCATTATTCAGGAAGAGGTATGTAATTGAATGGATTTTATTGAATAACATTTTCTCTCTGAACTGTTGAGTTTACCTGACATCATTGTATCTATATTAATTTCCTACCCAATTCATGTTTTATGAATAGTTAAATTGTTGAAAAAATTAAATATCTTCAAGTTGTTTCTTTGAGCTGAAGACATAGTAGTTAATCTGTTGTTTGGCCTCTTTCAGTGCTGGCAACTGAAACCATTTTCTTACCTCTGTTTTTGCTGTAGTGGACTTAGTCCCTTTGCAGTTACTGCTCTTTGCTGTGTGTGGTTCCAACAAGCAGGCTGAGTAATGTCTGTTGCTTATTGGGCAATGTAACATAACATGGTGTGCAGCTAACGAACTCCGATCAAATGAAATTAGAAGTATATTTTGCTGATCATCTGATAAGTTTCCTTCACCCTGTTTGCCTTATCATTTCTGCTGTTTTATTTGTGATTCCATTTCAGGGGATTTGACTTGACAAACTTTATTGCAAAATAAATAAGTGATTCATTACCTTGTTTTCAAATCAATATTAATATATCACTGGAGAGGAAAAAATATGACATGTCTTAGGTCAGAGGTGTAACACTGACATGTCTTTATTGACCCAGATTTTGGGGTTTCTGGGGAAGAATACTTTTGATGGCTAATAGTTTCCTTATAAAGCCTTTTTAGGTTCGGTGGTTTTTTAATTTATATTCAAGAATTTAAATTGCTTTTTGAATAGCTGTATTTTTTCTGTTTTTCTGACTGTAGCTTCTTAAGACTATAAACGGAAATCATAAGTGTAGTAATTCTTTCTGAAGAAAACCACTTCTCCATTCCCTAGTGCTTCTGGAATGTTCTCTGCTCTGATTTTTAGGAGTTATTGTGAGATCTTAAAAATGTGTTTAGGCTTGCCACTGCAATACAAGGCGTTTTTTATCATATTTAAAAATTGAGCTGTATAAGATTATTTAAGTTAAAGTCATAATACATTCATCTAGGCAAAAATGCCTTTAAGTTTGCTCTTGACGGCTGTTGGATTATAATGTCAAAAAATTCAAATAATTAAGTTTTTGAGGAAAGGAGAGAATGCAATGAAACATTCTGTATTAGTTTTAAAGCAACTTTTAGTTATTATAATCTGTAAAATCTGAGCTTTCATGTAAATGAAAATTAGATTTCTAAATAATCTTCCAAATGTGAGGCAAGCGCTCCTGATTCTTTGGGGTTTGTATGCAGACAGATACTTGCTGATGCTTGAGGTTTCTCAAATAGTACCAGAAGGAAAACTGCCCAGACTTGTCGGTGTTCGTTGCTGCTACTTATATGCCTGTGGGCAGCAGTGGGACTAACAAGAATCAAGACAATTTCATACCATTGCTGCTTGAAGAAACTCACAGCACAGCAGCAGGCACATGCTCTGCAGCTACTTGATAGAAAAGATTTAGAAATAGTCTGGAAAAGAGGGCTTGAGGTGCAGGCAGTCGTCTCTGTTTATCACCCCTGTGTTTGCTTCAGAAAGAAGTGATTTTTGGCCTTGGGACTTCAAATTTATTAGTTGCCTGTTATTACACTAATATACATTGATCAGAATTCAGGGCCAGTGTTAAAGGAGACTGACTCCTTTCCCTTGTGTAAGGGTGGAGAAGTGACTTATGTAGTCGTTGCTTCTGGGCAGATGTTACTCAGCCTTTCAACAGCTAACTGTTTGTAGGTTTAGGTCCCAGATACTAGCTGGCTTACCTCTGAAATTTCCAAATCTTCTGTGTGAGTACTTGGTTGGGTGTGATTTTTCAAGTCTCTTTAAAATGAGAGGATAGGGATTTTCCCCAGTATTTTGCAGTTACTTTCTTTAGTCAGCATCAGTGTATTATTTTTAGCCTCTCCCTCTATGAAACTGAATATGTCCATGTATAAATAAAGGAAGAACAGTTATCTGCAGAAATAGCCGTATTTATTACTCTGCTAATGAACCTCTTATTTTTTCCAATACTGTAAGAGAACAAGAGTGTTAAAGTAGTTAGTATCACCAATGTAAAATGGTAATAGAAGTCTTAAGGTGAAGTTTTGGGATCATTGGTTGAGCTCACATCTGTAATGTTGCGTTTGGGATTTTTTCCAGCATATTGAGATACATCACTGATGATTTTGGGAAATTACCTCACGTTTTCATTTGAAGAGCCTGAAAACTATACCCTCCCTCAATCTGCTTATAAAAATTACTTGGAGCATGCCTTTGTGTTTGGTGTTTTGTGTTTTTTTTAAACCAGTTTCCTCTAAAACTAGAATGTCAGTATTGTTTAGTAGGTGGCGCTTTATAGTATAGCTGTGTGCTTTCTCCTTGCTTATGATGTGGTTCTTACGGGAAACATCTAACTTGCCTTGATTGGTTGAAAATCTCTAAAGAGACTTTAGTATCCATTACTAAATGAGGATCTGTGATAGATGAACCAAAGTGACTTCAGTTTTGTACTCAGAGTTGTCAGAATTCCATTTCTAAGAATATCCTGCTTGTTAGCGCCACTGAAATATTGTACAAAGAAGTGGGAAACGTTGGTTCAGGGTTGAACTTGGACACTGGGGCACGAGAGTAAATGGCTGAGAGGTTCAGCAAGCATGCCTAATGTGAGGAATTAGTGTTTAAGGTTCAGTTTTCAACAGAGGTGTAGATTACCTGATTTAACAAGGATCTGTATTTAGACTACATAATCGAACCTTTTATCCCTCTCTACAAAATGGTATTAGGCTAGTTTTCCTACTTCTGAATTAAACACGCTGGAGAATTCCCTTTGCAGAAGTAGTTTGCGGTAGAACTCAAACTTTCAGAAAGCTGTTTTAAAGGAACACTTCCTTTGTTTAATATGGCCATGGGTTTTCTAAAATTCAAACTGAGCACGTGCAGTGTCATTTCAGGAATGGGTACAAAATAATTGCTTTAAGCACAAATGAGTTTGAAAATATATGCCTTATGACATGTAAATTCATGTATAGCAATTCAGACGTAAAAAAGACACCATAAATCAAATCTGTTTAGGAATGTGTGCAATTACCAATGCAGAAAGGAAGTTTTATTCTTAAAGGATTTTAAATCTTGCAATGTTCATTATGGAAAATACATCTCTCATGCTGCTGTGATGGTGTACTTGAATCAGATAGTGACATTTTTGAAAATAAGTGCGTACTTTTAAACAGCTGGCTATTCCTTTAGCTGTTTTCGTCAGATCAAGTTCAATTTCTATCGGATGAATTAAGCTTTTCAGCTTCATCACAAAGGTACTCAATTCATGCACTAAAAGGTGGTTGTAAAATGTAGATATTTGTCACAGTATCAAGTCATAGTATACTTCAGGGCAGATAGCTAAATAAAAATGTAACTGGAATATTGTCTCATAGGTATCATTTAGGCTAGACTTTTACTTAAGTGTGGAATTGCAAAGCCATTGAAGGGTGTAAATACTTAGATTAAATCGTGAAACTATCTGTTTGGATAATCTTTGTTTTCTGTATCTTAGAGATACGTTTTAGATGTGTGTGCATCTCTATTCCTAACATAGCTTCTCTCTTGCCAGGCCTCATGTGCAGTGCTGCTTTATCCTTTTGTGGTCTCAATCAGGACAGTGTGCTTTTCCTAACACATCCTTAAATAACACAAACTACCTGCCTAGATAATCGTATTAATGATACAAAATATTTTCACTTCTGATGTTTATCAGTGCTGAAATACACCATGTGTAACTTGAGGGGGGGAAGAAACTTGGATCTAGAAATTACAGTTTAGTTGTCTCAAAATGTTATCCTCTCTGGGCCCCGTAGGGGGCAGTGAATGAGTGGTGGATAAAAGTAGTTTTTCTAGGCAGTGTAGGTTTTGTTGGTTAAATCTGGTTTGTCACTATTTTTGCATAGTTCTCGACTTCTGAGTAATTTCTCTTAAATCTTACCTTTTTCAGCTTTAGTACAGCCGGAAGTTGTTCTCTGTATACGTGGTTTTTAGCAATAGAAAATGTATAATTCTCTTGAATTTATAATGTATGTTCTCTAATTCTGTATAATCTCTTTTCCAAGGTTGTGCAAAATTGAAACTCCTTTACATGGCTCTGATTGAATAAGGTTTTTTACCATCTTTAGACAAATATCCTGTGAACAAAACAGTTCTGAAGAAAAAAAATGGTGGTTTTCTTTGTTTTTCACTGAGTTTCGGTTTCTTGTGGCATGCACAACTGTCTGATAAGGATTATATTTTAAGTTGAATATCAAAATGATCTCAATATTCAGAGCATCTGAATTATGATAATGATGATTCCTTGACAAATTAGGGTAGTTAGAGAATTGTCATGTAATTTTCCATATGTTTCTTTACTAGAAATGGAAATAGGGACCAGGTAACTTGTTTTATCCTTTAAATTGTTTTCTTATTCCCATTTAATGTGAATCCAGAGGCCACTGTTTTTCATACAATACAAAAATGTGTAGCTATTTCAATTTTGGGTAAAAGTCTCACATGGATTCACAGCACTGTCAGTGTAGTGAAAACTTTGGATTATGGCTTTTAATGTGCATTTCTTCATGCAGAAAAACTACAAATGTTTTGACTCTAAATTAATCTCAAGGAATATTCTGAAAGTCAAAAATCTGCAATCAGTGTGGTGCCTGCTTATTAGCTCAACTTGGAAATAATGTATGGGTTTCAGAGGCAGTGTAGTGTTAAGTAAAGGCACTGTCATGAAAACATCTTGTTTAGCTTCCTTTTTTTTTTTTCCTTTGATACGTCCTTTGTCCTGAGAAAAGCTACTGTTTTATATGAAAAAGAGATGGGAAAATTCTCCTCTCTGAATGTTTCTTTAACTTTCATGGCTACACTAATTGCCTTCTGCACAGAGTCGTAGCCAGGCTGTAGAAATTAGGCTGGAACTCCCTCAGCTGTGTTTGGAGTGTTAGCATGGCTCTGAAGGCTTCCCTTTCTCCCCTAAGCTCCCCACCCCAAATCTCAGTGTTAACCTCCTGTTTTCTCTTTGGATTCCACCCTCTCTCTCTTCCTTTCCATCTATTACTCTACCTCAGCTTTTTATTTTGATTACCTTAGTTATCCTACGTCAATAAAATAAGACTATATGAGAATATTTTAATTAACCATAACCTAAGCAAATGCAAAAGCTCTTCTCCTAACTGGCATTGTTTATGCAATATAAACCACTAATCCATGAGGACAATTTATTTGAATGTGTTTTAAATTCCTGCTGGAGCACTTCCTAATCTTAGCCAGGCCTCCTGTGGAAGGGAGAGAGGAGCAGGATACACGCTTTCACACCCGCATGTGAAGAAGTGTTTGTCTTATTGTGTAATAGGCCTAGTGCCTGTAATATACAGCATTCTTGCAATAAATACCATCTGTGGTTGTGAAATGCCTCTACTTCTACATTTGAACCAGCCACAAAAGCCTTTTATTACTTTGTATATTTCTCTTTTGCTTCCATTGTCTGTTGTTAGCCAAATTTCTTCAAGAAGTTCAGAAAAAGCAAGGAGGGGGTTGCAGTGAGGGCATGGGAGTCTGAGCGAGGAAGACCAGGTTGGAATTAATTCTGCACACAACCCCACTGCACACAAACATGGTTGCAGAGAATCAAAATCCTGCGTAATAAAGTCAAGAGATTTGTTAATAAAGGCTATGTTTTAGTGAGCTATTTTCTAAATATTTTCCCGAGATTTTGATGTTGTTTCATGCTTCACGTTAAATGGCAAAAGTGTTGCGAGGGTTGTTTGGCCTGTATCAGGGTGTGAGTCATGAAGTTGGCTTTGTCTGGCTTGTGAACTGTGGGGGGGAGTTAAGCCAGCGCTATATTTAGGAGTATCAACTGATGTCCAACTGTGGGGCACTGCTAAACAACAGTGTTAAAGGGGCAGCACTGGATAGTTTAGGCTTGAAGTTTAGATTGTTTGTAGTGGTTTATCATTTAGTAAATAATTGAAAAAGCTGATATTTACTAGAAATACTCTTCTGCAGAGATTGCAAGCCAAGCAGTGTGAGTTTCAACTCCATTTGTACATATCTAGTAATACCTATTCTAATTTCATTGTTAAGACTGTATGAATTGAAAATACCAAGCATAGTTAAAACTTCTAGTTTCATCTTACAGGTTTCAGAACCTGAATTTTAAGAATTTGTTATTTATAAAGAATTGTTTAATTCCAGTTATACATAGAAGAGGGTAATGTGTTTGAGGGGCTGTTACCATTGAGTTTTTGTCTTAAGATGCAGAACAGCTGCTGACTTGACTTGATTGTATTTTGAAATTTTAGCATTGATACATGGAACCAAATTTAGGTACCTTTTTGCGCCTAATTAAGACTAAAAGAAGTATGGTTCTTTTTTAACCTTTCTTGTTCCCTACTACCTAATTCTTTCCAGCGAGGTCTGTTACGTATTTGGGCAAAATTCAAGCCAGTGATTTTAAAAAAATGAAAGGCTCCATTTTCCAAGGCTGCTCTTCTGTCATAACTGTCATGGACTCTAGCGAGTGTTTTTTGTGAGGTTTTGCGTTTGGTAGCCTTCCTCTGTGCAGGCATGTTTTGGTAGATAATTCACCTAATTTGGTAGTGAGCATTTTATATTGCCATATTTGTTTCTGGGCCTGTTTGGGTAAAGACAGTGAGATTGCAACAGGAAAATTGCAATGAATTTAAGGGCTCCAGCTGAGATGTGAGAGAAAGCTTTTCCTTACAGAATGGAGAGATTTCTGTCATCCTAATGAATTTGAAGTGGGCAGGTTTTTCAAAGGCACTTGGTGTTGGTTTAAGCACACTATTGTTGACTTGGATGTAGGCAGACTTGAGCCAAGACAAGGTCCTGATGGGGAAATAGAAAAACCACACTTGGAATGTACAAATTATACAGTTGTTTAAGTTAATGTATGGGGGATAAGTCAGTTTATCTGTTACTGTCATTTTAAGCTTCATTGGCTAAAGTATCGTCATTGCCAACTTTGATAGAAGTCTGTTTCGGTGACTAATTGGATTTCTGAAATACAGTATTGAGCAATAAATATTCATTTAAATACTTGGTGTTCTCCAAGTGCCATATGTTAAGATTTGTACAAGTCATGCTTTATGCAGTATTAAAGGATTGGGTCAACCATTGTGAGTTGCGTGACTGTGAACCCGTTAATCTAAATGAAAATGCAAACCTGCTGGTAGTTCTTGTTACATCAGTTATTGCACTTACACGTCGGCAAAGACATTCAAACTGATCCCCCCCCCCCCCCCTCCCCTTTAGTCTGCTGGAGCTGTTGAGGACAAGGAAGTCGAAAGCACACGTGATGAATTCTAAAGCCAGCCTACATGGTTCATTGATGCAAAGAGCTGCGTGTTGAGAAGCTTTCAAAGCGGGACCTAAAATCTATGGAATCCTGATGGTTACATTTTTCAGAGCTTTTCCACAAAAGAGTAATTGTTCTGTGACATGTTCAAAAAGCAAGTTCTCTGAGCAGTGCTACTAACAAAGCCTGAATTCCTGTGGACTGGTGTCCTTAAAATCCTCAGCTTCCCTCTAAGCTACGCCTATCCTGCCGTTGCGCGTGTCCCAGTTGGCCAGCCAGGACGCGCACGCTGGTCGCCAGGCAGCTGCTCCCAAGCGGGATATGTAATGATTGTGTTTTGCCTGCTCTTTTTTCGGTGAGCTCACCAATTTTGGTCTCCCTTCAGTACTTAGCCATTGATTTTACATAACTTGTGGAAACTTAATTATATCTGAACCCTCTCCTCTCTCTCACTGGTAAACTTAGTGGAAGTTGACAACATGTTTAAAAGTTGTTGAGGGGAGACTGTGTGATTACAGGAATTGCGTTTACTTTGGAAATGAGACTAAAAACATACTCCATTTTTAACAGATTCTTTTGTGTACATAATCCCATCAGGAAGTAGGACATACTGTGTTGGAAGCGTTGCTTCTCAACCAAAAAAAGGCATTTAAGTAATCAGCCATTTTTAGCAGAAATGCTTTTCATTTTTAGTAGAAAAGGTTCATCTCCCCAGAACTCTTCCAAAGCGTTTAAAGCTGATACCTAGCAGTGGCAAATGGCCGCGTTTCTTTTGTTCAGAAAAACAGCTGACGTTCTGTGTTTTAAGGTTTTGCTTTGTCTTGAAGCAGCAGCCGGCGAGTCACTGCTGTTGCTTGTGGGTGATACACGATACCGCATCTGTGGGCTCCTCTTTAGTCAGCAGAATGTTAGCCAGACTGATCTGGTTTCTGAGGGGGCAGTGGTGGGGCATGGAGACAACTTAACCTGTTTCAGGACCGTGAGGTGTTAGCTCCACTTTCCATATGGACAGGAGGGGAAAAAGGTCTCTTAACTAGTTTTGTAAGATGCTGATTGTTAAACCTATACTTCTGGTTGGCTTCGTCGTGCCATAGGAGTTTCGCTGTGATTAATATGTTGATTTGCTTTTTCTTGGCCAACATGTTAGAAGCAGTGTCTCTTAGAAACGCATTAATGCTTTCTTAGTTGAGGGAGTGAAAATTGGGTGAGAAGGAAAATTGCCTTTTTATTCTGTTAGTTTTACTCTCTTTATTTAGTATCCTGAATTAGATCACCCAGAGTCTGACAAATGCTAGTGCTGCTGCTGGGAAGCCAGAAGTGGGGGCAAGCTTGCTCTTTTTGATGGCAACTGGCTGCTAGATCATCCTAGCTGTATTTGAGATGGTGTTCTTAGAATACTTTTTGGGTTGGGGTCCCTTTTCCTTTTATCCTCTAATGCAAATGAATCACCCAGTGACTGGTGTTATTACTGTTGAAAAGGAAATTAAACACTAAGGGTTTTCCAGATGTGGAGATGTTAAAGCTCCAAGCTCCCTTCCTGGTGTCTTTTGTCAGTATGAGGCTGATGCCTGTTTTTAAAAAATGAGGAGTGCAGTGTTGGGGATGTTGTAATTGCATATAGACTGATGGGATGTAAATAAAATTAAATCTTATTAGTTACTTTTTTGCAAAGGGGCATTAAAAATCAAGATTTCTCTTCTCCATTTTGAAATAGAGGAACATTTAAAAGCCCAATTCAATTATGTGGTCCTCTGTACTAGTCTTAAGAATTCTCGTATCTTAGGAATGATCTGTATATTTTTTTCCCATTTTCTTCTTGACCTAGAGCTAATAAAAGTTAATACTTTGCAATCTTTTTAGGAAGTCAGAGTTGTATGGACTATGAATTACAGTAATAATTCTCAATGATACATTAACGGAAGTAATCAGAAATTAGGGGGGAAATGGCAGTCTTTTTTCCTTTGGGGGGAAAAAAGGTTGGGGGGATAAGGAGTAGCAGTCTTATTTTTTAGGTATTTTTTTATGTTTTAAGTAGACATGATTTTGGTATGCTTAGTTTCCACAGATGCAGACTGCCAGAAATACTTAATGTGATTCTGACTTGTAAAATTCATGATTCAAATATAGTTTTAATTTTGTGGAAAAATGTTGTGTTTTTTCTTTTTTTATTGCTGTCACAAAAACCTATTTTAACCAGAATAATGAAGGTCTAGCAAAATATTTTCTCCAGATTTTTATTTTTGTATTTCTTAGGTACTTTTGTCAATGATTAATGTGTATGTTTTGGAATAACTTTCTGGAATTCCATCTTTACTTTTCACTAAAAATTTGTCACTGTTCTAGCTAAATTTTATTTTATGTGTTTGGAGCATATCTCTGCCTTTCAATCTGAGATCACTAGTAATGGCTCAGCCATAGGTTTTCATGTGGCTGTAGCTTCTTTATTTTTTTTTATTTGAATGCATTTTCTGTTTATTCTGGAATTTATTTTGCTATTAAATTGCAGCACATGATAAATAACCTATTATCAGTAACTTCCTAGGCTGCTGATATAACAAGTGTATTTAAGGCATTCCCTGTTCCTTCTCATGCCATCTGTTTGTACACCCATTATGTCAAATAGTCCTAATCCGAGGCATTGGAAAGGTGCTTTCTTTAGTTAGACTCTTTCTTCTAATTAATTATTCCCCAAAATATTATTGCTTGTAACTACAAATGAGCTGTTTAAAGGTTTCTTTAAGCTTGAAATCAAATTTTATATTATTCTTTATCTTTCTTGAAAATTATTGTATTTAAAATAAACATCGACTTCTGCATAATGTAGACTGAAATGATCCATTATTCATGGCACTTTGGAACACTTCAAGCCATATTTCCCAAGGCAACAAAATAAGCAAGCAGAAATCACTTACAGGCAGATGTAAAGGGGAAGCGGGGGGATTGCCTTTAAAGGAAAGCATTAGGTATTGGGTCAGGTCTTGGAAAATTGGATTTTAATTAGTTACTTGCATGTCTTCAAGTTAACAGGATAAATGGTCAATGACTTAGTAAGGCATTTACCACAAGATATTGTACACATTTGGTAATTGGTATGCTGCTTCTACTTGTGATGTCTGAAATATCCTAGTAACTGATTAGTCTGTCTTTGCATTTACCTGATGTATTGAATGATAAAAGCCTCATATTCTTTTTTTTAACTGATGAAATGTAAATCAACTATATTGGGATTCTACAGTTAAACAAATTCTAAAATCAGCACAAGGATGGATGAAATTTAATGAGCTTTTAAACTAACTACCATTGTCTTTTGTAATTGGCACTTCTCGTAGCAGATTCTAAATTCCCCATGTACCTAGGATATGTAATGCAGAACTTGTAGCAATATGTTCATGTAGCTTTTTCTAGGCAAACATGACAAAACCTCCAAGACTTCTACAGATTAAAATGAATTCCTTGCAAGATCAGTGCCTGAAGGCCTCATTAATTTTAACACCACTTATAATTGATTCTGGGAAGTAACAGATGTTACTTATATTTTATAATCTTCAATTTAAGAAAACTGTATACATGAAGTCTGCCCATTTTCAGGACACATTACTAAAACCGAATAAAACCTAAAATGGCATTTTCTGTTAATGGTCGGTTGGTTGTTAGACTATGCTGTAGCTAGTCAGATTTATGAAGAAATCATTTGATGTTATTGATCTATTAGCTGAGATTAGTTATTTTGCTCTGTTGTGGGAAGCATTTGGTCAAGAAATTAGTAGAATTCAGTTTGCTATTGTGCTCAAAACCCTAATAAACTTTAGATCTTCCCTCACTTGCATCTTGCCTCAAGTACTCTCATAAAAATATTAAAATATTGTATGGGGTATTATGTCTTCCCAGTCTCTACTTAAAAATAAACATTGAACTTTACTACATTTTTAAATAGAAAGGCTTTGCCTCCGTCTCTTTCCTCTAATGTTAAACACTTTTCATGCTCAATCTGATAGAGCATAATTGATTCAATGATTCCCCTCTCACCCTTGGGCTGCTTCCTCCCCCTTACCTGCTTTCTGAAGTTCTATATACATTTCAATGTCGGTGAAATATGTTAGAAACATTATAATAGACTAAGGTGAGAAGTGATTAGAACTAAAGCAAGAAGAACATTTTAATAGACTAAGGTGAGAAGACCTAAGAAAATAGGATCCTATTTTAATAGATTTCCAGAACTGAGCATGTGTGCGTAGCTAATGTTATTAATGGTGGTCCTGCAAAAGAGTAAAGATTTCTCTACTTTTTTCTAATGTAACTTCTACGATATATTCAGTGAGCCAGAGAGGTTTATTTTAAAATATTTTGAATGTTCTCCTCTTTAACATCCAAAATATAAGCAGTATGAACTGTGTATTTGCTAGAGGACTGCTGGAACATAGAGATTTGTCTTGTTCTTTTGCTACTTTGAGGGTGAAGGATCTTAGGTCTTTTAGTATATGTTCCTTTTGCAAACTTAATTAGGTATTGATATCAAGCCTAACTAAAGCATTCTACCAAACACTTCAGTGTTTTCTTGGGGTTTGTTGACATTTTTTCATGGATAAGATTTATAATTTATATATTTATATAAATTTATAATATATTTATAGAAATTTATATAATTCATAATTATGTACAAAACAGCTTTATGAAGGGTCAATAGCCCCATGTTTTTCTGTCTTCTGCGAGACAGATGTCAACATTATAGCTGAAGTCTTGGAGAGTTTCACTATAGGAATTACAAACAAAAGAACTCTTTTGTTAAATACTTTCCTCATTGAACCAGTAGAAATCATCAGTAGATGACTAGCATGTGTTTATCTGTGGGATAAAGTAGGGAGGCTTCCTGGAAATATTCAGAGCTACACCTGTGAGACATTTCTCATCTCCAAAAAATATATATATTCTCATTAGAGCGTGTAGTTAATGCTCTGTTGTCTGGAAGGCTTTCTTTTTCCTTAGAGGATTGCTGGGCAAATTTTTTTCCCTTGCATAGGATGTTTCATATGCATTCAGCTGATGTTTTCCAGTACAGTGTGCAATTTCATGAATTTATTCACGAAAGCGCGTTTACTACTACTAATAAAAAAACCAACAAATCAGTATTTCAAAGGACTTTTAGATTATCAAAGTAAATATATTGAAACAACCATTCCTAAATTTCATTTGTTTGGGACAACAACCATACTGAACTGCCTCTGAAGTTCTGGTAGCTGTTAAAAAAAAAAACTAAGTAAATTCAGATGTGTTGCTGTCAGGTTAAATGAAAATCATTTATTCAAAGTAATTATAAATCTAAAATTTGGTTTGTGTTTCAGAAACCCTTGAAGAGTTTTGTATGGTGCTAAATGCTTTCCACATGCAGTAATGGAAGTATTAATTTGATATACAGGCTAACTGAAGTGAGTTCCAGTGCCTATGTGGTCACACTGTACAAAGATCTGTCCACATATTTACTGTTGTTCTGTATTGCTGTTTTCAAGTGATGTCAGGTTGAGCTGGTGTATGGAAAGGAATGACAATGTGTGGGCTCAGGCGAAATATATTACATGCATACTGCTGAGCAGAACTACTACCATTTTTGTAAAACCACAAAAGGTACCATTTAGTGCCTTTATCAAGAGCACCTTACAGTTAGAAGATTAAAGTAACTTAAATTGGAGCAAAGGGGTTTTATTCATTTATTTATTTTTTGTGAAGCTATGAGTGCATTGATTTCATAATACGTAAGGAGGAATGGGGGCAGGTTACAGACCTAAGCATGACCTTTCTTTTTAAGTTTCTGTGTACGTTTAACCATAAATATTTAAAAATCAGGATCATTTACGCCAGTTTTGAGCTCCAAAAATTAGTATGGCATGACAAATTAAATAATTTTGTAGCACAAGAAAAATATCATTATCTGAAATACTTTCATCTTCTGTATTTATTTGCCTCATTAAGCAACTTAAGGAAATGAGTATTTCATTTTGACTACACCTATTTGTAAACCCAGAAGTCAAATTTGGAATGTTAATTGATTTTGGTTTAATTCTATTTACTTTAAGGTAAATTTGTATTTTAGCAAGCAAATTCCTGACTCGGCTTTGGCGTCTGCTTTTTCACAAAGACTGAATGCAGGTAGATCTCTATCCATTCACTTTATCGCTTTAAATATGTTACTATTTAATGTACAGATTTTTTTTTTTATAGTTTCCTTGAACTTGTTTTTAGTCTAGTCTGAGAAAAGTATAGGAAAGTTTATAATTACAATTGCCAACTCAATCAACAGTTAGGAAATGTATGTTATCATGCAATCTAAATATTTAATCAAATACATGGTATTTTTTTTCCAAAGAATCTCAGCAGAAGATAAATGATGCTTGTTTACTCGTTATATATGTTTGCAATCTGAAATTATAATCGTGCAATAGGAGATTTTCGTGGAACATGCTGTTAGATCATGTTATTTCTTTCCTTGCAGTTCTAAAAGCAGTCGGTTTTGTTCTTCGGACTGCTAGTTTTTTTCCTACTGGAACTCAATGGGGTGCCCTAGAACTTTTTCATCTCTTACTACTTGATGATTCAGTAGTAAAACATTGAGGTGCTTGTGTCAAAAGTTGCTTATTGCATTTTGTGTCCTATCGCATGATTGTGTCCCTTGGGGAGAGGGAATTTTGTTATAACAGTATTAATAATATGGCTGAGTTTACTCTCATCTAATCAGAAAGTTATGCTCAATTTGCCCTCAAACTGCTATGAACCTAAAAGTAAAGTTCTACAATAAAAGTATAACTTAACACCTTTATATTGAGGAACTGAATTCATGTTTCTGCTTGTTAATCTCTAGCACATGTTTAGGTAGAACTTGTTTCTTTGAAACTCATGAAGAAACTGGGACAGAGGCTTCTACAGTCTGTTGGATACTGGTGATTTTTAGAGATTCGGCTCAAAAAAACCACGTTGAGAAAGAGGAAAGGAAATACAAAAGAAAATGTTAAATTAACTTTTTCTGTAGAATGATTGGAAAGTATTGAGAACAGCTGAAATCATGCACATACTTCACAGTATTCTGTTTTCCATATAAGCAATTTCACTTGCCTCAGAAGCAAGTAAGAACAATTGAGGGGGAAGCGCACAATTGCAGATGAGAAGAGGAGGCTCACCGGCAATCTGTGCTAACATGTGGTCTGTATTATGGAAAAAAAGTTGATGAAATCTCAGCTAGAATGTGGTCTGTGTCTTGATTTACATTCCCTTCCTTCCCAGAAAGAGTTTCTAATATAGAAGGGTCAAGTTCTGCCCTCAGATGTCTCTGTGCAGTGCCCATGAGACTCAAGAGAAACATGCTTAAAATCTGAGGTGATAAATGTGTAATACAAGGTATTCTTAAGCCATAATAGCTACTTGTCCAAAGTTCCTACAGTTACCATTATTTAGTCCCAGTAATTTGTAAAACATTTTAAGACTCCTTAAATATAAAAGGTTAAAAAAAGTTACTATTGTAACTGAGTTTAATCCTACTAAAAGCGAGTTTCCCCATGCAAAATCCATTCTCTTCTTTGTTTTTTTCCTTTTTTTTTTTTTTTTTTTAAATTAGGGATAGTAACACAAGGATGGAGGCTGATACTTAAAGTGTACATGGAAACAGTGAAGCAATATTAGTCACTTCAATAGGTAACAGTGTGCTAATGGTATAATCTTTTCTAGGCTTATGCTAGATATTGGGAAAAGGAGAATTCTGTAGATAGATTAGAAAGAGAATGATGATTGATATGGAGTTATTTTCATTAATTTTTTGATGATTTTAACATCATTTGGCAAATACATTTTGCCTTTCTGTTTGTTTTAGTTGGCTTTTAGCCTATTTAAGGAGAAACTGGAAACATCTAAGAGGCAATCATATTTTCAAGGTGGATTTGTGAATTCATTTCCTCATGTGTGTTTTTTTTAAAGCACCTTTTAAAAATATTTCTTTTCAAATGTCTCTCACTGGGGAGGAAAAAAAAATATTTGTATTACTGCCCAAAGAAAATTATAGAGGTCTTGGCCTGTTTGTACGCTCCCTTTGAAACAAAAGGCACATGCTCGTTTTAAGATTTCAGACTGTGTAGATTGACAAAAGTTTGCATCACACCTCCTTTTACATGACTTACCAATGAGCCTGCATGGTCTTTCTTCACTGCTACAGAGTGCAGTGCATGAAGCATTTAAACCAGGAGGCTTTGCATATTGTAAAGTCTTAATCTTTCTAAACAAACAATGTTGATAAGAAATGATATATTTCAGTGGAGACAGAGCCTTACTGTGAAGATTAACGTTAGCTTTTTGCTTTACTTAGTTCCTTATGGTGTTAGTCCAAAGCTTGACATGTCTCCATTCCAAAGCAGCCAGGGATTCTTAAGTGATGATATCATCAGTGAGAAAAGATAAAGATCCACTGAACTAATGTGCTGAGGCTAGTAACAATGTGGCAGAAGTTAAAATTTAAACAGCTTTCATTCTTCTTTGTTTGATTTTCACACTGCAAACTAAATTATTTCCTTATCTGATTGAAAAAGTTATGTATGGTGGTGGTGTCCGCTTCATTTTTTGCATCTTGAAAGAACATTAAATGCTAAATCTTTCTACATCAAAGGAAACTAATTACATATATCTTGAAATGGATCTATTATGTGTTCAGATCTTTATAGCTGAATTCAGCTGGAAAAGTGTACTTTATCTTTAAAGGCTGCAAAATTAGTGTCTAAGGTGTAGTGGTTACCAGCAAGGCACAGAAGCAAAAAGTAAATGGAGACTTGTCTTAGATCTCCTACTCCTCCTGAAAATTTCAGTCGTGATGTTCTTATCTGTTTTTACCGTTCAGTTTCTATCATGTGGTAGAAACACTGGTGATACAAACAGGTATATACTTGATTTAGTATTCTTATCTTCTAGGGCAAGTAATAGAAAAGACTCAACAAAAGGACCTTTGTAAATCTAACGTTTCTCCACCTGTGTAATAATTCTCCCTGATGTACACCAGAATTTGGTCTACTTTTAAATGACAAACAAGCAAACTCAGAAGGTATTTCTTAGCATTATCTCACAGGCTTTTAATGAGTTCCTTGTCTATTAAGAGAAAGTCTTATATTAAACCTATGGATTGACAATTACTGTTGAAATAACAACACTAATACTTTGAAATGTGTTTATTTTTGGTCACTGTGAATGACTTGTCAGAGTAATCTGAATATAACCTATGTAAAACGTAAGCAACCGGTTACATTTCTATAAATGGGGATGATACTCTTAATATATGCTAGCAAAAATCAGTTTGATAAACCATTATGTGTAGGATTGGCTTCTTTAGGACAAGAGATCTAGTCTGATACTTACTATCAAATCTCATATGGTATCCCTCGGTAGCTTGACTTTGCAGCATGGGTGTCTTGCTTTGCAGTTCTTTCCACTGTAATCCCCTTAATCTCACCGGGACTATGCACAAGCAAGAAGGGTACTTACAGTAGTAACTGTTAAGTAGATATGGCTCTTTGCCTTACATTATAAAAACTGTAAAGGTGATTTGACTCCTGACTGGGAAGAAAAGGCTTTGCTACCAAGCACAACGTTAGAAGTAGTGTTATACAGTATATAGCAAAGTATGTGATATATTTCTAATAAGGAGTTTTTAATAAATTCTTGTGTCTTTAAAGTTTACACACTCCCTCGAACAGTCAGAATTCAACATTTTCCTTAGTATGGAAATTAGGTGACACACCCCAGGCAGAGTTTATAAAAAGAAGCAGTTGCCTCATCAAGTTAATACTCATGTTTAAAAATTCCTATAGACATTTTTAATTCCAGCTTCTCTTACAAATAAATAAATAAAAGCAATGTACAACAAACTGCCTACTGGTGTGCATGTTTGTGTGACAGACTGCATACTTTGTAGACTAGGTTGTTCTTTGAGAGATGACTATTCAAAAATACTTGCAATGCTTTTTAGTATTTCATTCTTTAAGCGAACCTAAAACAAAAGGCCAGTAGTTTGTCTCACCTTCCTTGCTTAAGGAGTTTTTTCTTACCTTTGGTTCCTTTCTTTTTGAAAATTATTGTACTACAAAAAGAAATGTGAACTAAAATGTGTGTGTTACAATGATGTCTGTCTTCAAGAGCTGAACAGAACAAATCAAGGGCTGAACAGAACAATTTTAAAACAGGAGGCTTGTTTATAAGCTTAATTTCGGAGTGGCTTTTCTAAGTCTGTTCAAGTAATTAACATTACTGTACATTTGAGATCTATGATCTCAAGTAGTATGTGTAAATTTCAGTGGGATGAACAATATGTAAGTTTAAGATTGATGTAGCAGCATAATAAGTAGAATTCTTCCATTGACGTATCATGTAGTACTTTGGAATTAGTTATGTTACATCTTCATCTTAATATTATTCAGAAAATACATTAGCGGTTACTTGATCATAATCATATTATGCAAAAATAGTGTCCAAGAACCTTTAATCTTTATGGACTTTTTTTGCCAACATTCATTACTAAGGATTTATAAATTAAATAGATTCATCAGGGCTGGACTCTGCTCTGTGCTAGCTCACATAGTTAAGCAATTAAAACGCTCAGGTTGTAAGCTTAACAGATTTTCATGAAAACTGACAGATTTTTTTATTTTTAGTGTATTATTTTTGCCAGACACTAGTATAATTCATGTACTTTTACCTTTAAATGTGAAACAAAAGAGCAGAGAGCTTTAAGTTTTCTTTATGGTAAAAAGAGTACTGTAATGTGTGTCAAGAAAAGAGTGAGTCTATCTGAAGTAAGATTTGGTAACTTGATTTCTCTGGTTCACATTACACTGTGAAAAGGAGCTGTTCACCTCCCACTCTAAATCATTTTCCTTTTACCAGCTGGAGAAGATCAGAATAAAATGGACCCATCCCTTTTCTTGGTCCCTGGTGGTGATGAGGATCCAGCATTTGTTTTTCATTCAAACCACATGTTGAATAAGTGAAAAAGAGGAAATACATGCTGGTCATAGGTCAGGTGCAACACAGAGTTTATACAGATTTATTTTCTTTGTAGCATCTGCTATCTTGCATTTAAAGCTGTTGCATGTTGCTATGCTTCCAGTCATTTTGAGGCAGGTTTTCTTAAATAGTGACATTTTGGGTTTTGGCATATCCTACTGGCCAGACATTCAGCCTTCAGAGTTGTAGAAACAGCCTGATTCTGCAGATGATAACTCTGCAGCAGACTGGCTGTTCAGAATTTAAACTCCTTCATGATCTCATAGGGTGGAAGCTGACCCTCTTTGTTTCTGGCCTCAAATAAAGAAGACTAAGCCAAAAAAGAACCTGGAAAAGTATTAGGGTGATAATGGGGAGCTGAGGTGAAGAACTTGTCTGGTTATCATTACTTGGGCAAGTTAGGAGGAGGAAGGAGCACAAATATACAGCAATCTACAAATGCAAATTTAATTTTTAAGCGGGCATAGATTATCATAGAATCGTTTAGGTTGGAAAAGACCTTTAAGATCATCAAGTCCAACCATTAACCCAGCACTGCCAAGTCCACCACTAAACCATGTCCCTAAGCACCACATCTACCTGTCTTTTAAATACCTCCAGGGATGGGGACTCAACCACTTCCCTGGGCAGCCTGTTCCAATGCCTGACTACCCTTTTGGTGAAGAAGTTTTTCCTAATATCCAACCTAAACTTCCCCTGGCACAGCTTCAGGCCGTTTCCTCTTGTCCTATCGCTTGTTACTTGGGAGAAGAGACCGACCCCCACCTCGCTACAACCTCCTTTCAGGTACCTGTAGAGAGTGATAAGGTCTCCCCTCAGCCTCCTCTTCTCCAGGCTAAACAACCCCAGCTCCCTCAGCCGCTCCTCACCAGACTTGTGCTCTAGACCCTTCACCGGCTTTGTTGCCCTCCTCTGGACACGCTCCAGCACCTCGATGTCCTTCTTGGAGTGAGGGGCCCAAAACTGAACACAGCACTCGAGGTGTGGCCTCACCAATGCCGAGTACAGGGGCACTATCACCTCCCTGGTCCTGCTGGCCACGCTATTCCTGATACAAGTCAGGATGCCATTGGCTGCCTTGGCTACCTGGGCACACTGCTGGCTCATATTCAGCTGTCTGTCAACCACCACCCCCAGGTCCTTTTCTGCGGGGCAGCTCTCCAGCCACTCCTCCCCCAGCCTGTAGCGTTGCATGGGGTTGTTGTGCCCCAAGTGCAGGACCCAGCACTGAGCCTTGTTGAATCTCATACAGTTGGCCCCGGTCCAACGATCCAGCCTGTCCAGGTCCCTCTGTAGGGCCTTCCTACCCTCCAGCAGATCGTGAACTACAGGTTTTTGTTTTCTTGTAATAAGTTACATGTACATTTAATTTATACTCCATTAGGAGTACTGTGATGCTCATTGCTTATGAGGGAGAATCACGAAAAGTGACTGTATATATCAGTATTAGCTTTCTTTGTTGTCTTTATTACTTAGCCACTTCTGGTAGTGTTTTTATAGCTCTGACTAAATTATGAATGATGTCCTGTTGGCTAGGAATTTGAACACAGTAATTTCAAATCGTCTTAAATGTGCCAGCCAGCCAAAACTAAATATGCATTTACAGCAGCTATTTTGCAGATTTATAGCTAGTATTTTTTTCTATATTTTTTTCTTATCACTACAGTTTAAGCTCAGTTTTCTCCAACTTGCCAGCATTATAAAATATATTAGGATTAGAATTAATAGCTTACTATATGATAAGTTAAATTTTACAAGATTCAAGTTGCAGAAAAGAGGAATCCCAAATGGGCATGGAGGGGTGCGAAGAGGGACAAAAAAAAAAAAAAAAAAAAAAGGCATTCTTCACAATAAGAGTAATTAAGCACTGGAGGAGCTTGCTGACAGAGGCTGTGGAGTCTCCATCATTAAAGGTTTTTAAAACTTCACTGGACAAGGCCCTGAGCAACTTGATCTAACTTTGAAGTTAGCCCTGCTTTGAGCTGGAGGTTAGACAAAATGACCTTTGGAGGGCTCTTGCAATCTAAATTTTTCTAAATCTAAACCACCAAAAATAAGTCTGAGCTGTACAAAGGATTGGACATATTAGAAGGGAAAAGAGTCCTCATGTCCTTTCTCTTCTTCAGAGTTATAAACACGCCTTTTTAAAATATAGAGGGAATGCAGTGGGAACTGTGAGACTGAATATCAAATGTCACACCAGAGACTTGAGTACCCAGATTATGCACAAATATTTTAACAGATATTTTATATGAACAGTGAGGAGTTTTTGAAACTGATTTTTGTAATTAGAATAATTTCAGCTTTTTTTAGCTTGATGATTGTGCCTTCAGTCTCATTTAATATGACAGTGCATGATTTTTTTGTTGTTTTGCCTTTTTTTTTTCCAATTTCTATTAGGAATAGGAGGCCTGCAAGATTTTGTGCTGAAGTCTGCAACACTGTCAACGTCGCCAGCTTGTCCACCGTTTACACCTCTCAACTTTGAAGCTACACCAATTGTGCGGGTAGCTGTTGAACCGAAACATCCAAGTAAGTTTAAAGGAGAATGGGGATGGTAATGCAAATTCAATGTGGTAGCAAAGCAGCTTCCCACCCTTAGTGATTTGGCTAGTTCATGATCTATCCCCTGAATCAGAGACTGACGCAGTATAAAACGAATACATATGTTCCCTAGAGGGCCATACTTCATTGTCCTTGTGAATTCTTCTAGCTGGTTAGCTCATGTCTCAGTAGGTGAGGAGATACAGAAGGCTTTGTTGTGCCCTTTATGGTCAGACTTAGCTGTTCCACAAGTAAGATACTACGTAATGCTAAAGGTTCAGTATTCCTTTACTTTGAAGGTAAGTATATCTTTGGGTTTGTCACTTCTGCTGACATTGTTTTATGCTACATCATTAAGCTCGTGGTAAAGATTTGCAGTGCTGCTTCTAATTGATTATATTTTCCCCCCAAACAGAGAGTAGTGTATCTCTGGCTATATTTGAATTTCAGCCCAATTTTCATTTGTTGTTGTAGTGTTAGTAGAACCAAAGTAGTTGGCTTTCTGTTCAGTTACAAAATACTTTAAGATTACATGTTTTTTAGAAAGTGATTGGACAGCTTAGCAGCTATTTGTTCCGCATGTCTGAATAACAGATAATCATGTATTGTACATCCTGCATTTGTTAAAGCAGTTTTGAAAGTATTGGAAATTACTAGTTCTACTGAGTGTAGTATTAAGTTGAAAATCTTAAAGGAATGTAATTCTAGAACTACTGACTGATTTCTGGGTAATTTTTTTTTTCCTTAAGGAAATGAAGCTATATCATTCTTGTACCACTGCTTAATTTCTCCTCCCTGCTAACTTCTGAATCTATGGTTTGAACTAAATCTCTTAGAGGGACAGAAGCCTCAGAGGTAGCTACACTTGCAAAAGTTTCCTGAAAATCAACTGCTGCTTGCCATAACAGGAAGACCAGCAAAATTTGGCCACTGCAGGCTCAGCTTGAAAGCAATCAATTGTCCAGTGAGCTGCGTATAGTCTTGAGGTGGCCCTAGCACATTGTCTCATTTGAGTGCCCTGGATTTCCACAGCAAACCTACCTCAAAACTGCATTTGCTTATTTGGAAAAATGCCTCAAATAAATACAAATCACTTCCCTATGTATATTTTACAAAAGTACTGCATGTCTTCACGTTCATGTCAAAATCTTCATGTATGGTTACCTTAAGCTGTAAAAGAAAAAAAAAAAATCTATTCATCCCTCTCAGTGGGCTTAAATGCAGAAGACAACATTGAAAGCCTTTTTTCAACTGTGTTGGCCATGGGAACTAACACTGTGTTTTTTCCACTTGTTTGTTTTTGTCTTGTTTTCAAGGATACTTTTCTATTATACCCTGACAAGCTTAGCATTAAATATACAATATCATATTTCTTTTAATAGTCTCCAAGTGAGTAACAAATTTAATGTCACTCTTCCTTCTGAATATGAATATGCATTCCTAGAAAGCCTGTGGGTATTCTTCACCCCATATGTAAAATAAGGAAAAGGAATCATAATTTTTTTTTTAAATTGTCTTAATTATGAAAGGCTGCTGACATGAGGTATTTATGCATAGCTTTGATGTAATCTAGCCAAATTTGACTCAGCTGTGGTTGTTCATTCTCCATTAACTTTAAGGCAACTCTTTTTAAACACCTTCATTTCAGGGACAGCTGTGTTTTGTTTCACTGAAAAGCTCTCACATTCCTGATTTTTCCCCTTTTCAGGTTGTAATATCATTAAAGCTTTTCAGTGGCTTCCAGCTAGTTTAAATCCTTCCTGTGCTTCATTCACTCTTATGCCTTCTAAGTAATCCATATAGAATAATTTTTGCCTTTATTTTAGTAAAGTTAACGTGTTGTTATTTATGTCTTTGGAGCATTTTAAGCATTAGCAATTTACAGGTTGCTACACTTAGCCATGAGAGATTTCAAAGAAATACAGTTATTTACTGAAAGATGACTTTAAACAGTTGTAATAAATAAGAGAGGTTATATCTCTTGATAATTTGTGAAAATGAGGATTGAAATCCTGAAATTTTTAATCACTTCATATTGATAACATTCAATTTTTTTATTGGTTGTGACCTGTATATGAGCTGTATCTGTAGTTAATTGTATATAGGAAGCAAGATAACGTAGTCATAGCCAATAGCTAGCTTGGTATACTAAACCTATTCTAAAACTATGTAAAACAAAAATGTGCAATCCATTCAAATGAGTGCCATGGTTATGATTGTATAATGTGAATTTTATCACCAGTACATAAATTCTTGGTGACAAATTATGAGTATAGCTTATGTCTTCAGCTGCTGCTCTTAAACCATACCACTTTTTGTGACTCATAAGCAGAAATTTGCCTACGGAAAGACCTCAGAACTTAGCTGAAAGTTTTTGAATATTCCTAAAATAAGTATTTGTGTTTAGACTTCCATAAAAATGAGTGTTACTATTTCTCACTTTAAGTATATCCTACTTCAAGCATTCCTTCTTCAGTATTACTTTGTTAATAATACCTTATTTTGCCAGGTGATATGCCTCAGCTGGTCAGAGGAATGAAGCTTTTAAACCAAGCTGATCCGTGTGTCCAAGTTTTAATCCAGGAGACGGGAGAGCATGTGCTAGTGACAGCAGGAGAAGTTCATCTTCAGCGTTGCTTGGATGACCTGAAAGAAAGGTTAGAGGGGCAAAGAGGAAGAAATATTTTTAGTTCAGTAGGTGTCTGTTGTATTTCTTTGTCAGATGCATATCTTTGATTTATATTCTAGTAAAATAGAAGCTTCATCCACCAACAGTTTTTACCATTGGATCATAAATGTTCCTTTTTGTAGCTATAAAATTACCTGCAGTTGGGCAGAAGCCACTAGCTCATCCCTTCTATACATCTTATACACCTTTTAGGCACTTTCTATAAATGATAAATTGCAATAGGTTCAGGAGTCCAATTAAGAATGTAATGTACCATTTGTACAAAATAAAAACTGTGAGGGAAATCATGTCTGATAAATGAACCCTCAAAAATTAGAAAGCAACAAGACCAAAGTTTTATGTGCACGCTCTATCCTGTTCCTTTGCTGTTCACGTTGATTTTTTTTTAAATGTTAATCTATTCTCTTACTCATGAGCATTATTTTATGCAAGCATAAATGCATACATGTAGTATCTTCTAATGTTCCTTCAAGTGGTAGAACAGTTGTCTGAAACAGTCCTTTCCTATAACTTCGTTTACCTAAAGACTTTCTGATACTTCTGTCCACATGCATTTACTATCATTTTCTTTCTAAACCAAAAAGCAAACCTGATGATGGACGGTTGAATGTCTCTCTTACTGTGCCCATATTCATTCCAGTTAATATCAGACAACAATCACTTCTTATGGAAGTTAGACTGGATCACTTGTAAAATTGGATGTATGTTTTAATGGTTATCCTCATTACAACTTAGTGCAACACATTTTTACCACTTTTAAAAACATAGTGTTATTTATTGATATACATCACTTGAATGTAACGTGTGAAATAGAGCAAAACTGGTTGTGCCAGTCTTCAGCTGCAGTTTGCATAGCAAGATGTATAAATGCCTTTATTATTGGCATTGGCCAAAATCTGAAAGAAAAAAAAAAGCTATGTGATGGGTAAATAGGATTATAGTGAGCAGCTAATAGCAGTCCCTATATTTACATTCCTAACTTTTTATTTTGTAAATATAATTCTGGTTTTTTTCTGAGTTGTCATCTAATTTGGCTTTTGTTAAGAGAACTATAAACTGTCAAGAGTGACCATTTTGCATCCCTTTTATTCCTCAAGAAGACATTGTCAGCGTTCCAAACTACTAAAGCACATAAACCTCTGTGCTTGTAGCATTGTAAGCAGAAACAAGAAACACCTGAGGGCACAGACTACCAGGGCTCCCACTGTTGACCCACTTGGACTTACCATATGGTTCATGATGCCTTTTTTCTCACTTGGGTACCAGCTCCGAAAAGGAGTTGGGAGCAAGTGTGTTTACTAGCTCATGCTCCTTCTAGCCATCTCTGAGGACTTAGCAGGTCTTAGCTGCCATCCCTCACATACTAGCTCGTGGGACAAGAATTGTCCCTTCCTTCTCTCCACAGTTTGTGGAAGGAAAAGTGAAGAACGGGATCCCTGTCTTGCACCATTCCTTGTGGATTCCATGTGAGTTCTGACGGTGGTACACTTACTTCAGTTAACTATTAAAGTGGGAAGAGGAAAAGCTGTGGTCTGAAACGTTAGTTATATTAGCTATATGTGTGTTTCCGTACAGATACTTAGCTTGTTCTGAGTGCACATAGTTTGGAATAGCAAATTGTGAGCTAGGGTTCAAGACAGCGTATAATACCTTTAAAATGTGACCCGCAAGTTTTTTTCCCCAAAATATTGGGAAAGTTTGTTCAAAATATTTAGGTCACACTTGGAAGTAGTGGGGCAGGATTCTGATTTTAGCATCTCATAATTTTATCAATTGGGTTTTGAAGAGTTGATATTTTTGGAGTAATTACAGAAACTGAGGAGGTTCTGCTGAGTTGAAACTATACTGAATTGTCTTTGTCAAGATTTTAATCAGACTTTTCCAAAGGCACATATTTAATTTTAGCTTTCCCACTGTGTATTTAGAAAATTATGTTCAAGTGATACTTATTGTCAAAGATGTGAAGAGACATGGAAACAAATAAAAGATCAGTCATCCATGTTTATCTAAATGATTAAATATGGATGTTCTGCTTAATTTCCCTAACTTTATTTTTTGTCTTCCTAATTAGCTCTTTTTGAATAGAGTATTAAATTGGACCTTTTAACTTTGAACATTTTACTTTCTGCATTTTACAATAGAAATTTTTAGGACTTTTTGTCCAAAGAGCATTGCAAATACTAAGCATGAGGGGATTAAATTACCCTGTTCAGAATGAAAAACAAAGAGAATGAAGATGGTGGTAGCAGTGTGGGGTTTTTTGTTTGTTTTATTTAGTATAATACAAGTGCATGGAAAAACTCTAAAAAGGATAGATCTCCTGGTTTTAAGTCCCATGGAAATAAAGTTTACAATTATATTTGCTCTTCCTCTGCAATTTTTATCACTCTGCCAAAATTTACCAGAACTTAGGAAATTTTGGTTAGTCCTTTTGTTGTCATTTAATGAACCTGCTCAGAACTCATGGGTGGTTAAGAAGGATACACAACTCTGAGTCTGTCAGATAAATGTAGTAAATCATTCTTCCTTTTTTCTTGCTATCACTCACATCATTTGATTTGCCTAAAATGATTCAGCTGACTTTAAAGCATCACTTTATATCATGAAACTGTTATAATAGTGGTTATTAGACCAAAGGACAAAATTATTTCTATTAACTTAATGCTGGTTGTCTGAGTAAAGCAGTGCTGTGTCATAACTCTTGGCAGATTTTATTCATGCTTAGTTATAAGAAAAATTCAGACACAATCTAGCTTGAGCTTTTTTTTCTTTGAGTTTTACTTTTCTTGGAGTGTAGACTAATAGCTTCTAAAATAACCTGGTTTAGAGCAATTTTGGATGCTATGAATTGTACCTCATATGAAGGCTTAGTGCAAAGTTTAATGAAAGGGGGTTTTCAAATACCCAGATTACCAATCACAGAGAAACAGAGATAATGTTAATCATCACTGTTCCCAGACTTGTGAAGTACTTTGAATAAGTTGCTTTAGGGCTTCAGGGTCCATGTAGTCCACAGTGCAAAAGACAGAGCCTTTGATTGTTTCTCAAGGCTCAAATTACATAGTTTAAAACTGATGAGTTACTCTAAGCTGTGTTTGCTTGGCTATAAGTACCTATGATTTCAGGTGGCGGCAGTTGTGGTTGTTTTATTGCAGGCAGCTATTCAGCTACTAGCTTTCAGCTGTAGTTACTACTAATTAGAACTGAGGCTTGATGCAGAATAGTGGCTATTCTAAAATGGATTACAGCAAAATATTTCAGCTTTAGAATGAGATAGAGGTGAAGTATGAGTGTTTCTGAATGTGTTGTGTTAGCCTCACAGATGTTCATGCAGTCATGTAATTCATCCTTTAAGCCGTGCATACTGGAACATGATTTTCATTAATTTTGTTTTTGAATGTGAACTATAGCAGCATGAAAATCTAACTGCACCTCCTTTACAGGGATCAGTGACTTATCAAAAAATTAACTTTCTATTTGTATAGTAAAATAGTTCTATATAAACATTAATTAGCAGGAATGTTGTATAAATAAAGGTAAATAACATCTGGGCCTTGGAAACAGGTCATTCCAATGATGGTCTTATTTTCTCCATGTGTTTTAAAAACTGAGACTAATTCAGCTGGCAGTATCAAACATTATTTTGATACCTTCATACCCAAACGATAAACCAAAATCCATTCTCCATTGATCTGGTGCTAGCTTGCTATACCACAGGTTGTAGTTGTAGCAGTGAGATAATAATCAGTAGAATACAATTTTTATAGATTATATAGCTAGAAAAGGTTGCTACAAATCTTTGAAGACACAGGATTACCGTTTCACCTGTGGTAGGAGCATTTCCAAACAAGGTGTTTCCTGGGAGATTTTGCTATGAGACTATTGTTTTTCCCCTTTGGATGAGGTGAAAAGTATAGGCTGTTTTCCAGATCTGATGGGAAGCTTTCAACATTTGAGTATCTTCAGCTGAGTTAAATCCTGAATGTATTTGAACAAGATGCTGACTATGTGTGCTTAATAAACATCCATTTCACAGTTCTAAAAAAACCAGGATATGGCCATGGTGCCACTGTCAATTTTCAGCTCCTGTGATTACCGTAAACAAATACCATACAGGATATTTTGAAGTCATGAAGTTGTACTTGAAGATAAAACAGGTGATCCTTTATGAATAGTTATAGAGATGTTTATTAAATATATGAAAGAGCTTACAAATCTGGCACTTCCTAGCTGGGTGGTAAAATAACACATTGGCATACTCAAAAATACTGGAGCTTTTACTTTTAGAGCATTTTAATCACTAGTAATTAATTTTCCCCATCTTGTGAAATACCCTTTAAAGTGTAGTGAAAGTTTTCCTGCAGAGTACTCACTTCAAGACAAATAATAAATACAAACTAATCTGAAAAAAATTGCTGTTGGTTAATAGCATTGCTGCGAACAATGTATCAGTTCCTTAATAATCACACTTTATCGCTGTTATAAATGCCAATACTACAACATTGTTGAAACTTCTGTCATTCTGTCTTATTGTGGTCTGCTGTACTTGTTTTTTTCTAAATATTTTTATTTCCAACACAGGTTTTCTTCACCGTGTAGGGTATTTCACAGCTTAGTTTAAAAGAAAAAAGAAAGCTTTTTAGGTTGTATCTGAAAAAGACCAAAATCTTCACCTACTATCTTGTACACCATTTTACTTTGTGCGTTCTGTGGTCCTTTAAAGGCAAAGATTGAATTTACCTTTTCTTAATTAGTCTAAAAATAAGGTTCATCCACAGCATTGAATATTTGTTTGTTTTCTTCTGTTGGGAAATTTTATTATCTTTGAGAATCTTCCAATATAAACTCTTCTAACAAACTGAAAAGTGTTTAATGACCTGAAATAATAGGGTTTTCTGGTATAGAATTGATGGTTTCATTTTTGTCTGTAGTTAATGGTCAATTTATTTTTATTCTCTCCCAGTTTCTTTTCTTTTGCTTATGCTTTAGTTTTGTATAAAGCTGTACTCACAAAAGTAACTTTATAAAAAAAAAAAATTATCACTTAATTTTCACTGAAGCGACTGCACAATATAAAGCTACTTGGGATATATGAGGGAGAGGGACTGCATTTTGCTTTATAGCAGAGAAAAGGCTGCTGCTAATGACAGGTCTATACATGAAATAATTATCTGGCATAATTCTATAACGAATGTGTCCCTATCTGGTGATACTCAGGAGTAGCTATTTCACTTGAAATTTGTTCCCTTCCTTAAGCCAACTTAAGGGCATTCCAATGTAGGCAGTCATTGACTTCTGCCTTCAGAACAGTGCCTTGTGTATTTGTTTGTTACAAGATCACAGTTACGAATGATCCCTTAGGTTTCCAAGGAGAATAGTGGTTAAGGCTTCCACTAGCTAATTACAATGTGAAGTCACCGGGGGCTTTTTTCCCCTACATTAATCCTTCTGTTTCTGTGCTGCAGTGCTGGTTTCATGCACATGGGCAGCACAGTGTTGTGCATGGATTTGAATCTGCTGTACCAGGAGTATGGAGAAAACGGGAGTATCGGCTCTCCAGGCACTCCTGGCTGCAGAGTACTTGATCTGAACCCACAAGGTTATAGAACCGTGGCTCCACACTTCTTTACAAAAGCCTGTTCAGCTTACCCAGTGCTTCATCTTTTCAGAGCATCTCACTGTAAGAACAGCTGTACTGGTTCAAACAGGGTGTCCGTCTTGCTCGGTATCGTATCTCCAGCAGTGTGGCCTAGAGCAGATGTCTGGGGAAGGGTAAGAACAGAGTAACCGTAATGCTTTCCTGGGCCTTAATTGTTTTCAGTTCAGGGACAGTTCAAGGCCTGTTGTGGTTTGGTTGTCAGTTAATCCTGAGCAGCCTTCCCCATGCCCTTCATGATTTTATAGACCTCTATCATAGCTTTGAAACATCTGAAGGCGACTTGTACTTTCATACCTTTCATCATCCTTATTGTAATTTTCTTCTAGTTCTATTGTATCTCATTTGAGGGGAGAGAACAACAGCACATAGTTTCCAAGATGTGGGTGAACCTGTGATTTACGCACAGGCACAGCAATGCTGCTTCTTTTATTTTCTTCAGTTCCTTTCCAAATATTTCTGAAGACATAAGAGGCAATACTTCTTTTTTGAAGAACATAATGCTTTGAAGAGTTTGAGTTTGAAGTGCATTGTCTAGTAATCTGTGTGGCAATCGGATTTATTCCTGAACATCTGTTCCATGATAAGGCCATTGCCCTACCTCCCTGCCCCCCCAAAGTTTAAAACTATTTTTAAAATTTTAAACTAATTTTTAAACTTTATTTTATAGGTTTGCAAAGGTGCAGATTAGTGTATCAGCACCTATTATACCATTCCGAGAGACAATAACAAGACCTCCAAAAGTTGATATGGTGAATGAAGAAATAGGAAAACAGCAGAAAGTTGCTGTCATACACCAAACAAAAGAGGACCAAAATAAAATTCCTGAAGGAATTCAGGTCGACTCAGATGGGCTTGTTACAATATCAACTCCAAATAAACAAGCTACCCTCAGCGTAAGAGCAATGCCGCTTCCTGAGGAGGTAACTCGACTTCTTGAAGAAAACAGTGACTTAATTAGAACTATGGAGCAACTGAACACATCTCTGAATGAAGATAAAAAAACCCATGAGATAAATCAGAAGACTCTTGATACGATCAAGGAATTCAAACAAAAGTTGGAGCAAAATCTGCAGGGAAGAAGGTGGAGAAATGCTGTTGATCAGATCTGGTCATTTGGACCACGGAAGTGTGGGCCTAATATTTTGTTATATAATTTTGAGGGCTATAAAAGGTCTGTGTGGCAGTGCCTTGGGAACGCTGTGAAAGAAGTAAGTAAATACAGAGACTTTGACAACAGCATAGTAAGTGGATTTCAGCTGGCTACACTTTCAGGTCCCATGTGTGAAGAACCCCTCATGGGTGTTTGTTTTACAGTGGAAAAATGGGAAATGAATAAAGTTGGAGAGATGCTGTCAACTAGTAGTCAGGATTCAGGGGAATGCGATGCCATAGAACATAAACAAAATGAAGAGACTACTCCCACAAGCAGTTGCACTGATGATGTTTGCAGTACGAATGAACACCAGGACAGCAGTCAAAGTGTTCCAAAATCACCTGAGAAAATTAGTAAACACAAGGGAGAAGTTTTACTTGCAGATTGTTATGGTCCCTTCTCTGGACAACTGATTGCCACCATGAAGGAAGCTTGTCGTTACGCTCTGCAAGCAAAACCACAGAGGCTTATGGCAGCAATGTACACATGTGAAATTATGGCTACTGCAGAAGTTTTAGGTAAGACAGATAAAACAAACCTTTGTCAAGAATTTGCTTTCTGAGTTCCAAGGTGAGGTTTTATAAATTAGACTGAATCAGAAAGTATAACTTGATTAAAAGCTTTGTCAGGCGTTTTTTATAGTTCTCCAGTAGATTTGTACAATGACTCTCTGATGCCTGTAGTATTTATACTACTCTGAACGAAAATTTAGCATTGTTCTTGCTTATCTGAAACATATGCATAAATAGCAATGCTACACGTTTTTGGTAGTGCAAAGTACAAAATGTTGCCTTTTTGTGAAATTTTTGTAATATCAACTTCAGTAAACATGAATACTGGTATTGTGCCTCATAATTAAGCATCAGTTCACCAAGAATGAGGAAACCTATCCTGTTTGTACAATGAGTGCAGAATCTTAGTTAATGCCATTTCAAGAAGTTTTAAGTTAATATAATAATCAATATAGAAGTAAAATCAGGAAAAAGAGAGAATCTGAAATTATTGTTACAGTCCAGTTGGTAGATTTGATTTTTTTTTTTTAATAGTATCTGTATCCTTCTGGTATGCAAGTTGCTCACTTTTTGCAAACCCAGTGCATACCAAATTTGTGTCACTTATATTACCTTACCACTTAACACCTGCTTAAACTTGGTTTTATGACCTACTTACACCACCTCTTAACTTACCCTAACATTTGTTCTTGGAGTTTTCCATGGGAGTTGCTTGCACGCTGAATCTGATCCAATGCACCAAGATTTTCTTTAAAACAGACTTCCACTGCATTTAAGCTATCAGCAAATTTACTTTGACTATACTACTCATGACAGAAATTATAGCATATCCCACATACAATAATTAAAGATTTGGTTATTTGTTGTAAAAATCTCAGCTGTTGTGCACACAAGCATAATAATAGCAGTTCCACAAAACAAATTGGTCTGAAGAGCAAAATTTACAATTGTATATAGTGCAAAGAAATGCCTTTGAATGAGCAATTGTTTTGTACAGATGCATGATCCTGTTCTTTTCTGGACGTACTCTTTAGTAGGCCTGGTAAAAGGTGTCCTGCAGTAAGCTTATTAGCACATTACCTTAAACTACAACTTGCTATGACATAGAACTTCTGCGTTTTTAAACTATCTTTAATTATTTTTTAACATGTAAGAATGCCTGTCAAAATTAGACTTTGCAGTGGTACACATTACTGTCCCAGGAGCACATTAGCACAATACTTCTGAATCTCTACGTCAAGCGATAAGCAAGGTATCAATTTTCAAACCACAAAAACACTGTATAAATTGCTGTTTTCAAAAATGTCCACTACCAAAAAAGCATGATTGTTTGTAGTGATGTAATTAACATGCATCGGCTCATCAGTTGTGCCATAAAACCAAATGGAAACATGGCTTTCTAATGCATATCTCTCTATATTTTTTTTTTAATGAGTGCAATTTAGGACTCAGACATGCAAGCAAATTAGTCCAGTCTAATGAATGTGAGTTGTGTGGTAATAACCATAGACATGCACTTAGTTAATTACAAATTCATGAGTTTCATTTTTATTGTGAAAGTTTAAGCTAATAAAATTTATCCTCATTAGGGGAAGTGAAGAGTCTGCATGCTATCCAGTAAGACTTGGAAGCTGACATGTGATAAACAACTGGCTTTTGTAACTTTAATTCTTTCAGTTGGTCTTCCATATATTGATACCCAGTTAAGTTTAATATATCTTCATATTATCTGGTTGTTTCTAAGATGTTAGCTTCTGAGGAAGCTACTTCTTTTATGTTAGTTGTCTCAGTGTATAAAGGTTTTTCCATCAGACTTTTTTGACAGTGAAAATAAACTGAACTGGAGCTGAGGAGAGGAGTAGGAAGAGAGGAATGCAGAAATGTGTTGCAAGCTTATGCGTGTCCAGTGTAATGGGCCTTGGGTTTAGACTTGGATCCTGCGTACACACGATGTTTCCCAGTAGGTTATACTTTGAGCATCTCATTCTTACAGTTAGTTCACTGGAAAAATCCATTTTAACACACTCCTGCTTTATGGAAGTTCTGTGTAAACTCCCAAAAGCTGAAGAATGTCCTGAACTAGTATCACATGTTTAATTATTATTAGCTTTTGCCTGTTGATATTCCTACCTTTTGAGCTCTTCTTCCCTCCTCTCTCTGTTCCAGAGACTGAAAGCTAGACTGTCTTCATTTTGCTGATGTCAGTGAAACTTAGTTGGGAAAGGACTTTACCGGAGTCTGTTGTAGCTTTTGTTTTGGGATTTTGATAGCAATTCTTACGTCTTTATTTTTTGCAAAATAAGGTTATTAAAATTTTAGATCACAGCATTTTAAGGGGCAATTTACATCAATTCATAGTATTGTCTCTGGCTTAGTTGTGTAAGTGAAAACATGTAGAATCCAAAACAGAAGAGCTCCTCCTTCCCTGTTTGCTAAGTTTATGGTGACCTCTAGGCTCTTGCAAATGGTGATCGTGCTGTCCTTCTACAGTATTTCTTTCCAGTATGAAGCTTCATTTTTTTTAGTGTGCAGGGAATACCAAGATTGTTCAGCATTTTCACTTGACGTACTGAAGTATCCGTCAGTAAAGTGGTGAACAGGACTTAAATATTTTAAGGAGATGGACTTAATACATCTTTAAAGTCAGCCTGTTATGCACAGACTTACTCTGTATGTTGCAGCACCTTGAAGCTGTTTTTGAAGTAGTATGATTTTCAAAATAACTGTTGTAACTGTTTTGAATAGAAAGATCTTATAGTATTTCTTGGTGATTGATGCTGCTAAATCCATTCAACTAATTAGTGTAGAGGTAGAACCAGTATTTCTTCAGTATACTGCAGTCTGCCCATAGTGGTAAAACTGGAGACCTTATATGACTTCTTTGTGATAGCATTAACTGAGACAATACTTTAGAGTGCTTGGATGAAATACATATAGCTAGAAACCATTTAGTAAGCTATAAATTGTCTTCTGGCTTTTATGTTTTCAAAGAATAATCTTAAGTGAATTATGGCCATAAAATATGTGGTGCTTTGTGTTAAATGTTAATCTTACTTACCTCATTAATATGTGTGCAAAGTTTTCTAAGTCCTACTTAAAACCATTAGTAAAATAAATATTTTGAATTGTAACATTAATAACCTATAAAGTGGTTTTGAACTTGCTTGCTTTAACAAATGGCTTTAATATATACTGTGTTGTACATACACAGTATATGTACAGTGACCATGATGTGGTGCTCTTTTGCAATGTGTATGTTTAAGCTTGCATTTTAAAGCAGTAATTGAGTTGTGAGCTGTGCTGAGATATGTCCCTTTCATATCTGAGAATTTTCTGGACTCACTGAAATTTCCAGACTTGAAATTGCTTAGTTATGTTAACAAAGGCTATACATACATGGCAAACTCAGTGACTTATCTTCAGAATGCCTTAATCTTTTTGTGATTTTAAATATAGAATCTTAAGTATTTCCTCATGAGCAATAAGAAGAGTATTGTGCACAGTAAAGGTGAAGTTCAGTCAGAGGAACAGTGACGAGGTCCTGGTAAGGGCACAAGCAGATAAAATTATCAGTCATGGTAGAAAGAACACTTCAACCCACATTTTATTAGAGAACTATAAACTCTGAAATGATTGGTGCTGAACTGATGCTTCATTACCTGCATCGGACAGGAAGATTTAACTGAACTAGCTGTGTGCTTGTGCTAAATTTCCTGAACAGTGACCGGATTCTGTACTTAAAAAATAAAGGCAAATAAACCCACTCCAACATTTCCTCTGGTGTCCCACAAAAGGCTTACAGTATATATGCAAATCAATGTATGTGGCTAGTCTTTAATTATATCTTTCTCTCAAGTCAGAATAGGTGCCATGTATTATGAAGTAATGTATATTTCTGATTATTTCCAGTGAGAGTCAGTTTTGCCCAGATTTTTAAAAGGTAGCAGTACGCATTCATGTTTTTTTCAGTGCAATATAATATAAAATATTTGAACCTCTTAGAAATTGCAATAAACTAGTTCTTCACTACATGGTACTTTTAAAGGTAATTTGTACAGCTCATTCTTACTAACTATTAACACTTGTAAATGAAGATGTGCCTAAAACATTTTTTCAGTGCATGGGTTTTCTTCTGCTTCTATTATCTTGGTCAACACAAATGTATTTGCTAGATTTTGTCTGTAGAACACTTAGCCCATAAGTTTGCAAAAACATTTTAAAAAATTAACTTAATGCCTACTGTAAAGTCAAACATGGGTGTTTTCACAGCTACTTTCATGATATATACACTGTATTTCAATGGATTGAATATTAATTTGGGAAAGAAAAGTAAAAAAAAAATCCGTGACTAACTTAAACCTGAATTAATTAAAAACCTAATTGAACACATTAAACACAATAAATATGTAGTATTTCAGATAAACAAGTTTTCTCTGATTAGAATAGCACTGCAGAATCTGGGACAAGTACCATATAGAAATATGGTGATCTGAAAAAACTTCTAAAGGTAGCTAAGATATGATTCCTGAAACACAGTAATATTTCTTAGTGATGTTTCTCAAATATTTGGTTGTAAGAAATAAAGCAAGTTAGGCACGTAATCTGGCAAACTGCTTTTTAAAAAATAGCCATATGATTGTACAAAATGCACCTAGTGCAAGCGTTATCTAGATCCATACAGTGGTAATGATTTGTTAAATGTTACTCATATAGTTCTGCACATTGTACTGGCAAAATACATTGTTTGTTTGAATTTAATGGGTCCACTTAATTGATCCACTTATAGGGAAGAATTTTAGCCAAAGAAATTATGTATTTTACTTAATGCTGAAGTTTCCTAAATAAATATTTATGTATTTCTCTTCATGACACAGAATATAAATATATTGGTAAGCTCATCAGAATTATGTCTTTGCAGGTCGTGTGTATGCTGTCTTGTCCAAAAGAGAAGGCAGAGTGTTACAAGAGGAGATGAAAGAGGGGACGGATGTGTTTATTATTAAGGCAGTCCTGCCAGTAGCAGAAAGCTTTGGTTTTGCTGATGAAATCAGGAAGAGAACTAGTGGCCTGGCCAGTCCACAGCTGGTGTTCAGCCACTGGGAGGTAAAAATATCTATTCACTCCATCTGTTTTGGTGATCTATTTCCTGTAGATGTGGCAGACTGGAATAATAAGCAGAAAAGGTTAAGTTTTGTTCAAGAGATTTGATTAATTCCTTTTTGAAATGAAGAGGGAAAAAAAAGTAGCTTTATATTAGTCTTATTTGCTTGTATAGATATGATGTTCAGAAATGTATTTATATTTTGTTTAGATGGGATGCTTTTTAGAAAGTAAATAGAAAGTAAGTCCTTCACAAATGATACTGATTCTTCATAAATGTGTTTTCCTGAGTTTTATGTGCCTTTTTCAGTGAGTTCTCTGGTAAACTTGTTTAGGGAGTGGGAAAAAAAAAAAAACCAACACAAAACAACACCAACCTACCACTAATAGAAAATGTAACAACAAATCTAATGCATATGGAAGTTAACCTTTTAGGGGTTAGCAGACACCCAGGTATGTTTTTTGTCCTTATATATTCCAAGTCAACATATTTTCATACTTAAAGGCAGAGGAATAGATTTCATTCTTTCAAAATTAAGTCTGGTGATAATAAGTGGAAGTGTCCTCAATATCATTCCCTTTTGGTCATCTGTGTCATTAAAGAAATGAAGAGGTGAAAGTGAAGGTGTAAAGAAAATCTGCAAGTGGGAAAGCTGATAAGGAGTGTCATCAGCTGACAGTGCACTGTATTTTGTTCCTATGATGTGGATAGTAGATCTTCAAGGAGAAATATAAAAAGCTGTAAATCACAGTTCCTTGTTCAAGACAAACAAGCTCCTCGGAAGACTCCACTGAAGGAGATAAAAATGGGTTCAAGGGCAAGAGTCAGTGGGTATAAGGTTTTCACATTAAATATTTAAAATAACTAAAGTCTAGTGTTTTCTGTTTGGTTGTTTGTTTTTCTTCTTTTTTTTTTTTTTTTTTTTTTAGTCAGGTGTTCTTTTATTTGGTGTTAGGACCATAGAAACTTCTGTAAATGGATTAGAAAGTCTTTTTTTTTGTTTCATCTTCTGATTTATTTTGTGACCTCAAATGTCGAGTCTCTCTGTACAAACAACTACAGATTTTTGAGGTCAGTAATACTCCATGCAGTTGCCAGCTATGGTCTGATTAGCACTGTTTCTCTCTGAAGTATGTGCTGGTTTTTCACGTGGTGTGGATTCTTCCTCATTTCCTGTACCTAAACCGTCCTAGTAGGTAGTAGCTGTTAAATACTTAACTAGCAGTATTTCTTTGTTAGTAATTGTAGCCGCCTCAGGAATTTTATGTGGATGCTAATGGAAAAGGAGGATCTCTGCAAACCAGCCAAGTCGTGTGCTATCAAAAGAGATGGGAATCCTTGAAACAGTACACTTAGAAAAGTATGTTATGTCTTCCTTGGCAATGGTACCTTACTGGTGTTAGAAAATGCAGTGGACCAGGGACTTCTCTCTCCTCCCTCAATATTAATACTGATTCATTTAATCTTCTTGTAACTAAGTTTGACTTCGCAGAGAACTACAGAGGGGAAAAACAGAGCTACACTGAGTGGAAAAAAAAAAAAAAAAAAAGGCACCCTCCCAGATAGTGTATGCACAAAAAAATAGATAAAGCAACAACTTTTTGAGTATAGGGATCTAGGTGTAAGGCAGTACCAGATCAGGTACCTCAAACCAATGAGTGTTGGCAGTATCGCATACAGTAGTTTTGTCAGTTTTGGATGTTCTCATCTGAAGTGCAGCTGGTGGGGGTTTGTGGCTTAACTGGTCTTTTGTCTGAACAGCCTCTGATATCAGTGCCCTAAAGGAATATCAGTCAGAAGGATGTTAATTCCAGCTAACCATTGTTCTGTGCCAGTTTCCTTAGGATTTGTAGCTACTGTGCTCCAACGCTAGGCAAAAACATAACCCCCTTGCCTCTCTGACCTTCCCTTCTATCCCCAAACCTTGGTGTATATGGTCACTCTGTCAGATGTTATGAATTTCACATAAGAAAATGTTCACATGTAATTATAGATAGGCATAGGAGAGGGAGATCTGAAAAACTGGCAACATTTTCTAAAATTGACCCTCAGGAGCGATTATGATTACAGCTAGTATATTAAAATGTAGTGGTAGTAGGAAAAATAATTGTGTAAGCCAGTCACCTTTCCACCTGGCAAATCTGTCGGTGGGGAGGGTTGTTTTTTTTGTCACATTGAAAGTCATGCTCACATATTTTTGTGACAAAATAAGCCTTTTACTAAGCTACTAGCAATGTTGGCTCTGTGCAGCAATGGCAGAAGGGAGTGCATACTACTCTCACATCATCAGCAGAATTGCTAAATAAATACAATTTTCAGAATCTCTACTGGTGGTATGACAGAGAAGCCAGAAAAAATGGTTTTGTGTCTCAGATCACATGAGTAATTTGTAGAGCTTTTCTCTGTTTCTTTTTCTTTCTGTATTCTGCTAAACCCAAAACAAAACCTCCAAATAAATAAAAAACCCTATCAGGTTTCAACAGGTATGACTTTGACAGTGCTACATTACTGATGAATTATAAAGGTGTATGATAAACACCAGCATTTTATTTGAATCCCAATTATTTAACGTATCATTGTGTAAGATAATATGATGTGAACTCTATGTAATCTTACACTATTTTTTCTGTAGTGCTAAAAATGGAAAGGGAGTGCGGTAGCTACTTGGTTTTGTGTTGCATTTCCTATGTTACCAAGTGTATGGGCTGCTTTATTTGCATACTATCCAAACCCTTCCATGACATTCTGAATTAATTCTGTGTTAGTGGTGTTTTCTTGGTATTCTTGGTTCATTAGCTGAGTACCTGGGACATGTATTTCTCTACACAGATTCCTTCTAACATGTTGTTATCCCCATTTTACAGATAGTGAAATAGACACTTTTGGGTATTTTTAAACTTTTAAACACTTAATCTCATGGAAATCACATGCATAAAGTATGTTTAAAGAAATTAGGTTTGAAATTTTTTTTTATTATTCTTATATTTCATTAATATGATTTGTAGACTATAAACACAGGAAGGTCAATGATAGAGCCTACATTTAAATGGAGCCATTTTGGTCTCTGTGGAAATGAAATTACCATATTTTTTTTTCTTCAGTTAATGAATGTATTTTGTATAGTTGAGATTGCTCCAGCCCCAGGGGATGGAGCAATACACGTATCGAGGTCTATCTTGTCAGATACTCCTTTTTTATTCATTTCTTCTGTCATGCTTATACAATTTATTCCTGCCTGTAGAGGACAGCACCAAATAACCATTAGTGGGAGCTTTCAGTTTGGTCCCAGTTTAAACAAGTTAATTTTAAAAGTTAGTCAAGTATTTTCCTTTATGATATCCCTAGATAAATGTTAAGCATATTGGGTTTACTTGGCAATATTTTCTTAGATTTCACTAAACTTTCTTCTGAATTCTTAGTTTAAAAATATATAACTTGGTGATCATTATGAACTTCTTGTATTTTTTTTAATCCTTGAATTAATAATACACCTTCAATTAGTGTATAATTTTGCCTGAGCCTGTTTCCTTTCTTCTCTCTTGATTCTTTGCAGTTACATCTTTCACTCAGTCATGTCATTTTATCTTAATCATAAGGTTCTTTGAACAAGATGATATTTGTGATTGCACAATGCTTAGAATAATGGAGCTCTAATACCATTTGGGAATTCTGTGTTATAGTAAAAAAATAATGCACGTGGCTCTATTCAGATGCTGACTGAATTCTCAGCAAGTGTGGAAATTGTCAAAGACATCTAGTTGTAAAGTTGTGAAATGTATAGTATTCCCGTTAACTCACATCTTTTAAATTGAATAATGATTGGCTATTAGACACACTTTTATTCGGGGGGGGGGGGGGGGGGGGGCACGGGCAAATTGTAAACACATGTTTAATCTGAATTCTTTTTCAGTATCTCTTTAAGTAGAATACTGTCTAGAATGTGCTTTAGGGCTCTAGAGAAAGGTAAGAGAAGGACTGCATGTAATAAGTGGTAAGAATATGAGGCATTCTGAATCTAGAAGTTTTAGATTCTGAATTTTAATTCATTCCTTCCGAATTTGAAGTCACTTTACAACTCAGAAGATGAGAGCTTAATATAGAAGTTGCTGGATGAGATCGTTAGGCCTGCATTAAACAGGAAGCAGACTAAGGTAATGAGAGACTAAGAATCTGTGAATCTAGACTAGGTTTGAACTGTAACTTTATATACATCATTGTGCCAGTGACAGTTTAGGCATGTAAATGAATTCTAGGGGTAACCTGGAGCCTTTCAAATATGATGTCTTGGTTTCGGCTGGGATAGAGTTAATTTTCTTCGTAGTAGCTGGTATAGTGCTATGTTTTGGATTTAGTATGTGGATAATGTTGATAACACACTGGTGTTTTAGTTGTTGCTAAGTAGTGCTTACACTAAATCATGGCCTTTTCAGCTTCTTATGCTCTGCTGACTGAGAAGGCTGGAGGTGCACAAGAGGCTGGGAGGGGGCACAGCCAGGGGGGCTGACCCAAACTGGCCGAAGGGATGCTCCATACCATAGGATGTCTTGCTCAGCAGATAACCTAGGGGAAAGCTGGCTGGGGGCCACTGCTCGGGGACGGGCTGGGCGTCGGTCAGTGGGTGGTGAGCAGTTGCATCGTGCATCACTTGCTTTGTGTGTTCTTTTATTATTATTATTACTATTTTTACTACTATTTTATTTCAATTATTAAACTGTTCTTACCTCAACCCACTATTTTTCTCACTTTTACGCTTCCGATTCTCCCCCATCCCACCAGGGAGAGGGGAGTGAGTGAGCAGCTGTGTGGTGCTCAGTTGCTAACTGGGGTTAAACCACGCCATATGAAAAGCTCATTGTATTGGCCAGGACATCTGAAGCTAATTAAAATAGTAAATAAAAGTGGTAGTGGTGTGGCTTTAATTTTCCCTCTCAATATAGGTTTCTTAAGTGATAGGAAAAAATGCAACAGTAGAGCCACATGTCTCCTTCCTTTCTTTCCAATTCCCAAATTCCTGTTTGTAGCTACTGACTGAAGTCAAAGCTAAACCTCAGCTGTCACTGATTGACACACAAGCAAGGATGATGCTCTTGAGCCAAAATAAACTTGTATGAGTTTATTTTATAACTAAATGTATAAATGTTCGTTATTACAATATTTATTGGGAGAGGAGTTCTCATATCTGACTTCAGTCATTTTAAGGCCTTGGCTGTCCCCTTAATATATTGTGAATGGGATCTCTGAACTGTGAAATGCTTTTGGACATTCGTTTTACTTTGTACGGAATCTACACTCCTAATACATCTCTGTAGGTTAAACGTCTACAGTTTGACTGCATGTTATTCTGTATCCCCTTAAACCTCCTGTCTCTGAAAGAAAATGAAAAGTTACGAATCTGATACTTTTTTGGATTTTTGAAGCTTTTGCAAGATGGCTATGGATACGAAATAAGTGAACTTTTCTGTTGGGCTTAGAACTTCCATCTCTCTTGCTTGGTCTCTTTTTTTTTTTTTTTTTTTTAAATTGTGTCTTTGCAAAACCTTGTAAGTTACAGTCAAGAGCTGTTGAGAGAAAATAGTTCTAAGGAATACAGAGAGAAGTAGAATTGGGAGATTTTTTTCAAGTTAGTTATGAAGAGAGCAATCTGTTTTCACGCTTTCTTTTAAATGCCTCTATAAAAATATATATAATAATCTTGAGAAGAAGATATATTGTGTTTATTTGTTTGATACATAAATTGGTCTGTAGTGATGCAAAGTAGCTGCATTCTGTGAAGCCAAGATTTGACTACAAGGTAGCCGAACAATTGGTAAAAAGGGAGGCTGAAAATTAGTTGTTGGTTTTTTTTTCTTTCAGGATGTGATATAGAGATTAGCTATTTATGAAATAGGCAAGCTGGTACACAGAGTATTTGGTACAATGTGAAAGTTTGTGTTTTAACAAAATAACTGTGACTTGTTTTTATTTTGAGAACATCCGTGTGTAGGTGCTTCTGTAAAATTCTTTAGCATATTGTAGATATTTCTCCTCCCACCCTCTGCTGCTTAATCCTCATCCCCAGCATGATGTTTTGTGCAAGTGTTTCAGGTGCTCAGCACTTCCCACAGTCGCTCAGTACTCCTAAGCAGGAAAGGAGGCGATACCTGCTTTCCACTAGGATGGAATGGGTGCAGCTAAATGGAGGAGCTGAATTTGCAGAAAGAATATTATCTTCCTTTCTGAATAGGAAGCATTTGGGGCCTGTAAAGGCTTACAAAGGAATAAGGATACCTGTTACGAAAGGGTTTTTCACTGAATAAAACCAGTAAGACCCCATAGTTGGTTAAACAACAACCAAGAAAAGACTCAAACTTGTAGAATCTTTCCTTGAGATTTTAAGTTGTGGTTTCTTTCAAGGACAGGCTGAGATCCTGGCTACTTTGAAAGCAGAATGGCAAAATTAGTAATAAGTTTTCACCTATTCTTGAATTGTATATTGCTGAGTGAAAGTATTTCAACACTGTGGTACAGAATCAGTTCAAAAACAGTATTCAGACTGCTCTGCGTTACAGGTTATGGCGGCTCCTAGTCATATGCTAGCATCATGGCGTTTTACCTGGGGTTGATGGAAAGCAACTGTTGATGTGGAGATTGCTTTTGAAGTTGCCAAATGTCATCTTGCAACACCGCTCTAGGATCTATAAGTTCTTTCACATGGAAGTAAAGAATGAGTTGGAAACCTACCCGTCTGTACAGGCACTGTCACGGTATGTGTTAGGCAGTAGTGCGCTGCTGCGCTGCCAGCACTGCTTTCCTGACTCTGTGGCTGCTTGGGTTAAGTACAGGAGTCGGCCAGTCACTTGCGGACCTCTGCATTACCCTGTGTGTGATACTCAAGGAAGGCCTTACTTACTGAGATAATGGGTCTTTCTGGATCTGAGGTCACAGGAGGAGTGCAGTCAAGAAATTAGCCTCTATCCACTTTTGAGATTGTCATCTCCTCCCTGCCCCTGCTCTGCATCCCAGAGATGTACAAGGCCCTGTTCAGAGCCCACCCCAGTCCACCTGACCTCAGTCTTACTGAGTACCCTGCCTGGTGTTCTCTGTTCTGGAAGCACACTGCCAGTATCCAAATGGCCTTGCACTGTTTGGTTATGCTCAGTGCAGAAGCGCTTTTACAGCATTACCCAGCATATTACTGAAAACCCAGCAGATAAGTTTTTCGGGGTCACGTTTCACATAAACCTCTGCAAAGTTCTGTCATTTTACCTGAAAGGTAGAGGTAATTTCCGTTTGACAGGGCTGCTTCAGACATCCAAGACATGCATATCAGCTGTACCCTTTTAGTTGCATAGTCTGTTGTTACTAAGTGATGGGCACCATTTGAACTGTGAATGTTCTTCAAGTATCTTTCTAGCATCGTTTTTTCTAAGGCAGAAAGGATTCTGATATGCTGAAGCCTGTATCATCTTTGAAATTGTGCATAATGGTTCTTTTGAAATTTATTTTGAAAAAAAAGCTTCTGGCATAATGTTTTTCCTGGCATGCTAAGGGCTGCCTCTGGTAGTGCCCAATCACACTGAATTTAGCGGTTCTTGGGATTTCTTATTAAGCAGTTCACAAAGGCCATAATGTTGCTTGCTGGTCTCAAAATCTTCATTGGACAGCGTAAGACTGCTCTTTCTATTCATGGTCCAACTAAAGCATTTTCCCCACTGATGATATTTGGCTCAAAAGACATTTTCTGTCCTCACCAGGCAGTAAGGACCAGTAGGGGAAATGCTACTAGGAACATGGCTGTGTTCCCAGATCTGCCTGACCTTTTGGATGAACTAGGCAGATCCCTTCTGTTTGCTTTTTATGCTTCTCTCAACCTTGTTTTGCATAATCAGGCTGCCTTAGGCAGAGACTGTTTCATACCATCGTTTGGTGAAACACACTAGACAATGGGACCCAGATCACTGTTGGAGCCATCTGGGTGCCACTGAAATGCAAATAATAAATCATCTCCAAATTAAGACTTAAAATTCCAAGTTCTCTTGAATTATAAGTGATCTGTTCTAACTCAAATCTTACTGAAAAGTTTGATTAGCTTACATAATCATTTGCAGAATTTAGTACACACTGTATTGTCTTTCAGTATTAATATAGTACGCTCATAGTATTTGTATTTTTATGTATTTTAGATGTATTTTTATTACAGGTATTCGGATTATGTCTCTGATAAAGATACAGGCATTTATTGTTTGAATAATTAATGTGTAGGTTAGGCTAAGAGAAAACAACAGCTGCTTTGCCTGTGCTACTCTGCATGCTGTTACTAAACAAGTCTTATGAGACTTCATTGTTTGGGTGTGTTGGTTTGAATAGTTGTGATATTTAATGAAACATCTTGCTTTAGAATGATTTCTTTTTCTCAAGAATACCCTTGCACTTACAGTATTTAAAGTAATCTATTCACTTCTTTTCAAATACCTAATCCCAGTTGACTTCATTATGAACACTGTTTTATTTATACCTAGAGTGGGCTCGTAGTTCTGCAGTGAGCTATGGAACACGCTCTTCAGCATGGATTTGACTGGTTTTTTTCTTTTAAGTATAATGGGATTCTAGTGATTTGCTTATAGTCATACTTCAAACAAATTATATCACACAGGACTTTTATAAAGTAGATCAATGAAGATATTGTTAAACAATACTATTAAGGAACATTTCCATCACTTAAGAATTGCATTTGCAATAACAGATTTAAGAATTCTATCAGCTGCTGTGCACTAATTCATTTTACTGTGTTGCATTTTATATGGCTGCATTTAGAGAAAATACTTGTTCTCTAATAAATTAAATGCTAGTCCAGTGATCCACTGCAGAAATCTTGATTTATAATTCACTTTTTAAAAGAAACTGTTTTCAGAAGAGCCTTGCAGATGTAGTGTAGAAATATTCGGTTGTGTTAACTAGGAAGCAGTGGCTGTCTTGCTGCTGTGTCATGGACACTTTGGAGGAGTAGTCATGGGTTCATTCTGGGCTGTTTGCAGTTAAGGCTACTGTTGTCCCCATCACATTATTCTGGTGTTGAATAATAAATAAGCATAGGCTGTGGCTAGTTTATGCTGTTATAAGGAAAAATTCGCAAGTCCTAACAAATGTTCCTGAAGAAAAGATACGCTGAATTTTCTAGTTGTCAAATCACACACAGTATGGTGGTATTTTAAAATATACTTTACCATAATGTTTGTATCATCATGTCATTGGTTTTACAGTGTCTTTCTCCTAATATTGGTTCCTCTTGACATCTGCTAAACTTGGGGTATAAACAGTTTGGCCGTGATAATTTTCTTGTCACCCCTGCTCAGTGGTTCCCAGGCACACATGGCACACAGGCAGAATGAGAGAAAGGTGGACTAAAGACCTCTGATAGAAGGGTAACTGAATTGCTTGAGTCACTTAAAGATTTTCAGCTCTGAAAGGCATGATATTTTGAATTGCTGGTTCTATTTTGATTAAAGTTTTTGTTTAGGAGTGTAACTTTTTGAAAAGCACTGTTAAGATACTATCACATTTCTGTTTTTAAAATGAATCTTAGGCTATGTATTTTAGGTTTGTACTGAAAAATTAGTATGTGGAAATATCTAAATAATTTTAAATTAAAAGCAACAAGCAACATAGAATAAATAATGCTTATGGGTGTGTTTTCTGCTTTGATCCTGTGGGTTTTCCAGGATCCACAGTAAATGCCCTCTGTTAAATGGCTACATCATATTCCAGAAGGATTGGTCCATTTAGAATCTAATTAATCATTTAGTACTTCATCCAGACAAAAATTCAATTTCTGTCACAGATTCCAGGAGTCATTCCTGTGCGGTTCCCATGAATACAAACAATTGCTGAGGCTCTAAAAAGCTTCTCAACTCTGATTCCAGGAAACCCAGGCTCACCATTCTGACAGCTACTATTGTAAGCAAATTCATGATAATGCTTTTGGACCATTGTACAGAAAAGTTTTTTTCCTTTTGCTTGCTTGCACTGTATTCGCAGAGTATGGGGAATGATGGATGCTACTTGCTATATGCATTTGCTTTGATTCATTAATATGATGTGAATAGAAGAGGGACACTCTAGTCTGTGCCCTCACCTTCACTTACGGAATCAGAACTTTGAAAAAAGAAAACTTCTTGTATTTTGTATCGCTGTGTCAGTAACACCTCTGTGTAGTTATATTAGGGTTACGTTAACATGACTATTTGCTGACTTCTTAAAGGAGATGCCCCAAGTTCCAGCTGACTCAGTAGATCTGGCTTGCTCTTTCTCATTACTTACCATGGTGTGGTAATTCAAATAGTGTGTTCTAGTTAACCTTATCTTTTGCAGTGTGTCCACACCATTCGGACAGGTATGATACTCTAACAGAAATTTTCAAATGTCACCCTAACTTGCTCTAGAAGCAGTATGTAGTGCCTGAATTATTTAGATGGGTTGAGAAGCAAAGCTAGCACCTGTGGGTACTGAAGTGGCTTTTGAAACCTAATTTATGTCTCTTTACAGTGCTACTCTGCATCATGTAGCAGTACAAGGTTCACTCAGGATTTTGTAGCCCTGTGCTGCAGTAAGTTTGCAGGTTTATCCTTGCTGGCTACTAAATAGTACATACATTCGAGCCTCCTGTTATGTTGGCTTTCCTGACAGCTAGAGATACCTGTTGAAGCATAAAGAATTATCATCAGTGGAAAAAGTGTCCAGTGCAAAACTTCAATTAACATTAGCAGAACAAGTCTTTCATAAATTATTGAAAGAGCTGGTCTGTCAAACGTGGGAATTTTCTTAAGCATCCATCACTACAGTATTGTCGTGGTTTAACCCCAGCTGACAACTAAGCACCACCCAGCCGCTCACTCACTCCCCGCCTCTGGGATGGGGGAGAGAATCGGAAGGTTAAAAGTGAGAAAACTCATGGGCTGAGCTAAAGACAGTTCAATAGGTAAAGCAAAAGCCACACACGCAAGCAAAGCAAAGCAAGGAATTCGTTCACTGCTTCCCATGGGCAGGCAGGTGTTCAGCCACCTCCAGGAAAGCGGGGCTCCATCACGCGTAACGGTTACTTGGGAAGGCAAACGCCATCACTCCAACGTCCCCCCTTCCTTCTTCTTCCCCCAGCTTTATACGCCGAGCACGAGGTCACAGGGCGTGGGACATCCCTTGGGTCAGCTGGGGTCAGCTGTCCCGGCTGTGTCCCCTCCCCACTCCCTGTGCGCCCCCAGCCCACTCGCGGGTGGGGTGGGGTGAGAAGCAGAAAAGGCCTTGACTCTGTGTAAGCGCTGCTCAGCAGGAGCTAAACCATCCCTGTGTTATCAACACTGTTGTCAGCACAAATCCACAACACAGCCCCATGCTAGCTACTGTGTAGGAAATTAACTCTATCCCAGCCAAACCAGCACAAGTATCTAAATACTTACAGGTAGATTAGATCTGTAAGTTCAAGTTTGTATACTTTTGGACTTCTCTGTTGTATTCATTCTTCAAGAACCACTGTTTCACTGTTTCTCTCTGGGCATAACTTCTGGGTGTTAGATTTCTTGCTAATGTAAAAAAAACTTCATCAAAGGGGATAGTAACAGCCTTTTAAGTTATCATAGTTTGTAGCTCTATAATCTCCCTTAGCAGTACGGTCTGGAGCAAATCCATTGAGCATGAATAACCTTTTCTTATTCATGTGTTCTTGGACTTTTAAATTTTTGTTTGTTCAGCTCTTTAGACAGATCATGAACGGGGAAGTCCCTGGTGTTTTTCCATCATTAAGATGTTCAGTATGAACATCACTACAACTTCAGCAAGTCAACATGCAAATTTTGCCCAAAAGTTGGAAAAACCTCAGTAGTCTTCATTGTCCCTTTTCTTTATTTCTAATGCATAAGATAATGGTAAAACTTTCAAGCTCTCCAAGAGTGGGGACCATTCTTTTTTCATTAATGTAAGCTGTCAAGGAATCACCTTTAAGTTTCTAGGCATTGTAAGGCCCTGTACAAGACATCAGAATGGGTATGACTCAGGCAGACTCTTCTATGGTTAGACAATCCTTACTTTTATGTTAAAAATAAATGTAGAAACATTTGGAAAGCTAAGTTTCATACTGTTTATTTCTGAGCTCCGCTTGATTTTTGATTTTCAGCCAGACAACCCGATGCGTAGTCATTTCCCACCTAAATAATTGAGATCGGCTGTCACTTTCAGCAGATGTGTAATATTCCACTTAATTTACCAGGACTATGTATATACTTAACTGTAACAAAGTAGAACTATTTTTGTTGGTTTAGGGGCTTAACATACTATTTTGCAGGATTAAACCTACAATGTTACCTAATACAAAATAGCCAACTTCTGCCGTAGTAATTTTCCTAACTCCCCATAAAGTGTAATTTGCTTGATTGTGTTAGGTGTTATTTAACATGAGGTATTAAATTAGGACTTTACAGCTGTTGATGTTTCTGGGGAAAATTATCCCCCTTAAGTCATCATTTTTTAATTCCTATTCTTGCTAGTTTGTGTAACTTAAGCTATAAGAAATTTTTCTTGGTTTGAAATATCGTGTGGTAATTAAAAGTATTTGTCAGAAGAAGTCGCCTGTAACACTAGAAAAGGTTTATAACAGTAAGCTAAAATTGGTAGTTTAGGGAAGTTTGTTCCCTCCTTGTCAGCTGTTAGTGCTAATATTATATATTTCAGAAATTATTAGAGTGATGTCCTCAATTATTGTCATAACTATTATGATTCTTACAGTAACTAATACTTGTCCGTTCTCCTTTTTCCATGAGGATTTTGTTTAAGAAATGGATGCAGTATTACCTTCGTTTTTTTAGTAAAAATATATTACTTGTTACTGCATCGTATGAGGAAAATCTACAATCATTTAAGTGAAATAAGTATTTCTGAAATTTGTAACAGAACCTGGGTAACATAATATGGTTAATTTTATCACTTCTTAATGCTCATGTTTAGCATCCTTGGAAGGTGATCTTGTTGTTTTTCACGAAGTTCCTTCATGCTCATTAACTACAGTATTTTGTTCTCTGTTTTATAGTTAATTGTCCACTAATGGGAAGGAAGGTTAAATCTCAGGACTATGACTCTATACAATTTTGGTTGGTCACCCAGACATCAGCTCACTAGGGAGCATTTCCCAGATTTGATCACACATAAGTGCTATATGAGCTTAAGACTTGATGATCACTCGTAATGATTTAAGAGTAATTTCTGGTGCCTGCAACAGTTTAACATAGGAGTAGAACTGAGGTGGATTCTTAGGAGCTTAGAACTGAAAAGGGGGGTCCTCCTTTTTCTTTCGGTCTTAAAACATTTACTTGGAAACCTAAAACTTCTTAAAGTAATATGAGAGTCACTAACAGTAACAGAATAATTTGTTATCTTTGGCTAGCTAATTAAGCATTAAGCCTAAAATTTGTGTGAAATCTATGTAGTCTTTTTAGACTTTCTTGGGGAGCTAAAAATGTTGTAGCTTTGCTGTGCAGGATGAAATGAGGAAAGGTTTTAAAGACTTGTAAGATAACTGCATCTTTGGCATCCTCTCTATGGTAGTCTGAGAAGTGCGGGGTATATAGGATGAACTGGGGATAAAGACATGTCCAGTTATTCTCTGATCATGTTAGATCTGAAATCTCTTCTAGAGGAGGGCCCCTGAGATATTAAGCTGCAAGAACAGCTCTACTAAATATGTTAGCACCAGAAACAATGATTTTTAAACCATCTGTCCAACTCATAGGGATTGAAGAACACAAGGCACAGAAATGAGCAGAAACCTTCAGTTCTTATAAATTCTGATCAAATCATAGTGTGATAATATTCTAAATAAGGAATTCCTTCTTGAAAACTGAGAATTTTCTGAATGTTATTTGGCATTGTTTGCTTTAAAAAAAAAAATTCGTATGCAGATAAGTGCAACTGAATTTGAAAAGCTATTGTGGGCTTCTTATGGCAAATGCTACCTCGTGTATCTTAACTCTTGTTTTCTGCTTAAATAGCTAATTGCAGGCTTTCCAGAAACCTCTGTCTGCTCTACTTGCATATTGCTCTACTTCAGAGATTGATTACCTGAAATGTACTAATAAACCTTTACAGTACTTAACTTTTTTTTTTTTTTCCTTTTTATAGATCATTTCAAGTGACCCGTTCTGGGTACCAACCACTGAGGAAGAATATTTGCACTTTGGAGAAAAGGCAGACTCAGAGAACCAGGCCCGCAAGTACATGAATGCAGTAAGAAAGCGAAAGGGACTTTATGTAGAAGAAAAAATTGTGGAGCATGCTGAAAAGCAAAGAACTCTCAGTAGAAATAAGTAGCTGTGTCTGCTTCCTTTCTCTCCTGACTCAGCTAAGTGCAGGTGGATTATTTTCTATGCAGCAGATTCACAATTTCATCTGGACTTTGTTCTTTGACACCACTTTTCTTATATGCTATAATGTCTGTGGCTTATGTTTTAATAAACTTAAGCCTTTCCAACTTTTATACAGAGAAAATAGTTTATTTATTTAAATAAAATATAGGCATATTCATTGCAATCGGTCTCAATTTTTAAAACTGCCCTATTGAATTTTCTCTCACAGGATTAGGAATTCCTAATTTAATTTGTTTCTTTCTGATTTATCAGATGTAATTACAGTTAGAGCTGGTTAGCTAGTTTGTTGCAAATAAACTATGCACTGAATTTAGCTCCTTAATGTTTTTGACTCTGTTTTTAAAAATTATTTTAATTTCTGTAATGTATTTGTTCCTCACCAGTACTTTCCATAGTTACCTATATGCAAATAGATGTAAACCTATTAGGATTTGCTAAACTATTTGTTTTACTCTGTTCCTCATGTAAACAGTCATTTAAATCAGTAATGTATCTTCTTTAAATCAGAGGGCAAAAATAGCACATATGGAAGACTGAGCACTGCAAACCAAGCAAGATTTCTTTTTTCCCCTCCTTAGAACACGTCTTATTAAAAAGATCATATGATTATCCTAAGCTGGGAGCTGCCGTCTCTGAACTAGGCACGCAGCTACCTCTGCCAGTCCTGTGTGAGTGTTTACAGACTCTTGCAGAAATTTCTACCCATTCAGCCTGTTGTCTTGAATTCAGCGAAGGGAAACACTTGCAAAAATATACAAAATGTCTTGCTGTTTGCAGGTGTCTAGGATGCAGAAGGCTCCAAAGTGATTCAGACCAAGACTAACAGGAAAAAAAGTCCTCACAGGGTGTAAGTTTTAGTTAAGAAAAATGGAAACCTTGGGTAGAAGTGAAACATGATGCATGAATTATCTTCTCATTTGGCTGCTCAGATTTGTAAAGGGAAAGGACGAGAATTCTAGAAGGTTAAGACTGAATAGATAGGTGTCCTTGAAGAGTTTCTGATATTTAATTAAATGAATGGGAAATAAGTCCTTAAATCTTGTGCCAACTGACTTTCTGCTAACTCTTGTCTTTGCTAATTGCAAAGAGTTCTGTTTCAGATAACCATGCAAATGGGTTGTCCTTTTCTTTCCAGAATATAACTATTTCTTTAATTTGTGGTTGCCTTGTACTCCTTTAGCACCTACTTGGTCTTTCTGAATAAATATTCTGTGTGTGTCAATTAATGCAGTAGGCAGAATTTACTCATATCGGTTTTGCTTCTTATGGGGAAAAAACTGTTAACTTGTTTCACAAGTAGAATGATTTTGAATGCTTAACTTTTTTTTTAAATAGCAGCCTTTTCTTTTCCAGTTTGTTTGCTTTCATTATGGAAATGTTTCCTTTTAAGATTGTATTTATGAATTATTCAAGCAAATGAAATATTTGCCTTCCTTAGAAGGTTGTTCCATAAATTGCTGCTGTTCTGCAAGGGGTGTCTGTCCAGCAGCCCTATTAGAGCTTGTACAAACATACTTAGGTAGTTTGGGCCCTGTCAGCTGGTATAGCCATGGAAGGTATGGTAGCTTACTGCAGCCTGCAAAAACCAGTCAAGACATAAATGTTTGTAATGAGGTCTTGGCTAATACAGCTACTCTGCTAGCTGAATGCAAGAGTTAGGGATGCCTGGCCTGCAGTCACAAAGGTGCTTGAATAGGTGACGTAGAGATGGACAGATTGGTCATTGTTATGACTGCATAATTGTTAACTGTAATCTACTATACTTGAGTAAGCAGAAGGAGCATTAACATAGGTTTAAGAAGATTTAACAATAGCATTCATATTTTGTTATGGTGTATTTTTGGATTGCATCTCAAACAGGATAAAGACGATAATTAATTCAGGATGTTGCAACACTATTATTTGTAAAGAGCAAAAACTCCACTAACTAGCAGAAGAAAATCAGACCAACCTCCAAGAAGTGCTAGCAGCAATATTTGAGATCTGTTTTCTTTAGTAACTGCTAACTAGCGGGAAGAGAATCTTAACTGCTTATGTGCCATGAATCTCTAACCATTTTTCTCTGGATTATTCAAAAAGTAACTTGATGTGGCTGTTTTTCCCGAGCTTTGTTACACATACATAACGATATGACATAATTTTGGAAAATCTCTGCAAAGCGGGATAAATAACTTGCTGATGGAGCAAGCCATGGAAAGATTTAATTGAGAGCTAGCCATTATATAATTTCATCTTCCATTACCAGCTTTATTGCTAAATATAATACATATTTAAAATAAGCATACACAGCTTTTAAAATATTTTATATGTGTAAATGTTCAGTACACTTTTAACTTTCTAAAAGCTACGCGGTCAATTGATGTGATTTGGCTCTACTGGCTTTAGTAGAATCAAGGCTCCTTACAGTTGATAATGTATAAAAACAACAGTCACCTTCTGTGTGGTAATATTTATTAGAGAATGATAACTATTCACTGGGCAAGCCATATGATAATCCAATGATTCCATGTTGTAGAAAGAAAAAACAAAAATAGGAGCTAGATTTCCCCAGAGAATAAAGACCAAGCAGTGGCCAGCAAGCCCCTTTCTCTTGTCTCTGGCCACACTTCTTGTATCTTCTGGCTTCAAAAATCTTTCATTTTCTCAAGCACTAGTAATCTTCGGTGATTCACCATTTTTTCCACATTTTTTTTCTTTCTTTCAACAAACTTCACTGACATCTTAAAGCAGGAATCCAAAAGAGAAATCAAAGTAGAAATGGAATCTGCTGTATTTTCTTTCCTACCCCTCTTTCCATGTTAATTTAGGGCTTCAGCTGCAGCCTCAATATTACAATCGATGAGGACAGAGACACCAAAGAAATGCAATATTTCTGTACCAAAACATTTAGTTCCCAGATTAGGTGTGAATACAATCTTTTGACTTCCTACTAACTTTAGGAACTAATTCTTCTTGTTTGAGACACTAATATTTGGAAGCTTATTCTGTGGAAAATAGAGTGTGTCACTTCTTCATAAAGTCAGCTGCTGTGCTAACAAGAAGAGAGAAACATGCAACATTTGAACTGTACACTGTACTTCTGATAAAAGACCATTTAGAGCATGGAAGAGTAGCTTTGGCTGTAAGTGATTTTGGAGTGCTTTATTAGATTGAATACTTACTCTGATAGCAGAGGGGTCCTGGCAAAATTCTTGGACTCCAAATGGCCATTGTTTTGAGTTGAAACTACTCTTTAACAATTTGGGGTTGGTTAAGCAATCACAAAAATGTCCTTTACATTTCTCGCAGTCCATGGTAGAACCCTCTGCTTTTCTGTGCATGGTGTTGGGTTATCAATATATGGAGAAAGCCATAATAAGTCCACAGGAAAGTTGTGAGCAGAACAGTTCAAGTACATTGCAATCTTCTTGAGTAGTCCTTCCAATAGCATAAGAGGGGAGAAGTGGGTCAAGTCAGGCATTGCAACAGATGACAAATAAGCAACAAGATTCCTCTCATGAAAAGCTGCGGGCAGGAAAATTCTTTAATGCTACTTGAGGAATCTTTAGTTGATCTTTCAGACAGACAGATTAAAAGGGAACCTTAAACTAATGAGTTTGGTACAGCTAGGCCTGGCATATTGCCATGCCTGAGAAAAATTATGTTTTTGTAGGTGCAAGGAGTAACCTGTTTGTGCAACTACTAGAGACCCAGGAGGATGAAAGAACCTCAGCTTTTGCTAAGTGCTTGCTTGTTCTTTGTTTCTACAGACTGGGTGAGGGGAATAAATGTCTCCAGTATAATTGAGAAACTGTTTGCACAGGAGGTAAATACACTGTACTTGGTAATTCTGGGAGTACAACAGCACTCTTGATTAGAGAGGTATTCCTCAAATATATTCTGAAACTTTTTTCACTTATAAACCTAGTGCCAGACAAGTACCATTTACAGATGAGACAACTTGAAGAACAGAACCTTGCAGATCTTCCACAGTGTGAACTGGCAGCAGAACTCGAACTGAGAATTCAGGTGACTTTTCTCCTGGCCTTGATCATATCAGCCTAAATTCTTTGGGCGAGGTATCTTGAGGTTTCGCTTCTTCTATTAGGGTTTCTCCTTTCTAACTTTAGTTTGGTTCAAAACGCTGTGTAGACTTTTCTGTGCTTCTTCCTAGTTTCCTTTGGAAGCAGAAATAGAAGAGCATGTGGAGGAGAGGATGTGAATGAGCTGGATTATTTTGTCAGCACCATTTTTTTTTTTAATGCTTGGTTTGAATTCTCACACAGCTTCTGATTCATTTTGGTTCTTGTGCATACCAGACTGCCTGTGAAAACTCAAGAGTTGAAACTAGGCAAGGGAGTATAGTTTTCTTTGTTGCATCACGTATAGGATAAGGACAGTCAAGAAAATAGTGATAAGGTCTTTTTAGTACCTGTTGTGATGTTGACACATAATCCTTTGGTATTCATAAAAATGTTCTGAAATCTTTCCCTGGAGGGTGTTAAATGCTAATAATTTTTTTTTACTGCTTACTACTAGATCCCCACTTACAGGATGCCTATGAGAAATTTCCATCAACTGACATTACTTCTGATACATAAAATCCATGGAAATGAAACCAATTCTGAAACATGATTTTTAAAGATCAAATATTTACATAAAATTTCCAGGTAGTAAATGTTCTCTTAATACTGTAATTTCCGGGGGGTTGCTTTGTCATTATTCTCTTATTTTGACTATAGCTAAACTTTTCTATGTATCTAAAAGCATTTTAATGAAATTTGTGTATAATATATGTTATCATTTACAGGAAAAGTGACCTGAAAACAAATGTTTTAAGTGAAGAAGTATTTTAAAATGTACACATGGATGCACCAAAGCTTTCAATTTCAGACAGGAATATTTTCTTCCTGTATTTCCTCCCCCCCATCCCAATACAAATCTTTTTAGAATATGCAGAAAGCCCAGTAAATACCCATTCTTGTTTGAAACAGCTTTTTTATTTTTATTTTTTATTTTTTGAACTTCAAGCTTACAATTGAATTCTTCGGGTTCACTTATGACATCTCAGCTGTGACTGAGGGGTATAAGACACAAACATCCATGTTTGTCTCATCACCAGGCACAAGGTGTTCTTAGGAAAAGCTGATGCCATTTCCACAGCCGTAACTCAAGCTTCTTGGGGCATTTTCTGCAGAGTGGGATCGAAAGAAGTTGGGGGGAGGTTGGCAGAATGTGGAGTAGAATCTCTTATTTTAAACCATGCATAGATATGTCTGTAAAATGATAAAAAGTGCGTAGGTTTCTTATTGTGCTATTCTTCACCAGTTTGCAGTTTTACTCCTCAAATTTGCAGTATCTGTGATTTTCTTCTTCAGTACAGACCTGAGAAGGAAAATACTTAGAGTGCTAACGTGAGATGTCTGTGTAGGCCTGATTGATTTTACTGCTGCTTAGACAAATAGTTTACATGCAAGATAAAACATTTGCATGTAAATACCATTTTGATTTAGCAGTATTTCTGAATTTTGGTCTCTTATCTACTTGATGTGGCTTAGTCATATCCTCTATTGTGAGTGTGTGCTTTTTGACTTGTTTTGTGCTAGTTTGGATCTACTGAAAAGTAGATAAGATAAAAATTAATATTGATTTTTATAGCTTCTATTAATAAACTGAACTGAAAAGTTTGGGGGGTATTGGTCTTTTACAGCTGTATCATTCCATGATTATAAAACTCCTGCAAACCATGACTAACAGGAAGAGAAAATAGATACCATGAAGTAGTGTTGTTTGGGCTGTTTGGCAGAGACTTTACTGTTTCAACAGATGCTGTTTTCCTACAGGAGCTTTACTTATTTATTTATTGTTAATTTATCCTTCTTCCCCCTCTACTCATCCCTTCTCCTTCATTTCCTATTTTACCAAGGATCCAATTCCATAACCCCCCACTGATTCTTTAGAGGAATATTTCTATTATCAACTTATTTACTTCTTTTTACTGAAACTGCTTATCTTAGTAAAGACTTGCTGATTCTGGAATGTGAACAAAAAAAAAAAAAAGCAGCAAAATTCAGGAGTGTTTTCCTGTTAGCATTTTTGATGGCCGTATAAAAGGCTTGTCCTTCACCCTTAACGAAAGTGGCATGTCTCACTGTTCTCCAGTGAGATATCTAGATGCATTTTTTTCCTCCAGAAAAGCTGCTGGTGTAAAAGGCTAACAACAAATAATAATCTGCAAAGGCAACAAAAATAAAACTTTTGTCAAAAGAATCTGTAGCGTTTTTAAACCCTGCGTTTCCTACATGCTCATAAACACATTTGCTATCCCCTGAGAGGGAGGGGAATTCAGTAATGTTATGCTACTTTTTTGTGAAGTGGCCACAAAGCACAGCTAAAATATGCATCTTCTCAAGTGGAATTACAAATGGGAGGCAGATTGATCATCATCGCCAATTCAGTGCTGGCTTTTTCCCATCTGTGGAGAGCTCTTTCCAGAATTTTTCATATGGTTCTTTTACACTGTAATAAATTAAGTCAGGTAATGAATAAATCACTCTTGTTTCATTGCTTACTGAATGATTTATGCCAGTGTGAACTTCTACCCTGGAATATTCTGTCATTTGTTTTGCTGTAGCAAAGGCCTCAGACTTAGAGACAGGAGGTCTTAAGAAACTTCTGGGCTTTAGTGATGACTCCATGACAGTTATGTGTAGCATTGTTCCCTCTGCCATGTTCTCCTGAAAACAATACTTCTGGATTATAACTTACTTAAAAAAGAAGGGAAAGCCCACAATCTTAATGTAAATAGAAGGCTGTGGAGTAAGCAACAAGCTTTTTAGAGAGGGTTAGTACAGAATGATCCCTGGCCTTCTAACTCCTTGTGCCCTAAAAAAGTAATTTTTTGCTGTAGTGATGATTTCATAGCATTTGAAAAAGGGAACATTCAGCTGTCTTGTACTTGTAGAATTTAAGAGAATGGTTTCGAGCGGCCACCATGCAATGCAAGCCTAAATGCTGTCCTTAGTGGAGCTGTAAGCAGGTTGATCATGATGAAGAGGCAGATTTAATCATGCTTAAAGAGGACTTAACAAAGTCCATGGCAGCTTCAGGACTCCCACTCCTTTGCCGCATCTGAAAGCAGTATAACTTTCTGGCTAGACTTACTGCCTGAGTACTCTGAGATTTTACTCCTGCTTTGCTCAAAGGGGAGGATGCAAAGTCAAGGTCAGTCATGTAGGAGTAGGGACTGAGATGACAAAAAAAACCTCAAAAAATTTTCATGGCAGGAGTGATACAACCATTTAAGCAGTAGTTTCTGGTTGCCTCTAATATATGTGTTTGACCGTAAGTCCTTTTTTTATTTTTCTAATGCTCCTTTAAATGATGATTTTGTAACAATCAACCTAATTCCAAAGGCTGATTTATTTGCTCAGTGATACAGACATATCCAGAGCCAACTGGTGCTGAATTACAGTAGCAGGCATGCTGCAGAGCATACTTGCAGCTAATTGTTTTCTGTCTTTCATCTCTTGTCATGGTAGCATTTACCTTTAGGTCAAGAGAACGGCTCTTTGGAAGAAAAAACTGGCATTGCTTCAAGGAGTGACTGACAGAAGGAGCTGTGTAAGTGGCAGCTGAAGCTGCACTTCCCCTGGAGACTCGGCACAGTATGTTCACGACAAGTGCTGCTATCACTGGTCTGGGGATTGAAAGCTGATCCTATTTATGAATCCATGTCTTCTCCTTGTAATGTTGCTGTCATGCAGTATGAACAGCTTAGGAAGGTTATTTTAAATTAACCTTCCTGTGTTAAAACAATGTCTAGTCTGTTCCTATCACATCCAACACTGTAAGCATCAAGGCCAGTGAGTAATTTGACTGCAGCTGGTGTGAAAGGGAAAGGCTGAAGAAGAAATGTAAAAATGCTGTGGAAAAAAATAACATCACACTTGTATGGGTGCCTTTATAGTAACTGTTCTAATTGCATAATGGGATTGCTTTGTTGCTCTAAAGTGTTCAATAATAGATAGTGTGCAAGTATGCTGTATGCAAGATATGCTGCCTTGACAGGCAGAATGTAATTACCAGTCAGAGCATGCCTGCTGTATAGCCTTGCCTCTGCAAAGGAAAGCATGAAGAAACAAGCCTCCGTAGCTTGTTTCTCTGTCTCCCTCACTGTCCTGTAGATTTCACAGAAACCCCTTTATTGTGGCAGGCTCATCATTTCAGGGAGCGTGGTGGAAGGGAGCTGTGCATTCCCAGCAGCAGCAATTCCCTGGGTACCAGTTTACTGACTGTATAGAAAGCAGCTCTGAATAACATTTTTAAGCCAGCACCCAGCAGTGAATCGTGGCTTCTGTTGAATCTTGCTGCTGGGGCAGGTGGAGCCTGAAGAACCGTGGATACCTGCATGCAAGGATATTTGAAGGGATGTTCTGAGATCCACAGGCTGCATGAGGTTGGGTGGCCCAGGGCCATGAAATTACAGAGCTTACTCTTCTCTCATGTAAGAGAATGCTCTAAGGGAAACTCCTTAATTATTTTCTTGTTCTTGTGGTTCTCAGGCACCCCAAAGCTGAATACTGCTAGGCGCATGAAGAAGCCTCTGCCAACCTGGGCTGGAAGGGTTTGGGCTATAGAAGTGGGAAGGACAGTAACTGTCCTGCTTGCTGATAGCTGTCACTTGCGCTTGAGCTTATCAACGTCATTTCTTCCAAGCCAAAGAGAAGATGCTAAAACTATGGTTAACAAAGGAAAATGGTGACTGACAAGCTGGGCTCTTCTTTTGCTCTAGAGCTTGCAGGTAACATATTTCTCTGGCCAGAAATAATGAAACTACGTATTTCCTCATAGCTAACTAAAAAAATGGCAAACAGCTGCATCTTCCAAACATGTCTGAAAGGTGAAGTAACTTAAGGTTCCCTTGCTTTTGTTGTATTAGATTTAGTATTGACAATAGCAGTTTGGACTTGAGCAATGTCATATTATGTGTGATTCACTCTTAGGCAATCAAAAGAGAGAAGTTCCCCAGTCCATACTATCGGCCCTGTTAACCCAGAGAGTGTACCTCCTGTGAGCAGGCAGCCAAAGGAAAACAGGCCAAAAGAGTTGGATATTAGCTTTAACCTCGGTTGGAAGGAACAAAGGAGCTGTTGAGTGAAGAAAATCACTGAACAGTTGAAAGAATCACTGAACAGTATGAAAATCGTACATATTTTGTCAGACGCTCTTCAGTGCAGCCATGTGACTGGCGTGGCATTTGCATTGGTGTGGCAAATTGACTCCCTTGTGTTGCCTCCCTGGAGGATATGCACTTCTTTTGCAGCTGATTACATGGAAGTGTTCTATGTAATACGGCCTAACCTTCAGTTTTCAGTACATATAGATTGAGATTCAGGGCCAGAATCTCATTTTGGGTAATTCATTGTGGTTTACGTGACTTCAGTTGAGTCCTGTTTGATTTCTGCCAGATGAGGATCTGGGTTTTGTGCTGCTTCCATTTTGTTCTTGACTCACAAAGTGACAGGTGCCTGTGATAATGCTAGCTGACCCTCTTTTCTTCATAGGTTTATTACTGGAGAGCAGAAATATGTCTACAGACTTGTGAGCACTCTTATGAATAGCAACCTACTGTGCATAAGGAGACTGTTACTGTTGCCAACTCCATGTTTTTATGACAAATCTTGTGATATTTTGTTTTTCCTAAAAACCTCAGGTCTTGTATTTCATCAGAATCTCTGTTTTCATTTTAAAAAAAAAAAAAAGTTTCAAGCTTGATGTTGGCATCAAATTAGAGAAAAACATGAAAATGTTTAGAGCTTCATCATGATGGCAGAAAAAAACCAAATGCATATGAGAACCCCCAAATATAGTATTTTACTTTAAAAGCAACAAACAAAAAATCCCAAACCACTGAGTAAATGAAAGACCTGTGGTTTTGAAGGACAGACTCTTAATGTCTGTGTTGTGGTCTTTCACTGTAACTGTAAAAGTGACTTTTGTAATACTTTTTATAAAGTGGTGGTGGTTTTTTTTTTTTTCATTGCAGATAAGATTCTTGCAAAATCCTTATTTAAAAAGAAAAGATGTTGAATCCCTTGGAAACATTGGTAACTTTATAAAACAAAGCGCTACTAATAGTCCCTGAACAGATGCCTTTTTCTCTAGATTTAATTCTTGGTCTGAGTCTGCATGCTCCAAAGCAGAAGGGCTGGAGGCTGACAGTAAATCTGCTAAAATATCAAGCCGTTGGGGGGGGGGGGGAAATGCTAGTCTTGATTCTTCCCTCCTTGCTGGCTGTATGCTGAGTGACCTCTTCTTTTTATCAGGGTAAATGTTTAAAGAATAGTTCATTCTATTTTAATTTTTAGACCTTGGATTTAATTTTATAAAGATTTTCTCAAAATACAATCCACCTTTAGCCCCTAGCTTGCCTCAGAGCAAACAAGTGTGTTTGTACTGTGCTTTTCCTAGAGAAACCTCAAGTCATCACTTCTGTGAATCGAAGTGCTTAGGCTAAATCTTTGGGGGACTGGGCAAGTGATACTAAATGAGACTACAAACTGAACTAGCGCTTTCCTTCTCTTGCTGGTTCGTATGAATTGGCCTTTCTTCAGAGAGAGAGGGAAAGACTTAATGTTTAAGTCTTGCAGAACATCATTATCCAGCACTTCAACAAAAGGGAGAGAAATGACAAGTTGTTGTTTGATATTTCAGATGTAAAAATCGATTTGAAATTATTGCAGATCGGCTTTAATCATCTTGAATAAGTAATGAAAGGGCAAAAAGTCACAGTGTAAGCTTTTCACTCTGCTTTTGTTGACAATAAATGCTGTTATAGATGAAGCAGTAATCAGGGCCAGAGGAGAGAAAGATGACTACTGGATAAATGGGCAAACTTCACTTTCGAAAGTTGTGCAACCAGAGGTAACATTATAGAAGAGAAAATAAGAAATTGGTAGGTTCAAAGGCCTTTTTGCTACAACAAATATTATTTTGGAAAGGTTGATGAGGTTGTTAGTGAGGAGGTTTGCAGAAATAATGATTTTCTGATACTTAGATATTGAAATCGTGCAACTTCTGTTAATTTCCAAATCAAAGGATATTTTCCATGACTTTGAGCTACATTGGTTTTATGTTGTTATCCTCTAAAAAGCTTTTTATAGAATTATAGCAAAGTAAGGGGAGTTTGTTTATTTTGCATCCCTTTTACTCTGGATTTAAACAAATCTTTTGAATCAGGTATATTTTCAGTGTTTCAAGGCAAAGATGGGTACTTCCCTTATTATGCCATTTTTTTATTTTCTGATGCTGCTATATCAAACCTCTTGGTGATGATGTTCATCACTGACTTACAATGACACTCCCAAAAAGCATGCCGCTTTTCTTTTGAGATACAAAAATAGGGGGGAACATCCCAGGAACTCATCAAGTTATCAAAAAATGTGTTTTCTCTTTTCCTTCAGCCCTGGCAAATGTCTTTTTGAACGCTACATAATTTGCTGTACAACGTTTTTAAAAAAAACTAAATGCATGCTTGTGGGAAGTGAAATGAATGATTTGTGGATTGTGTAGCGGAGGAGGAACTGGTGGCAAAATCTGGGGTGTTTTTTTCTATGCTGATTGCTCAGGGATGTATTATAATGTCTAATCAGAAGTCATTACCAGTTTATGCAGCATTAATTCATACAGTCTTCCATACATACACCCTCTTGGGTCCCTCAGGGCAGGATGGTTCTTTAGACCACATTCCCGAGATCAACTGATAGGGCTGCGTCATTCGCCTTCACCCACACAGATGACCTGCAAAGTGAGCAAACATTAAACTCGCTCATGAAAGAAGTCCGAAACCAAGTTTCCACTCTCAGCACTTCCTACTAAAGGAGCAGCCTTTAGTTTTGTTCACTTGTTTTTGTTTTTTTTTTTTTTTTTTTTTTTTTTGTTTTTTTTTTTTTTTTTTTTTGTTTTTTTTTTTAAAAAAAATTATCCTAGCCTGGAAGGAATACCCAGAAGCAACATATTTTGTAGAGGGGTCTCTTTCCTCATGATGGTCAGTCTTCCAGCACCCCAATATTAATCAGTAATGGAAAGACCTGGTTTTAGAAACTCCGTAGGCTGTGCTGGGATATTGTGATAGCATCAGGTGGGAATAGCTGTGAAGTGCGTCTACCACCTGGAGGAGCATTCACTGTAAACTCAGAATGTGCTACAAAATGTTTGTCAGGCAAAAGTATTAGAGTTCTGGTACAGGGCAAACGGAAGGAGGATAAGGGTTGCTGCTAAGAGAATATGGGGGTTCAGAGGTGGGTCTAATTTTATTGACGTATATAAAAAGAAAGTAATGAGTTAGTAATTCCTTTTCTTAAGAAGGATGTTTTGAATACTGAGAAAATCCTTCTCCACAGCTGTAAGATGCATTTAAATCGCCCAGCGGAAGCAATGATCTGTATTCATGTAAATGTGTTTTGATGTCCTCTTAGAAGTTTAAATGAAACACCCACATCCAGGAAGCTAGTTAGCTCATGCAGGGGCACAATTGCAATTCTTCATTAAATGGACTATGTAGGGCTTCTTTTTCACTTCAGAAGCACTGAACTTTGGCAATTTATATTTATTTGAGATGAAAGAGGCAAGTTAACAATTCAACACTTATCACTTCTAAATAAGAGGAGACCTTGTGTTACAAATTAATTCATCATTTTTTAAAACTGTCTTAATTTTTGAATGTGTTGATGAACTGCTCATTCCTGTTGGAGATGATTAGCATCACTCCCTGTTCTGTAGAGACAGTTTTTCTTTTTACCACAACACAGCAACCTCCACCCCCCATACCCGTAGGAAAATGTTGCAGGAGATAATGGAGATACAACCAGTAAGATCCTGTAGGAATTACTCAAGCAGTAACAAAAATGTGGATCTTCCCTCAGATTTTGTAAACTTGTGTAATTCCGTTGTCTTGGTAGCTAACATTAGTTAGCTAGTGTTGTAGCTCCTTTAAATCAAAGAAGTTAAACTGATTTATTCTGGCTGAGAACCTATGAAAATCAGTAGGGGATTTTATTCTTCATGCAGATTTGGATCTTAACCAGCCCGTAGAATTTTAGTGCGGGGAAAAGCTGTATATTAAATCTTACGTGAAGGTTCGAAGGTAAACTCTCCTTTTATAATAAGCCCCATTATTTTGTTCCACGTAGGTATCGGTGCTTCTGTTTGAAATGGAACCAGATCTTCTATTCAAGCTTACATATGTTTTTAACATTTTCTTTGTAATGTTTTAGCAAAAATAAATGGGATTGGGACCCTTGCAGAGTAAGCTTTTTCATGAGTGAAGCTCAGAGCAAAATCTACAGCACTCTATTACGCTGGAAAAAGTGCTGCCTCTGTAGCTTTTATCTCATGCTCAGCATAGGCTTTACGTGTAGGTCTGTTTGATTATTGCCCCTTGGAGCAGACAAGTATATGGAATGATGTCACTCTATTGTTAAGATAATTTGTCTTTGGGGATTCTGACCTCCTTCACATTTTGGTGACATCATCCTTTTTACAGACTGTAAATCACTAATGTTGACTCCTGGCCTTGCTAATAAAACCTGTAGAAATATAGTATGGAATAACAGCATGCTGATATTAATAGTTAGATGTGCAACTAGCTTTTAGCGGCTCAAAACAATATTTTAAAAGTAGTAAATTGGGATACACATAGCCTCATTTAATGTTCCTAACATGTCCATTATATGCCAACCCATATAGTATGCACATCTAGCTGAGCTGTAACTTAGGTGTTTTCTTTTAATTCTGTGAACTAAATAGCTTTATTAATTAGCCTGAAACACAACAGCAACGAGAAACTCTTTTGCATGATGACCAACTTTTAAATTTCTGAAACATTGCAAAAAAATCAAAATGTATGGGTTTACCTACAGCAAATGGCCTTCATTTCCAGAAAAGGCTGGTTTTACGTGACCCAGTAAAGACAATTTTCTCATTTAACACAACAAGTTTTCAGTGGAGCTTCTTGCAAATGGTTCTTTCAAAATACCTCTGAATGGTGCCTATCAGTTTCTCTAGTAAATACCTTCATGTTGTCATCCAGGGTACTGCAAGGGGTGATGAGCTGCAATTTTTCTGAGTCTGAAGAAGTTAATATTCTTGCCACAGCCTGTTACACGGCTGAAGCAAAGAAAGCCTCTTTCCTTTGTTGGTCCTTCCATGTGTTGGCTTGTGTGCATTTTACCTTTTGGGTGATATGGGTCTTCTGTGTTATTGGTATTAATTTCTAGTGCCGAATTAATGCCTCATATAATGGCATTAAAATGAACCAAATCAAACCAGCGTTTTCAGAACACTTGCGAGAGCACTCTGAGAGCAGCTTGTGTACAGCCACTTTCACCCTGTCTCCTGCGTAGTCAGGCAGTTTCCTGTGACGTTTGTATGGCTTTCACGTGCAAGAGGAAGAGAAAACTGTTCCTAAGAAGATCTGATTGCAAGGTACACACACTGGTCAGTCTGGAAACTAGTTGGAAGACTGTAGAAATTATTTTTGGCCATTTTTTATTTCATTTCAGGCTGGCACTTATCCTTTTTGGCTTATTAATGTGATCTGTGCCCTATCCTAAATTAAAAGGAAAATGGACAAAAAGTGAAGCTGCTTTGCAGTAGCTGCCAATGTGCACAGTGATGTGCAGATACAGTTTCTGTGAAGCTCCTGTCTCTGGGATTCGTTTGCACAAGAAAAGCATAATTTCACAAGCCTGGCACTTGTGATTGCTAATCACAGTTTTAATAACCACATCTCCACTTTGTCATGTATCAGTTCCAGGTCCCCAGTGACACCATAAATGTTTTAAAAAACTTGGCTGGACAGTAGTGAAAGCCAAGTGTGAAAAAGATCAGCTTTGTCCCCTTTTCCGTTCCCTCCTCCTAGCTTGCTGCTTTTTCTCTTTGCCCATTTTCCTTTCTTCCTTGTCTCCTTGGGAAGCTCCATAGCTGTAGAATATAAGTCAAAAGACCAGCAAGATTGCATGTTCTTTGCAAGCAGCCAGTACACAATGTATTGATCATTCGTTTATTTTGCAGTACTCCCCCCAAGCTAAAACTAACCTGAAATCATCATTCTACCCTCTTCATTTTGATATAATTCTTTCAGTTTCTTGTTCAAAATACTGTTTTCTCTGTAAGAGTCCACGGGAGGTATTTGCCATTTTACACTTTTTTAAATGTGTTTAAGGAAATGTTGATAACAGCCTCTCTCTTCCTAAAACGACTGAAAAGAAAGACCACTGATTTTTCCCTCGTAAGTCCGGGCATTTCCATACAGAATTACATTTCACCTCATAGAGGTATTTAAAATGATCTGTGCAGTTTGTATTTGCTTTCTTTGCGTACAGAATTACATGCTGTAGACAGTGACTTCTGGGCCTTTTAGAGCTGCCGATCAGAAGGCAAATGGGAGGGAAATACTCTGAAAAAAGAACCAGACTGTAGTCTGTGTTGTGCTCTTTAAGTATTTTCCAGCTGGTTTTGCTTCTAACCTTCTGCATTCCTCATGGGACACTGATGCAAATATGCATTCACTTTTTTTTTTTTCTTCTTTGTGTGTAACACATAAGACCTAAAGCAAAGCAGTAATTTGCAGTATTAGGAAATATGGCTCGGTGTCCCTGTCCCCAGTGTGAACGTGCACATTTAAATATGAATGAAAGTGGGCCAGAACCCCCTTGAAGCTTTGAGCTGATGCACAGACTGCCTGTTCTTTCCAGTTTAAGTACTGTACTTTTTTTTTCCTGTGCCGAACAACAGCTACCATATGGGCTGAGCTTCAGCCAGTCAACTACTAAATTACAAACACTCTTTTGACTGTAAATTGAATGGAAAAGGATGTCAGTTATCGCTTTCCTCCTGTGGCCACACCACAAGAGCACCTGCAGTAAAAAACTGGCATTCATGCTCTGAAAGGCACCACATGCTTCTATTGTTAGCCGAACAGTATCTAACCTTGGCTTTGCTTACCCCACTCCTATCGAAGTGAGGAGATTGCGAAGATAAGAGCCTCACTTTTGAATACGAGTTCACTTAAAGACACGTCTCAGCACTTATCCACGGTATTTTGTTTCCACTAAAGGAAGTGAAAATCTGTTTAGGAAGATGGCTATCTGTGGTATCCTTCAAAGAGGAGTCTTTGACTTAGGCACATGTTTACCATATTTATTTTGAAGTTTGTTATGAAATTATAACTGCTTTCTCTGAAAGCTTCACACTGTGCCTGGTTCAGCTCACTTTGTGGGATTATCTCGTTTCCAGCCTGAATGCCAGAACAAAACAATTTTGTTTCTCGCCTGTGCAAAGGTAGTCCAGAATTTGACCATTCCTCTATCCCCAGGGCAGGTTTGAACTAGAATCCGCATGGAAGTGTGCAAAGAGGATTTGAGCAGGGAGAAATTGATGATGTCTGGAAGCAGTGAACTGGGCAATCCATTAAGGGAGACAGCTGTTAGGCCAAGAGAGGTTCCTTGTATCCCGATATGTAATATGACAGCTGAGCTGGGGAGCAGGCTGTGAGCGAGCCTGCAGCTGCTGCTGTCAAGGGCCTACCAGCCGTTGTATACTAGGAAGGCTGGTGAACCTCTCCATCATCTGCTATGTCCATTAACTCTTCCTTTCCTAGACAGATATAGATATAGAGATATATATATATGTCATTATTGAACTAGCCAAAATGTTTATTCAGTCTGATATAAAGTTATTGGGAAGAATGGGCGGTTTAATAATTAGGGTATTTTCTTTCATCTTCTGAAGCCTAAAGCTACATGGCTGGCTAAAGTATTAATGTTTTTGTTGAGTTCCCCCATGGATTGTTAGATGCATTGCAAATCTGCCTTATGGCTTTTGTTCGAAAGACTCCTTAAAGATCAGTGCCTACAAACATAAACTCCACTCTTAGATCACTAGCAGGTAGTCATTAGGTCAAGGCTCGGTGCACTGAAAAAAGTATTACAGTGCTAAGGAATTTATGGGGTGACCAAATGACGTTCAAAATGTTAATTTACAATTACTGCTTATGACTTAAATTTGTACCAATTGGAGACCTGGAGCATTTCTGCCAATGTTAAAACCCACAATACTTAAACACAACCAAATAATTCTAACGTTAAGGTGGTTGTGCAATTCTGGTAATTATCTAGCAGCATATAACATCAAAGAGGTCATATATTTTTATATATCACACTGGGTAGTTGACCTTCTCCCCAGACATGAGTGGATGATAGAAGCTACTGCTGTTTGAATAATCTCAAAACAAGATGCTGATGTTCAAAAGTTGTTTTTAGAAAATGCTGTGTATCTTTAAAGGGTTTTAAAATCCTTTCTTCTGAGATGGTAGATGATGCCTTATATAATGAACATCGTCAGACGGTTCATCCTTGGTTCCTCTCCCAGCCCTGGGCCTTCTTTTAACATTCACGCATATTATGACTACCTTAACTAACATGCCTGGAAAGTATTTCCACATATTTATTAAGCTCAGAGTCAATTAAATGTCTTTTATGGTGGTTTTTTGGATATCCATTTGTGCCCTTGTCTGTTACCATCTGTGCAGTGCTGAAAATTAATAGCCCAGGTTTCCATTACCTGTACCATTTATGAATGTTTAGCCTTCACTCTTCCTTTGTTTCTGATTCTAAACATTTTGTAGATAAAGCAGGCATATGTACAATATTTGTTACTTCTTAATAAAATCTGTAGGGTTTTTTGTTATTTGTGCCATTTAAAACAGGTTTGGAGAGATGCAGTGGCATAGCTGGCAAGTGAAAATCTTGCAGCTGCTTCACAGTTAAGGTTGCACCTTGTTTCTTGTGGAGAGCTTGTTTTTCACATCTTTCCTAGATTCTTAAAAAATAATTTAAATATGGTACATCTTCTAGGAAGGCAAGTCCAAGTTTGGGAGAGGTATATGAACATCTGTGTTCTAAGCAGCACTTCTATTGCTAGCTTTTCAATGTTTGCTTCCTGACAATTTCCCCATGGGTATCTCCAAAATGCCTTCGCTAACAAAATTCCCACTGTTTGTTCTTTGGTTGCCATGTCTGTGTAGAAACTCCTGGTGAATTGTTTCAAAGTTGTCTTCAGGGTTCAGCTCCATGATAATACTGTAGAGAGGAAAGGGAATGAAGTGGCTGCTCATCCGAGCAGGGAAATCTGGGGAAAAGAGGCATGGGATTGTGCAGAGGCAAATGAGGACAGGAGACCGTGGAAAAATTTTCAGTGTGGATAAAATGTATGTCTCCGTTTCTGCTTCTCTCCATCACCCACAGCCCTGGGCTTGTACCCAGAGAATCATAGAATGGTTGAGGTTGGAAGGCACCTCTGGAGGTCATCTTGTCCAAGCCCCCTGCTCAAGCAGGGTCACCTAGAGCAGGTTGCCCAGGACCATGCACAGTCAGGTTTTGAATACCTTCAAGGATATCTCCAAGACGGCTCCTTGCATTCGCACATATGCCCTTGCTAGACGTGCCAAAATCTTTCAGAAGGGAGATTTCTCCAGAAAGGCCTTTTAAGACCTGTTGGACCACAGAAGGTGTTAGATGCCAGTCTTGCTGGGGGGTGGGGGGAGGGCGCAGAATTCCTAAATAAACAGAAAAAAACATGCACGTAGGGAGGAAAGCATGTGTAGATGTGAACATCTGTTAGGTCTGATCGTACCTACAAAGAAATTTCTCCTGTTACAAGAATTCTCAAACCTTAGAAAGTCTGTGAAGCCTGCAAGTGGATTCAGAAAGTTGTATTTCTGCTGGAGTTAGAGGTTGGAGGTGTGATATTTGTTTCTTAAATATGCTTAATAAACAATATTAGGAGAGACAAATCCTATTCCTACCCAGTGTCTTTTGATAAGCTCAGTGAGCTCGCATTAAGATATGCTCATTCTGAATTTCCTTTTGCTCAGAAGTACTTTGGAGTTACTAAAATTTATTTTTTTATGTGTTGTGTTGCCATCACCTACCTTAAGTCAAGCAGCTGCTTTTACATCCTGTTTTTCTGTCTCTTGCTAGCTCTGTGCCTGGTATGGGACATCTTGCTGCAGTCATTCTGCTTTGGACGTGTCAGTTATGCAAACAGAGAGCGGGGATAGGTGTTGCTTCCTTTGGACTGTGTGAAAGTGGTGCTGGCAGCATAGAAAGAGTTGGGCTGAAGTAACTTTCTTCCATTAGAAGAACAAAAATCTGAAAATAATAAAGGTCTGAATTGCATCTAGAGGTAAGGAAGGTCACTGTTTCTTTCAAAATCTAAAATGTGGATCCTTGCTTCTTCCCTCCCCTGAATTCCAGAAAATATGATTTGTCTTTGATTATGGATGGGTTGAGTTTTTTTAAAGCAAATGTTTTTCAATGGGTGGTTTCTTTGGTATGCTGAAGGAAAATAAATATATTCAAAAGGGCTGAGAATTTAACCCCAGGGAAGTGCTAAAAAAAAGCTAGACAAATTCTTGTACTGACTCCACGAGCCCTTTGAGTGACAGGTTCAGCACCATTTCTCCATTTGCTTAATGACACTTAGAGTCATCACAAAGTTGTTTAAGCTTTTGTCAGGGCTGGTCTGTGGAGAAGGGTTACCCAGAGTAGTGCGGTGACAGGAGCTGAAAGTCAGACCGATACTGATGCAGGCTCTGCTGCCATGGGAGGAGGGGAAAAAAACCTCTAGCAAGTTACACCCACGCTGACAGTTCCCACAAGGCTTTGCTTTTACTTCTGCTTGCTCTCAGGGAGGCTTTTCCTGCCTTTCACTCATCAGCCCCTGAACACTTTTCCTCTCTGGCCTCTCCAAAACACCCCCAGCTACCCCAGAGAATTACAGCAAATAAGTGAGTAGCCCTCAAGGGCCCCTTGCCGAGCAAACCCTCCAGCATCGTCTGGCATTTTAACCAGATGTTCTCTTCACCACCCAACTCACAATGATAAATGTTTCCCCAATTTCTTTTTTTTAAGATGTAAAGTACAGAACAGGAAGAAATATTAAATGGTTAATGAAATAATTTCTATTTAGTGTCTGCTTGGTACTGCGCAACCCAGGAGCCCTCCCTGACTTAATGCTTTAAATAAGCTCATGTAGCTTCTGTTACAAAACAGAGACCTGGCCTTGGAAAGAAAGAAAGAAAGAAAGAAAGAAAGAGGTGGTTAGAAAAAGAAGGTGGCATGGGAGGCTCTAACCCTCCGTGTTTCCTAATGGGATGTCAGTAGCCTACCAGTGACACCATCCTTTCCTCAAGTCTCTTCCCTTTGTGTTTACAACATTTCTCCTGACAGCTGAGGGGAACAAGTTTCCAAGGGCTCAAGGTTTTTTTCAGCAGCACCCAGAAGTCTGGCACCTTACCCTGACCTTGTAAGTCTGCAAAACTGGCCTGGAAATTAAATGGAAACAGACTCTCTCTTGAGAGTGAGTCCAGCTCCCTCCTACTCCTGGTTGGGCCAGAAACACTGTGAGAACAGACAGATTTCCTAGCAGTATCCTGGCAATTTCTTATCTGTTCCTGGCCAAAACCAGAAAGTGTTAAATAAAAAAAAAAATCTATAGGAAGTGGGAGGAGAGGAGAGCACTGGATATTTTTAAAACACAAATCTTATCTGAGTTTTGAGAAGAGAGTTTTGGGTCAGTTACTTTGTCTGACTGGTTCACCTACCCCTCTCCTAATCCCTGTGTTTACTGCAGAGCTTTGCGGTTTCCTTCCTCCGGTCCCCTTGGTTATCTGGGTTGGCACAGAGCCTGGGTTCTGCTTCCCTTCCCCCTTGCTCACCTTTGTGTCCCCAACCACTGGGTCCTGCAAAGGCAAGTCTTAATTCTTCACTCACCCTTTTTATGTGATTTGCAGCTACTCAGGGGCACCCTTTGCAGGCTGTTGTGCTCAACCCTCACTGCTTTGCCTTCAGCTTGGCCTGTGGTTTTTGGTTTCCTTCTTTTTTTTTTTTTTTTGTTTTTTTCCCTTCTCCCCCTGACTGCCCTGAAGTGCTAAAAGAGCTGCTGACAGCCCGTGGAAAAGTCAGCAAAATATTCCACGCAGAGCACTTGCTTGCCTTCACCATCCTTTCCTGTGCCACGTTCATTTTTATTAGGGGTAGCTGAGAAAAGAGGACCTTTGGGCTTTGGCTGATCTGCTCCTGCTGCTTTCAGACACAACATGCAGGTCTGGACCTACCTGCTCTTATTGCAGGAGAACCAGCTGGAGCATGGTCTCCCTGCATCCAGCCCAGCCTTTTAGCCCTATGACTACTTCCATTGGTTCCTCATCAGGAGCTTGCTCTGGATCAGCTGTACAAGCCAACTGCTTCCAGCTTTCCCTGGTTCTCTCCGCCCCCTCCCCCAAGTTATCCAGACAGCTAATCCTTCTCTCTAAGTTCAGCTCCTTCATTTTTATGGTTCCCACTAGCTACTTGTTCCCTTTCTCCCTTGTCTTGAGAGATCTGGCAGAAAAGCCTCAGATGTTTCAGGATTTGTATTTGTCTGGTAGATAAGTAATGATTTTGTAAGGAGTTAAGGAGGCATCTTCTAACGTGATCATGGCTTGGTACTTTCCCGGGTCCTCAACTTGATCAGTGCTGTACCAACTCCCAGGTAGCATTAAGCGCTTTATTGTAAGCCACAATGAAAGACATTTAGCACCTCAGAGAAGGGTGATAGGACAAGCTGAGCCCACCCTGTCTCAGGCTGCCTTATGTGACAAGCCTGGAGAGGAGGCTTCTTTCCTAGTTAAGGAATTTCAGAAACTCGCTGGTCCATCTTTAATTAGGAAGGAGTGTTTGCTAAGATTTCTTTAGATGCGACTGTCACAAGCAGATCAGTATGGCCACACGCAAAGACAGCATGTGAACACCATAGCCCACCCCTTTTCAAATACTACCAAGCATCCTTTGAGGCGATTTTCAAGAACTTGCTCAGCATCTGCGTAGTTCTCTTCCTATTAAGAGTGGAAATTTTGATGTTGAGTAGGGTGAAGTCAGCAATCTCAAACAGTTTTGAAAATCTTGTCCCCAGTTTCTTGGAACCACACAGACTGAAGCTACATGTGAATGCTTGCCTCTGCCACACAGCTGTGCATCCCTTAGGTGCCTTGCTTTAAGGTACAGAGCTGTCCCTTGTTGTCAGTTCCATGTTAACACAAAAATAGCCTGAAGCAAGAGAAGCCAGTCTAAAGGTACACTGGTGATGATTTCAGAAATCATTTTCAAAATGAGGAGCTCTTGCTTTGAAAGCCAGTTGGGTGCTTTAGATACCCAACTAGGAACCAGGTGGCCTTGTCTGTATTTCTTCCTACCTGACGATGTCTGCTTCGTGCACTGGAACTGGTCTTTGCTCTCCCGATTTCTTTGCTGCAATGATAGAACCTCCTTTATTCCATCATTAATAACTATGGTGGATTTTATTTTGAAAATGTTTTCTCTGTGTGCTCCCGTTTCTCAGATTTTATTCCAAACCAGTTTTAAGGATTGCAACCCCTGCAGGAGTCCCTACAAATCTTATGACTGGATCTCATGACAACAGCCTTTTCAATGTTGTTGATTAATCTTTGTTCTCTTGAAGGTTAAGAAGTTTGCACAAATAAGAAAGCCCTCTCTATTACTCAATAACCAGCCCAACTTACATCCTAACACTACAGTGGAAAATTTGACTGTTGTGGGCCGAAAGAATCTAACCGTGTTACCAAAGGCATTATGCAAGACTAAATGAAGTTACATTTTCTTCAGACTATTCAACTCTCTGCATAATTTACTTAGTATTTTAATCATCTTTTTGAACAGTCCTTACTTTCTGAAAGGTCAGAAGTAGCCTAAAAATAGTTACCATCATCTGATGGCTGCTTTGCTGGATATGAGATTTGATTCCCAATAGACAAGATTTTCACATCATAAAACTGGAGTTATCCTGCCAATAATTAGCATCTTTGCGGATGGTCTGATACAGAAATGCAAAGCTTGACTGTGTGCTCTTTGCTTTTAGAAAGTGCTATTTATATGGTAAGCTCTTTGGGGCAGGGACTGTCTCGCATTATGAATGCTTCATACAACTGAATCTTGAATTGGTTGAGGCCTGAAGGCACAAATCTAATTCCAAGAATAGTATGATTGAATGGACGTGGAGACTAAAGCAACTTTCTCAGTCCTAGACATGATGTCAGAACAAGATTGAGGTGGAAGTGGGAGAACTTGTACTGCGCAGGCTATCTGCTGTTGGGATGGAAAAATGACTTCATTCTCTAGGTTTATCAATGGGTCACTGTTAGTGAGTACTCCCAGTTCGCTTAAACTTTAAGATCTTTCTGAGTATAGGAATTGCTCTTAAAATCTTGAAATAGTTTATTTCCTTCTTTAAAATACCGACGAGAGAAAAATTTTACTTGCTGTGATTCTGCAGTGAATGCTGTGGTTGCTACTGGTTGTTAGTAGTGAGGATACATGCAATAACAAGTGCCAAGCGTTAAGTTCACTGTAAGCTTAGGAATAAGGCATGAGAAGACACCAAGTGAGCCAGATCTGTTCACAGGAAATAAAGAACTTTTTTCTGTACTTGTTTTGACTAAAAGAATAAAATCCAATCTTATATAACTCTTTGCTTGATCAGGATACGTAGGAGAAATGAAGATAGACCTGGCAGGCAACCTTATAAGCATTAATTTTAAGAGTCGAACACCCAGACATTTAACTGGATCCAGAAAAGTGAGAAATATCTTTCTGCTTTAAAACTGAAGCATGGTTATTTCTATTAGCCAAGATCTTACTGTTCACCCATTGCTAAGCAGAATAGAGCATTAGTAATGAGGAGCTAAGATGGCCCACGAACTAGCAAGGTCTGTTGGATTCCCACTACCATCCCCCTCAATCTTCTGCACAACTGCACCTCAAGATCTTATTCTTTGAAGATCTTTGCTAATGTCCTCACAGGCTGGAAGTTGTAATAATGTTTCTGATATTTATTATGAACCCCATTCTTCTAAAGCTGCTATTTGTTTCCCTTTCTCTTCCTTTGCACTCAGCTTCAAGGATGGTAGGAGGAAATCAGGAAACCCACCTGACATATTTTTAATCCTCACCAGATGGGAAAATTCATCCCCGGCTCCAGAAGCTAACCTGTTTGGTTCAGAAACCTGGTCTGACAGTTATGCTGCTACCACCCAGTGGGCAAGGCACCTTTCAGGGGAGAGCTCCTGTGCCTGCGGGCAGTGTAGAAAGGCAGGGACTGAGGCTGCTCAGAGCCAACTGCTCCCTCATCCCTTCTGCTCCACCAGCACAGCTGTACTGGGACGGGCCACAGGCCTGCCTGGGCCAGCATCTTGTTTCTGATGGAGGCCAACAGTTCAAAAAAAAAAAAAAAAGAAAAAAGAAAAAAAAAAAGTGTGTGTGTGTGTATAAAAGCTTCTGGAGTCAGGAGGAATTTTCCCATCTGCCCAGGATTTTTATATATATATAAGTATATATTTGTATAAAAATAGAGTCAGTCTCCTAGCTCTTGTGTCTCCTTTGTATCCTCTGAGCAGAAGGAGGAAAGGGAGATGGTCTAGTCTCCTCCTAGTCTGTCGTGGTTTAACCCGGCAGGCAGCCAAACACCACACAGCCATTCGCTCACTCCCCCTGCAGTGGGGTGGAGGAGAGAATCAGAAAAAAGGTAAAACTTGTGGGTTGAGATAAAGACAATCTAATAGGACAGAAAAGGAAGGGAAAATAATAATAATGGTAAAAGAATATACAAAACAAGTGATACACAATGCAATTGCTCACCACCTGCTAACTGATGCCCAGCCAGTTCCCAAGCAGCGGCCCCCCGGCCAACTCCCCCCAGTTTTTTTGTTCAGCATGATGTCATATGGTATGGAACATCCCTTTGGCCAGTCTGGGTCAGCTGTCCTGGCTGTGTCCCCTCCTAGCTTCTTGTGCACCTCCAGCCTCCTCACTGGCAGGGCAGTATGAGAAGCTGAAAAGTCCTTGACCAGTGTAAGCGCTGCTCAGCAACAACTAAAACACCAGTGTGTTATCAACATTATTCTCATCCTAAATCCAAAACACAGCACTATACCAGCTACTAGGAAGAAAATTAGCTCTATCCCAGCCAAAACCACGACACAGTCCAATCAAATACTGAGGATGTACAACCAGAATGAAGTTTTTAGACAGATAAGAGTCGTTTATGCAATTTGGGTTCTTGCTGTTCAGTAGTTAATGTGGAGTGGCTGGGGGACCCGCTAGTGCTGGCAGTCACATAGCTCTTAGAGAGACATTACCAGCCAGCAGCTATAGGAAAATAATTTGAGCACGAAGGGACAGACACTTGCTACTGAGAACGTGTCTCCAGTACAATGTGTGCATCCTTGAAACAGAAATGAATAAGCTTGTGTCTGGATTTGGAAAAATAACCTGTATGTCTGTGTGTGTATGGCAGGAAGCTGGGCCTGTAGTGTTTGGCCTGGCTCCATCTCCTGCTCATCTACACATACAGCTTCTCGTACCTGCAACAGCAGTGTACAGTGTCCCTTATCGCTCTCACAGGCGTTATTAGAAACACAGTGTGGACATTTGCTGTACCCTGACTCTGTAAAATGGATCATGTTTCAAAATGCATTAGTACCTGTGGGTTAGTGAGCCTCCTTGCTCCTTTCCAGCCAGGTTCTGCTTTGAAACTCATGCTTTTTAGCACTTTCGAAAAATATCTGCCGACGCCTGTCTCTTGGCTCCCCTTCCTTCCCCAGGGTGGATCATGATACTTTAACAGAGCTGAAACACCAGTACATTGAGCATAAAATTGTGTTTAATGCTGTGTTTGCTTCCGTGTTTGGACGTGACCTCTTCTAGTCTGGATGAGACCACAGTGAGAATGGGGTTTAATAATGAAGTGGAATCATAGAAATATAGAGAAGATGCCACTATAGGTCATTTTGTGCTACACTTTCATCCAGGCAGGATTGAATATAACTCTAATTTCTATTCCTGACAGGCTGTTTGACATTTCTGTCTTCTGCAGCAGTTAAACTCCAGTTTTTACTCACATGCTGATGCAATAGCTTCTGCTCAGTTTAAAAGGAAAGGAAAGAATAGATAGGAGTCCTTGATATGCATCTAAGCAATAACTTCCTCTTGCAACCAGACCTCACTGGCATAGGTCACTACATCAGCGCTCAGAGTTGAGTCTTGTAGATGAGCAGCGTTTAAAATTTATACAGCTTTTAATAAGCCCTGGGCCAGCCAGTTTTCAATTCCATTCATGCCTGCACCTTCTCTTTGATGTGCAATGGTTAACCCTTTTGATACACTCTCACAGTGCTACCTGTGCCAGTGATGCTGTGCACTTGCCAGTAACAGATCAGTATATGCCAACACACTTCCCAAGGCAGGGAGTCACCCATGCACTCAGCTGTTTCCTTTTTTGGTTTTGTTATTGTTTTAAATGCCATCAGTGAGGCATGGAAGTATGCTTTTTTTGAGTTTTTTTTCACGGGATTTGTCATGGTCTAGGGTACAGCAAGGTATTTTTTTCCTCTGCTCTACTGCCATGTATGAGTGGTACTTAGGCATGTCCCCTTCCCCCTGGGAACCATCCAACTGCAGGGAATGATGAGCTTCTCCCTGGGCACTGGCACCAGCTGGTAGTATATGGGCATATTTATCTTCATTGCATGCCCCTTTCACCCTGCCCATCCTGTGGCTTTTGCTACGTTTTATTTTTCCTTGTTAAAAAGAGCCATTCCATATTCTTCTAGGGTCTGCTGTTGCTATTGTTGTTTGACAGTATAAATAGTTAGAAGGGTCTGCAGAAAAGGCTGTCAGATGGGTTAAGCTAATGATCCCTGAGTTATGATCCCTAGCAATCTTGACTTGATTTGGCAGTGGAAGCAATTTAAGGAGCGAACTGCTTATTAAAATGACCTCTGCTGCATGTGTCTGTACTCAGTAATCGATACAGATTAGCCAGGAGTTAGTGTAGCTTTTGATAATGGATTAATCCTGGAAAGCTGAACTTTTTTTTCTTGGGAGCAGCTCAGAACAAGTCTATGGTTGCTGCAGGCTTCTGTGTTCTCCGTCCTCTGCAACGTCCCCTTACCCCAGCTCCTTAATGGATCAGCGCATACAAAATCTCTGAGAGAGACGTGCACTGTGCAATTGTAATGGTACCTTTTGGCAGAAAATGCCCTCAAAACAGAGGCATAAAGCCAACCTAACAGTTTTAAGGACAAAACAGCTGTGAGGTTTAGAATAAACGGGGGTCTTAATTTCATTTTATTCTATATCGCATGTGGAAGCATGCCAGGACAAGCATGCGCACATTATCCAAGGAGCTTGCCACAGCAGTTCTGTATGTAAGGCTATGCAGTTTAGGAGTGTTGATGTTCTTGGGAATGTACACATGTACCAGTAGAGGGCACGCAGGCTTCGTTAAACGGGAACACGTGCTAATTAATAAATCTCAGAAGTGGGTAGGAGCCTACCTGCATCCATATCGTTCCCAGACAAAGCACTCATTCAGCTGTGCAGAAGCTGCCCGTTCCAACAGAGTTGCGTTATCTGAAGCAGGCAGGGAGCGGGGGGCCACAGAGCACATGTGTGGAATTACATCATCCGTAGTCCAACTGTGGTCATGTTTCATGTTGATGCTTAGTCAGACTGTGGCAGTGATTAGGGTTGACTAAGCAGTTACTGTACCTCCCATTTTTTCCATTGTGTGGCATCTGCTAGCTCTGTTCATCATTAAAGTCTCAATCTCAGCAAGTGACACGTAGTGTGGATCAGCCCCATAATGAACTAGAGGAAATCAGGGAGAGAGAGTCAGCAGTTTTTATAATATATTAGCACAGGATTATTGGGAAATGTGAACTTAAAAGGAAGGCTATCTGCATTTTAGAAACTAAATCAAAGATGAGCTGTACAGTAGACTCCTCTGTCTTATCCTGCCCAATGCACTTGCAGTACATTCATAATCTTCATAAAGGAGAAAATGAATTGGTGAAATAGGCTGTTTTATGATAATATCCCATATGTTATCAGATTCATGCAGGCAGAATCACACTAATGAAGAGAAATTGCAGTTTATGTACGGCTTGCAGGCCTCGCTTAGGCAGATTAACAGTGGCGAGGGTAAGAGGCAGCACACTGCCTTGGCAGGCTGCCCAAGAACTAATCAATGCAGATGGAGTCAAAGGGACTGCGAGTCTGATTCCCAACAGTTTCATCTCGGCACAGGAATGACTGTATCCATCAGTGCTCCTTGATAAGACATCCTTTAAGCTTGTGGTAAGAATGAACCCATTTGGGGAGGCAGAGGCTGAGCAATACTAAAAGCGATGACTCCACATGCGGTGCAGGGGAGAGGTGGGTGTTTAATTTTAGCTGCTGACCTGATTTCATGCTGAATGACAAGTATCTATAGGAATCCTCAAGGGGCAATCAGTTGCTATGCTAGTGAGGCTTTTGGAGAAATGCATTTAATTTTATTCAAGTGATGCCTTTAAGGTAGCAATTATGATTTTAGCTCTCAAGTTCTGAGTCGTCAGGTTGATTTCAGCTAGTGCTGAGCTGAACGTCTTTCATGTTTCATGTTGCTGATACTGAAGTCTAACTCAATTGTGCATTTAACACGGCACACGCTAATGTTCTGAAATACCCTGATTTTCCTCTGTGCTGTTCAATTGTTTCACCAACAGGAAAGCAGATTTGGTGCAGGAAAAAAAAAAAAAACAGTTGAAGTCCTTTTGCCATTTGCATGTACATCCTGAAGTGAGGTTTCGAAAATGAAGCAACTGCAGAACCTCATCGTTGAGGAACTCCTTTGCAGAGGGTTCTCCTTTGTGGCTTTGTGCTTGAGGAAAGTGTACTTGTGGTGAGCCAGGAGAGGGCTTTCATTTTTCAAGAGGAAGGCTGGCAAAGATCTCAGTCCACATATCAAGTCCCTTGTCACAGACGGCGTTCATGAAAAAAGTATGAGAGTTGGGCCCACACATGGGGCAGATGCTTCACTTTTCACTGGTGATAGAATCCTGGCCGCTACGAACGTTAGTCACTTGGGGTACTTCCCTTGGCGTAGTGTGCTTCTAATAAAAAACGAAGGCTGCTTTCAGCCAGGAGCTAAGCATCAAATTGTCCAGTATTATTGAATGTTTAAATATAAAGTAGTAGGGCTTTTACTATTGCTAATAACATGTGATAGCACACTCAGTTGTTCTGTTCATACTCCATTCTGCTGCTGTTGCTGGCTTATGTAGGGAGGGTTTGGATCCAGGTTTGGTTCATGCCCATCTTTCCATAGTCATACTGATTGATTTGAAAGTTTATGTTTGAAGATCACTTCGCGTTATTCCTCCCCCCGCTTTTGACTTCAGTGAAAAATGGCTGGACCCAAACGCCAGGCTTTGTGGACAGGATTTGTTTGTTTTCTGTGGCTAGTTGCTGACTGGAACCTCATCTGCACGTTTGTATTGGCTTTTTATTTTCAGTTGTCTCTGAATCTGTCCAGTGATTAGTTTGTTGACAGATGGCTTTTCCCTTGAATAAGATACAGTGACTAGATGTTCTGAATGTCCCAGAAGGGCTCTGGCATTTGTCCTCGGGACAATGAAAAACACCCTGGCATTTTCTGCCTTCTCTGAATCTGCCTTTCATTTGTGTATTGTATGGATTCCTCTAAGGATGTGGAAAGAAAAGTGTTAAAATATGGTTATAGCTGGAAAAGTGACAGTTCAAACAAGCGTTTTACTCAGCATACCTGCCGTTTCTGTGTATTGCAGCTCTCACTTACTTGCTTCAGTATGGGGTTTTTTTACCACTGTTTGAAGCAAACACAGCAAAAAGAAGGATAGATTTGATTCCACTTGCTTTGTTTTGACTGAGCTCCCATCCCTTGCACCCATGCAAATGGTTTGAGGCTCTGAGGTTGCACAAACAATGCAGACAGTACAACAGAAAGACAACAGGGTTTTCACATGGGTATAGTGGGAGCTGTGGGACATTTACTTAGTGATGATGTGCAAGGAGAAAAGAACTTAATCTGACTCTGTCTCCAATTTGAGTCTGCGGGGTTGGCACCTAAAGGAGAGGAGGATCCCTCTCCCTATTGTCGATATGTTAACCAGTCTTCAAATGGAACTGCTGAAGTGCAATCACTGAAACAGACAAACCAGGCATCCTGTGATGCTAGGACTGGTCCCTTTTCCAAAAGGAAAAGAATCTCAAAATTATAATACTTGATATAATCTCTTAATCACAGCTTTCATGAAACAAAAGCCTTCTAAGAGCATCCTTTCTGCAACAGTTACAGACAAAAAGCCTCATCCAAGTAATGCACTTGCTGAACCCACTGTGCTGCTGCAGCTGGGTACTAGGGACGGACCCACCCTTTTCCGCGGTGACAGCAATCTGCAGAAACCCACCCTCTGCCTTTTTTTTTTTTTTTTTTTTTCCCCCGCACCCAATTCTTCGGTTTTGCAGCATGTGAGTCAACTTGTAAAAATGAGTCACAAGCTCATTCCAGCTTTCTGAATTGGGAGCCCAATTAAAATACTACTTGTAATGCACATATTGAAGAGAACGCAAAGTGTCTGTTCCTGAGTGTCAGGCATTAGCATAGCATATCTGAAGGCCTGTCTTGAGCTAGTCTGATACTTGCCAGCAGGAAACCTTGTGTTTAATTAAGATACAAGTAACAGAAAAAATATTTTGAAAATCGACTCAGGTTAAAAAAACGATATAATTAAACTATAAATGTGATTAATTATAAATATATCAAAGTTTATTAGTTTTTAAATATTTATTTATTTATATACATAGAATGCCATTGTTGGATAGAATGTTTTATTTATAAGATACTGAAAAGGCTGTTTTCCTGCAGGGCTACAATACCTGGCAATCGGCTTCTACTGCTGCTGGTTTGACTTTTGAATAGACATTGTCTTAGGTTTAACTCGGTGTCATGTGGGCAGGTGCCCCCATAGAACTGCAGGGGTAATTCTTCACAATCTCAGTCTTCGGCCTTCAGTAAGCCTTTACATGAGAACCAGCCAATCTTTCTGACATTACCACCCACGAACCAAAATCCTCTCTGAAAGGTGATCTCATGGAAGGAATGGCAGTAGCTGTACTGCAGCACCAGGACCGAGTTTGAGTGCACTGCAGGTCACAGAGTGACTCAGTAGTGTCAGTCCCAGCTTTCCTGACACATTTCCTTTCACAGGTGACGACTCAGTCACGCTGCAGGTCCTGTTGACACAGTCCTAGCATCGACTTGTATTTTGACTGGTGTAAGTCATATATAGTCCAAAACTAGGCATCGTCCATGCCAGCACCACATCAGCAATCAGATTTTTGCCAGCAGGCAAAGGTCTCCAGAGAGAGAGCATGCAGGCTGGAAAATTGTCATCCAAGCTCAGCAGAGATGATGTTTGTGGTATTCACATGTGGCCCTTTAACTAACATTACTTTCTGGCATACACATCACAGCACTTTTACCTCCAAGATGTTTCTATGGCATCTCTGTGAACCTTAGGACAAGAAGGTGAGAACTGCAGCAAAAGGCAAGGAATCATTTGAGGAAAAGATGTTTCAGAGTGTGATCGCTCCCTGGTGTTATCTTCTCTATCCAGCCATGGCCCTCCTTTTCACAGGCTTCTGTGTGGTTGGTGCAGAAGAGAGGTCATACCTAGGAGCAGCACTTACCCAAATTCTTCTCCCGGGTCCCATACCACCATTGTAATTTATGCCCAGTTTCCAGAACAGCGGGTATAAAATGGCAAGGTCTGTAAGCCTGGTGGTACCAAGTGTTCTATGGTTGAGCAAAAAAAACCCAATCTTACATTGAAGGGATTCACTGACAAAAGCAACAACCTTAAATGAAAAGCATTTAAATAAACAGCGATTCTGGCTTAAGTTCTTATTGAAAAGAAGAAAACTGGTCACACATTGTGGGAACTACATGCACAGAAATATATTTTTATTCAAATACAAGTCTTGTAATTGTAAAGATGAAGCCTGATCTTTGTCCTAGCAAAGTTCATGCAAATCAAATGTGCACATACTGTTACAGCTTATCAGTATGTAAATAATGTATATGAATAATTGCCAGTAGGTGGTAGTATGTGTTTTTCAGATAAGTTTGTAAGTTAGTACTGCAAGTGTTTCATGTTTGAGTGATTTAGAAAGATCCTGTCATCTTTAATGTATGATCTCAAACCATCGTTGCTTTGAATTCAGTCCCTGGTCTCACTGATTTAATAGTTCTGTTTCGCAAACATCAGCCCAGCTGAGAGAGGCATATTTTGATTTTCTTTTTCAAGCTTATGGACAAACCTAACTGGAAACATTTTGAAAAGTGCCAATTAGTATGAGCCCTGAGAATTCAAATACGTGTATTCATTGGAATGATTGGATTGCTCTCTAGTGTTTCATTTTAGGAGGCGAGCTTTTGATAAATAAATGCATTATTTTAATGATTTATAAACTTAGAATTGCTCTGTCACAGAAGCTGTTTTGAGAATTCCTGAAAGCTCTCTGGAAAAGGAGCAATACAGTTACTGGACAACCAGTTCTTTTCAGTGTCTCATCATCCTTTGTAAAGAAAGGAAAGAAGTGACCATCTGGAAGAGACGAGGGGTTTTGGTGGAAACCATCACTTCCTTGGCCCCTCTGTTTATTCCTTGCTGAGAGTAACCTAACTCAATGCTGTTCCCCCACCTGATCATGCAGGAAGAGATGCCCACTCTCCCTCCTGTGAGCGTAGTTACTACGTCTCCTGTGAGCGTAGTTACTACGTCTCCGCTGAGCACGTCCCTGGCTGGGACATTCATCCTTCCTCAGGTAATGACCAAACTGCTCTTGCAGCCCGGCTGGTCTCTCTTACTGCCTCTGTTGTGCTTTTGGGAAGGGACTGAGTTTTTGTTTGGCGGAAGAAGGGGATGCCAGTGGTAAAGATTCTTTCTGTGGTGTTGCCTGCCAGGAAGCGTGGCAGAGGTCGGGAAAGGCTCTATAAATATTTCTGCAATAACTCAAAGGCTGTTAGCGTTTTGGTTGATTTGTTTTTCCTGGGGTGTATGAGACTGCTCTCCTCTGTGCAGGTGTCTGATTCACGTGGGCCTTCCTTTTTCTTTCTTTTCCTACTTGTTTCCTGCCTCTGCAATTGTTGCTTGCACTCGTGGCACTTTTACTCAGCCCGGCAGTCCCACTGAATGCAATTAGGTTATTTGTAAATGCTTTTCATCATGAATATGGTCTGCAGAGTCAGACCTTTTGCTTCTTCCTTCTGCTTCTAACCTGTCCCTCCCAAGTTTCCTTTCTCATTGTTTTTCCTTTCACTTATGTCTGCCTGCTGTTAGAGCAAGCTAGCAGAGAAGGAAGTGGGGGAGGGCTGTTTCTGCAGGGGTTTCAGTGCAAATAGCTGCACGGCTTATAATTTCTTGAGCAGATTCGGGTCGTCTTTGCATGCACTCAGGCTGAGAGAGAATCACTCATTGCCAGGTGAAGTTAATGTGTTTGTGCCACCAGTGTCCACAAGCTACACTGGCAGGAATTGCAGTGAAAGTAAGGCAGGGAGTGACGGGGCCTTCCCAGAGGCAGAATCGGCGTAGCCCAGAGGAGCTGTGCGGAGGAGATCTGTGTCTCAGTCAGGTTGAACAGATTCCCGTTGAGCTGAGGGAGCTGTAGTCCTCCTGCACGCGGAGGAAGGCTTAGGCGTATTGATGAGCCAAACTACCAAAACAGAAATTTTCCATCTTCGGTGGTGAATGAGTCCTGCTTTCACTTTACTGCAGGTTGATTAATATTTACTTCTTTGCATATTTTTTTTGTCTCAAAGTAATACTTATGGTCTCCATTAATGAAAGAAAATGCAACGTGATATAAATAGGTGTTAGAGGTGATCATGTGAGCTTGCAGCCTGCTTCCAGTGCCATGCAGCTCTATCTAACCACTCTAGGATGGAGACGAAATGTAGTTAACCTGCCCTGTTTGCGTTCCGGTATTATCTATTGTTCTTAACCTGTTCCCTTGGGATCTAAGTTGACTGTGTGGTAGAAGGTGGGATGGAATCCAATTTTGTGAAGAAATTATTCTTATTGACTGGAAATGGTATCAAGTTAGATATCCAAAGTTGGAGTCCATTTGGAAAATGCTGAACTTAATATTTCTGTTCTGCTCTCTGTGTTTCAAATGGTAACTGCTAGAGGCAAACTCAAGTAAAAGACATCCATGCCACCCTGATGTGTGTCCTCCCCAATGTATAAATGTACCTGTTAGTATATTGGTAACAGAAAACAGATTAGTGAGAGTGGGTTTCATGCTTGGAGATTGAGTTGCATGAGAAATGTAGACTATCGAAGGGAGGAATCTCAGGGTTGGAAGCTGGGTGTATCATGTGGAAGGCAAGAAACCACAAACTCAAGAGTAGAGAAGTGTTGCAGAGATGAGAACAGAGATGTTAATTTAGCAATTGAAATCAGCCGTGCTGGAGGTTTTTTAATTGTTTTATTTGTATAGAAACAAATAGTCCATCCTGGAGCAACAGTATCTCTGCTGGATGTTTCTGATTCTTCTTCTTAGTCGGTGCACTGCTGACATCACGCTGTGTGGTGATAGGTCTCAAAACTCCGTTGAGTTTTCTATTCAGAATTAAGGAGAAGAGTGGGAGGTAGCTTTATCTAAGTGCACACAATATATAATCTGTGAATGAATACAAAATGTGAGCTAGATGGGACATTGTTCCTGTAACAGGACCAACTCATCAATGCTACAGCACTCTAAAAAAAGAGGTATTCCTTCTCAAACTACACATAACATGGGGTTGTGCTCAGAAACGTACCTCATCTCATGCACACAAATTCTGTGGAATATGGCTGATCTGCCTTTGTCCTTGTCTAGACAGTCCCAGAGTGGGGCACAGTGCTGAGGTTTTTCATCTGAATCCCAAAGTGCTTTTCCTCTGGATTAGGAGGAGGACTCCTAACTCTCCCTCTTGAGTTAACATGGTCTGAAATACAAAAACTAAGAACATAATAATTGTTATTTCCATCTTCCTTTCAACATTTTCTTTCTGCTAGGAAGCAGGAAAAGCATGAGGATGACACACTTCAGTTCATACTGTCATCCCTGGCTGCCAGAGCGGTAGAAGCCGGGAGGCTTTGACAAGGCAGATTTGGTGAGGCTGAGCTGGGGCTTGCTCCGTTACATCTTCCCAGCACAGCTGTGGGGGAAGTCCTGACTGAGAGCCTTCAACACTGAGCGTGACGCATAAGCCAGGAGGATGTGAACTAACCTCCAGCTCACTGGCTGGAAGTGGGAGAGTGAGTTCTAGAAATCCCATCAACTTTCACCCAACACCTATGCTTCCTGGTGTAGACAGTGCAAGTTAAAAGTACAATTGAGGGCTTGGGTTCTTTATCTAAAATACAATTTTGACTGGGAGTTTCTAAAAGGCAGTAAAAGTGGAAGCATATTATGCTTTTTTCAGAGTCCCTTCTCGATGATTGCCATTTGAGGAACGAGGATGTTGAATTTGCCACGTTGCACAAAGTTATGGCAGCTGTTCCATATTGCTAGATTGGAAATTAAAATGGAGATCTATTCAAATTGTCTGACACTTCTAGCAAGCTTGAAAGCAATGCTTTAAAATATAACAGAACTCTAATTTGGGTCCTGAGGGATAGTCAGTAACATTGAAAGCAAACGTCTTTTTCCAAATGGTCTTTAACTACTTTGTGTCTTTTCCTTTTCCTTGCTAAATTCTGCTTTCCATGGCAGCCATGTGATCCAGCTGAAGTCAACAAGATTGCTGAGAATGTCAAAGACCAAATCCTAGGCGAGAATATTTCAGTAGGTCTAGTCTGTTATGACAATAAATATTTTTCAGGAATGTTGAAGCTATGCTAACCTTTAAAAAAGAATGGCTCACATTTCTATTTTTTTTCTTCATAAATGTGTGGTGCCTGAATCTTCTTAACAGTTTCTTCATCTAAAGATAAGACTGGATTTATCTGTATCTGTACAGGGTAAGGCAATCTCTTAGTTTAGGAATTTGTAGAGGTCAGCCTTTGCCTGTCAATGCACAATCAAATCTAACTTTTGATCCTAGTGCTGCTGCTTTAGTAACTGTAATTTTATAAAGGCTAGAAAAACTCATAATCTAGGAAATTAAGTTCTTTGAAACACGCATAATTCCAGACCTGTGCTTCAGAACTCAAAACAAAGTTTAGCCAGCTTGATTTGTTGTCGCCATAAAATATTATTTAAAACCATTAACGTTTTTATCTGGTAATTCTTATTCCACAGAAAGAATGCACTGTTGACATCTTTTAGCATTTTTTTTGTTGTTGTCCTGAATATGCCAGTTCATCACTCATACTGAGCATTAATCACTATGGTAAATGTAGCGTTGTGATCTGTTCAGAAAATATTTGATGAGGCTTTATAAAGGCACTCCATAAAAACATAGACAAAAGTAGTGTATGTTTTTCCTTGTGGGTGAAAGCTCACCCAAAGCTCACCTGCCCAAAGCTCAAATAAATATGTGACAGACTCTGCTGCTAACACAATTCCAATTCCACTGCTCTCTGTTCTGTTTTGCTTCCCACACATCCTGTAGTGATGAAGACACTCTCTTCTAAAATACCATTTGCTTTTTCAGGGTGGCACTGGAAACTACGAAGGGCTCAACGGGCCCTGGAAAGAGCAATGTGCTATTGATTAATCTGTCCTCTGAGTGAACCCTGGTTAAGAGCTGTATTTCCAGAATTCTAGATGAAATAATCTGTATACAAATAATGGCAGGAGGAGTGCTCTCTGGGATGATATGACTACATAAATAAGCAGTTCTTCAGTGCAGCATGTGGTTTTCTAATTTCCAGTAAAATGGAATGAGTCACACATGACAACACCATTGCCACTAACCAGTGTGGCATGGCATCTGAAAAAGATAGCACTGGAAGGGTGTGAACTGCAGAGCAGATGATGGGGCTTGAAACATCTTGTTTGCTTTGGCAGAGCAACCAAAATCTTGATGCTTTCCCACAATCTGCTCCAAGGATATAGGTTTTGCTGTGCTGTATCAGATTATTACTCTGGGAATTTGTGTGTCGTGCCTTTGCCAATGGACAGCTCTTGATGCTTCAGATAAAGATAAATGCCCAGACTCCCCACAGGGGAATTCCAAAGTTAGATGGTGTTTCTTCAAGCAGGGTTTACATTACTGCAGAATTACCAGGGGAGGTTTTCTCTCTCCGGTACCAAATCATAAAGGATACATCTACTCAGTCAGGCAAACAAAGGCCCAAGACAGCTCTCAAGTCCAGGCTCACATACCATACATACTATTTATATGTAAGCACATGCTCTGGTATGGGCCTTAGGCCGAGTTCACTCCAGAGGAAAAGTCTAGCCATAGTCATGTCTTAGCACGGGCCCGAGATTTTCTTCCTCATGTTTGGAAAGGAGCAAAACTCCCAGTCATTGCTGCCGCTGCTGAACCCTGAATCTGAGAGGAGATGACACGGAATCTCAAAAGACGAAGGCCCAAATTAAAGGGATTAAAACCAAAACCCTGCCCTTTATTTTTGCTCTCAGGCCTCTAGAACTGGGGATCAAATCTTCTGGTGTTTGTTAATAAACTGGAACCTCTGACACTTTTCATGCAAAATGCCTCCAGCAAAACTGGAGGCATCTGTTCAAAAGCAAGCTGAAAATGACCTAGGACGCACGCTTGGTCCCTGTGGCAGGGCATTAAGGTTGTCAGCTTGGTAGTCACGAATGGCTTGTGCGTTCTTGGATCTATTAAATGAAAGTGGCATCAGACACTTTTCCCTTTGAATGTTTCTCAGAACGAATACTTGGTAAAGGCGGAGTGGGAGGAGGGCGCAAGTAGTTCTTTTTCTCCTCCTGACGCATCCCCCAAACACAGCACTGCTGAGTGCTGTATTTATGCAAAGTTAGTGGCGCTGTTCCAGGTGCCCAGCATTATATGTTCATTGGTTTATGTTGCTTCCTCCCTGTCGGTATTGTCCACACTAAGGGCTCAGGAAGAACAGTAGTTTAAGCTGCAATTTAATTCCCTGTAGATGGAGATTTGCTGTGACAGAAATGCCTGTCGTCCTGGCAGTCTCTCACATCTGCTGGAGGCAGAAGAGTATGTGAAACAATAACTCTGCCAGCAGATGTGGTTCTGTAGGGACAGTAGTGTCTGTGGTACGAAAATTCTCTCCCAAAATACAGATCTGTGGGGACAGTAAGCGTCTGTGTCAGCGACAACTTTGCAGCATCTGCTGGGACAGTAATGCCTGTGATACGTAAATGCATCTCTGCATCTGCTGGGCCAGTCAGAGAGAGATGTATTGTATATATCCAGTTTTAGATGTGAAAATCTCCTTCACTTTCCTTTGATTTGAGGGATTTGTTTGATTCTTCTTCCCACAGAGTTAATAAGAACCGTCTTTTATATAAGAAGAGCTCAAGGTATTCGTGAGTCTTCTGCACGTAGGACAGACATCGCCACATTTCAGCTGCCAAGAAATACTGCTACATTTTCTCCTACCATAGTATTAATCATTAATGGCTTTGTTCTCAATGAACAGCCCGAGTATCTTCAATGATGCTCTTGTGAGTGCTAATGCTTTGTGGTTGCAGTGAGAGCATCACATGAGAAACGTGTTTGTTCAGAGCGGAGATGCACTACAAACACAGCGTTCTGACCCAGACCAGATTTCAAACGTTTCTAAGTACAGGTGTGTGCAGATAAAGATTTTTAATTTGACCTCATCTCTAGGTTAGGCACGGGCCCCAGGTTAGGAAGGATTGCACTGGAGACATTCAATTTTCCAGCAGCAGCAACTCCATTCAGATGTCAGGGTATTTTGCTACAACAAAGGCTGATGTTGACATTTTTTCTTGGATAGAGACAGATGCAAGAGCTTCTGCCTCAAGGTTATCCATTATACAGTATATTAACTAGATGTTTTAACATTGTGCTTCCTGCAGAGACAGAAATGAATGATGATTAATACTTATCAATTAAAAGCTAATCTTTTCCCATGCGTATTTATATGCTGAACTTCAACCTACAAGGCAATTCTGTGACAGGAATTAGATATTCTTTTATTGGAGAGCACTGGGATTATGGTCAGGGATATATTATTCACTCATTTATTACAAGGATTGCACTTGTGCCTAGATTTTGCCTAGGTGTTGTATATAAACAGAGTCTCTGCACAAAGGAGTTTGTAAACAATTAGCATTAAAGGGACAATTATTTTCTCTTCCTTCTTGCAGGAGCACTGAGTAGGGGGGGAGGGACGGAGGAGAGAGGAAGCAAAGGCTGTACATGTTTTATGACCATAATTATAATTATTTCAGAGATTAAAATTAAATTAAAATTTAATTATAATTTACTATTTCAGAGATTAAAAGTGATGAAAAAAGACTCAGGGTTATGAGCTGCCTCACAGATCTATGAGTTATCTAGCTCAGTCTAAACATACAGATATAAATCTTTTTTTTTTTTAATCTAGCCACTGTTTAATGGCCAGTGCCCACAAGTGCGATAGGTGCTTTACAGACTCGAGACGCCAGTGCTGCATCACAAACCGAATACTGGCCCAAGGGCCATGGTAACAAAGAGCTCCAATCCTGCAGCCGCGCAGAGAGGAGCACTCCACTGAGAGCGCTGCACACAGGAGCAGCCTGGGAGGCTGGACTCCAAACACATAACGTGAGAGCAAAGGAAAGGCAGAAGTCATTTTCATTTTTGAACTCTGGTCGGCACGGTTGTTAAACGCCATTTAATTCAGATATACTGTGCGATAACCCTTGTTCGTAAGCGAGAGGCAGCATGGAACAATACATGAAGGAGGCCAGTCACAATCCAGGTGGAGTTTTAAAGTGGGCAGGCGATCTGGCTGGTTAGGTCGGATTTATTATAAAGGCATCTTTATACTTTTTGAATTGCCTTCCATCAGTCCTGTTCAACAAAACTGCATTCTTATAAGGCAGCTCATCCCCTACACACACGCACACACTAATCACTCATGGCAAACTAATAGCAAACGCAAATGAAGAAAGTACAGTATGTGATGCCTATTACAAAAATCTTTTCCTTTTTAATATACTGGAAACAAGCATTTTAGTTTAATAAAGCCATTAGCAACTGCTATAAGTTTACAGTGCCGTAGCAGCATTTTCAGGGACTGATTGTGACTGTTAAAGGTCTGAGACTTTTTCTGGTTTGTGGCATAACTGGTTTTCAGAAGTTGTCCCAGAAGATCTTTGTTTTTAAAAAAATATTTTGCAAATGAATTCTGTAACAGGGAGAGGTGTAGAATTACGGGGATGAAAGTGCATGTGGGGAAAATCATCAACATCATCTCCCTGTTTGTATTTTTTGATGTGACATTCCTTCCCACAAGGGAAAGAGGCACTTCTGCAGCTTCCCTACCCCTGAGCCTCCTGCCATCTCAGAGAGGTACCACAAAGCCACTCACGAGTCCATCTCCATTTTATTTCTTGTCGGTTATTAACACGACCATACTGTTTTGAGAGCTCTGCTCATCCCTTAGTATAAAGCATTCAAAGTGGCTGTAACAACTGGTGGGAAAACAATAAACATTTTCAGCTGCAGTAACTCAGATTCTGGATGAGTTGTTTATAAACATCTTGTCTCGAACTGTCAAGAGGTGGAGCTAACATCATTGAAAGATGATAAATTCTGACACGGTGCTCTGAGATTTCACTGCCACTGAATGTAGGTTAATATGGGATTCAATAGGAATGGGAAATCTGGCTTCTGTATTGCTACATATGACAGGAAACGAAGGAACTTGTCATTTGTCTGCAGACTGCTAATTGCAGTTTATTGCACATGCAAAAGGTTAATTTGGGTATGCTATCACAGTCATCACATGCACTGTCTCAGAATAAACTATACTCCTAATCTTCTTGATGATCTGGCCTGTGGGATTTGGGACATTATTTTGTAAGATTATGGCAAATAAGAATTTTACAGCAAATGCTGTAACAGTAGGCAGCAGTGTCCTTAAGTGTAAGCAACTGGGGTAGAGTGGAGTGGCAAGTCTCTCGTACGAAATGCTTTTGCTTGACCCTTAATTTAGTTATTCCCTGACATGCACGTAATTTATTCTTTGTGATGATACACTGAAAACAGAGGTTCCATCTATTCTAAATGAAAATTATATCCTATTCTTATTATTGCTAATGCTTTGTGTTTCGAGTAGCATTTAAAGGCCTCAGATTAACTCACGACCTCTTCATGCGAGCTGCTGTATATATACACACTGTAAGCTCACTGCCCCAAAGACCTTACGCTTTAATTAAATAAAGGTTGGAGGAAGGAAGTTTTATTACCTCTGTCACAAATGGGAAATGATAACCGAGAGAAACTAAAAGGACTGAGAATTACACTCCTCCTGCAACGAGTCCTGTATTTGCCTGTAATATATCCTCCCTTCCTGCTTTTGTTAAGTTGCTGTAAATTGGTAGGTAGAGTGTTGGTCTCTCCCCCAGAGATGGAGTTTACTATAATTCTGCATACGTTTCAAGGTTTTATGGAATGAAAGGAGTTATGTAGATAGATAACACTTTAATGTAGATCTGATTAAGTTATTCTGAAGAAATACTTCCGTGGAGTAAGTAGATTCATATGAAGCTAGTGTATGTTGCCTGTTGCCATACAAGCATGCTATTGCATAGATTGTGTGCTCCCAGGGGGGCTGCGCTGTTGGTACACGCCTGTTTTAAGGTACATCAGTATAACTTTTTATTGTTGTTATTATTATTATTCCCTGTAGTTTGCTCTTCAATGTTTTCTAAAATAGTAAAAAAGCAATAGTCCTCAAGATGTTGGAGCATTCCATGGGATTCATGGGAGGCTTGAAACACCAGTGCCTGCTTAGTCTCCCAGAAATGCATCTCCTCCTCCCCTCCCTGCCCCCAGAAAGTATCGTGCTTATTCTGAAATGCATTTTAAACATTTTTAATTAGAGCTTCTAGCTTAGCATTAAAACATAAAGCTAGATCTGCATGGAATCTTGCTTTGAGAGAATTTTTCCTATAGAGGAACGTAAACCTGAAGGTAACCTGTTTTCCTTTTTCTCCTTAGTCAGTACATGGATGTTCAGTACAGTACAGTGATCTTGAGCAGAAACACCATCAGAGTTTAAGCAGATGGGGTGGGAAGGGGGAGGGAGAAAAAGGGGTATAATATAAGTAAGTCAGGAGAATAAACAAAACGACGAACAGGTAAAATCCAAGCACAACCCAACTGCTCTCCTCATATCTTTGCATTTCAGCATTTGTGCCCTCACTGTTTGACTTCAACAACAATAATCCTCTCTGCTGGCACGTCTTTCCCACGTCTCCGTCCTGTCCTGCCCCTGTCTGGTAAATGGGTACAGTTATTGCCCGTCTCACAGATTTTAGAGTCCTTGAGTTAGACTGCAAAGAAGCAGACTTTTCATTTTTATTTTATTTAATAATAAAGAGCATTATTCGTATTGCTGTCGAAGGTTCTGTCCATCTGCTTTTTCTCTGTTTAAAAAAAGATGCTCAATGCTGAAAATAGTTAGGAGCCTTCTGGATCCTTAGGCATTTACAAGTAATCTCTCGTTTACCCCCTATGGAAGCCATCACTGCTGCCTATGGAAGTAAAGTGTAAATTTGTAAAACAAGTACTCTTCTAAATATGAAACTACATAAATTCCTTAGTTGATGGGACAAGCTAAGCACTTAGGAAAACACATCACCAGTGTATACCCTTGCTAGAAAACAATCCACTGGAGCTTTGTTATAAAACATGCAAACATCCTGAGGAAGTGACAGTAATTTGCAATAAACACTGCATGTAAACAATTACCTGTGACTTGTTACACTTGTTTGTACAGGCAGCTGGCTAAACAGATCTGTGCGCACTTGTAAACGGCTGTCCCTGTCAAACTTGATACTGGAAAACAATTACTTAGTATCTGATTTCTCTGAAGTAAGAAAAAGTCAGTCTTTTGTACCTGACAGCTGGCAAGAACCAAGTAGATGTGGGTGCCTATAGATACACGGAGAAAAGCTGCAGAAATAAAATGCGATGGTGGTGTTTTTATGAGAACGGTGAGACTTTCATGTCTGCTCACCAGACTGAAGGGAGGTTTTTGTGGCAGGGTACTGGGTGAAAAAGCTGGTTTTACTGCTGAGGGGTCCTGTGGCAGCAGAGGGGTGAAATAAAGTGACTTGCTCATGCAAGGTCCAAAGAAGCAGCAGGTGTAACTTGTTTTCTAGCGGTTTAGCAAAATGGATGTAAGATATTGGTGAAATTATGCTAGAGCAATTACGTGCGATGCGTTCTTCCCCTTCGGACTCTTACAAAACAGAAACGTTGAACTGCAAGTCGCAAGGTGAGGGAGACGGGGAGCCGCAGCATTTGCCCGCCACGCTGCGGACTGCAGCTGATGGGTGTCACCCGCTGGATGCCCGGGCAGGCCAGCCCGGCCCGCGGGGGGCGGAGGCCAGGGGCCGGGCGGTACGGCCCGCGCCTCCGCAGCGCCCGGGCCGCACCGAGCCCGCAGCACGGCCGGGGCAGGCGCCGGGGGCGCGGCTCCCCCCCAGGTGCTGCCCCGCCGCAGGGCGCTGCCCGCGCCCGCCGCGGCCTCTCGGCTCCAGCGCCTCCAGGGAGGAGCAGGAGGAGCCTCGGCGGCCGCAGCCCGCGGGCGCTGCCTTCCCGCTTCTCAGAGACCGCGGCCGGGGGCAGCCGCCGGCCCCGGGCCCACACGGCTCCCCGCGCCCCCCCCGAGGAGAGGGTCCCCGCGCTGCCGCGCCCTGCGAGCGCCGCGGAGCCGGCGCCCCGCCGCGGAGCCGGCCCGGCCCGGGCGGGCAGCGGCTCCCCTCAGCACCGGCCGCGGCGCCGCGCGGGCGCAGTGCGCAGGGCGGGGGAGGGGCGCGCAGGCGCAGGGCGCGCGCCGGCGGCGGGCGGGTCTGCGCGGGAGCCGGCGGGGGGTCCGCGCGCCGCGGGGCGGGGGGGGGCCGCGGCCGCCGCCGGCGGGGTCCCCTGAGGGGCGGCCGCCCCGCCGCGCCGAGCCCGGCCCGCGGCGGCGCTCCGTGGGGCGGCCGGGACGCTCGCCCTGCCGGCTTCGGTCGCCGCTCGGGGCGCGGGAGGGGGGGTGTCTCCGGTGCCGGCGGGCGGCGGCGCGCTCCTTGCGAGGCAGGCGGCACACAAAGGCCCGCGGTGGCCGCCCATCTCGGCACACCCAAAACCCCACCGCCCAAAGGCCAGCGCCGACCCCGCCAGCGGCGCGCGGCCGGGAGCGGGCCTGCTTTCGGGAGGGCGGGGAGGGCCGGTATTGTTCCGCGCCCGACAACAAAGAGCGGAGCCGGGACGGGGCGGGGGGGGGGGGGGGGGGCAGCGCCGGCCCCTCCGCGCCCCGCGCGGCCAATGGGCGCGCGCAGCGATGGCGGCGGCGGCGCGGGGCTGTCAGCGACCGGTGCTTACGCTGCGGCGCCCGGCGCGGCCCCCCCCCCCCCCCCCCCCCCCCGCTCCCTCCCGCCCTCCGCCCGCCTCTCCAGAGCCGTCTGGCTGCAGCAGTGCCTCAGACAGAGGAGGGGAGAGGAGGGAAAAAAAACGCTGAGTGAGTGGAGTGGAGCCTGGGAGGGGCTCCTTAAAGAAACGCTGCCGTCGCTTGGCATTGTGGCCGGCGAGGAACTCGAGGGGGGGAAGCCATCGGAGCTCCTCTCGCTATCCTCTTCCCACCCCCCCACCCCACCCCCAGCCGACAAAAAAAAAAAAAAAGGAAAAAAAACCCCAAAACCTCGGGGGGGGAGCCGTGGGGGGGGGTCCTGAGAACATCTTATAAACCGGATTGCACTGAGAGGAGGAAAAAAAAAAAAGCAAAAAAGATACAAAATATACAAGCAAAAGGCAACAACTCCCCGGTCTCCAGCAGTCGCCCACCCTCCCTTTCCTTCTCTCCTGCTGGCCATCTGCCTTGGGTTTTCCTTTGTGTCTGATCTTTTACTACTGAGCCGAGTGCAGGAGGAGGGTGCAACACACACAGGGACTATGCCTAGCTCGCTTTTTGCAGACATGGAGAGGAACGGGAGCGGCGGCGGCGGCGGCGGTGGTGGTGGTGGTGGAGGGGGAGAGACCCTGGATGACCAAAGAGCCCTTCAGATCGCCCTGGATCAGCTCTCCCTGCTGGGGCTGGACAACGACGAGACGGGCTCCATTTACGACAGCGAGCCTCGGAAAAAGAGCGTGAACATGACCGAATGCGTCCCGGTGCCCAGCTCGGAGCATGTCGCTGAGATAGTGGGGAGACAAGGTGGGTGCCTGCATGCCAGGGGGTGTGGGCGAGCGGGTCTCCCCTCCGCGCTGCCGGGCGGGCGGCTCAGATGCGACACTGGCCATCCCCACGCAAACTGCAGCCGTGCCGTGGTGGCCAGTGCCGGCTTCCCCCAGACAAAGAAAGTGCAGCAGACGTGATGTTTCCGAGGAGCGTTATGCATCAGTTTCGAGATGCGCTTTCAGCTGACGGGAGGGGAGAAAAAAATACCACGAAAATAATAAAAATCGCTCCTTTCCTCCGGCTGCAAAAGTTAGATTTGCAAGAGGAAACGGGAAGAAAATGGGAGCCTCGGTGCCTTCCTCCCCCCCCCCCCCCCCCCAAGTTAGAAATCGTGGATTATTTTTAAGGAAGAGAAATGGAGTGGGGAAGTGGAACAATGGGATTGGAATAAAGCATCCGCAGTGGGGAATGTGGCTCACTCCGTACAGCCGCTGCTCCTCACCTTCTTAAGAACTGATTTTATTTTTCCGAAAGGAAAGTGCTGAGCAGGAATGTGGACTGGCGGGTGCGTTGATTTGTTAGGGCTGCTTGCATTTTATTTTATTTTGGTTTTTTTTTTTCCGGTCATGCAGTTTTTCTGCACGCTCCTTTTTTTGTTGCCGCGCCCGTGAACTGAACGTTGGCAGTTTTGGGGCAGTTTGCATGGCAGATGTGTCGGTGGCCACTCGCGATGCCTTTGGGCATATGCCAGGGCTGTGGGCTGACATGACTTTACACCGCGACTGGGGCTCCTGGGTGAGACAAGATGCCAGCGATCACCTGGGGCAGGGGGCAATGTGTTTCGGGTGGGTGTGTTTTTTTCCCCCCCTCCCTAGCTGCATCCAAATAATGGGTGGTAACCGGTTCTCTTCCCCCCCCCACCTCCCCTTCCTCCCCCTCCCCTTCGCCCTCCATCTCCTGCATCTCGTTCCCAGGTTGTAAAATCAAAGCTCTGCGGGCAAAGACCAACACCTACATCAAGACCCCAGTTCGCGGGGAGGAGCCGCTCTTTGTTGTGACGGGCAGAAAGGAAGATGTGGCCATGGCCCGCAGGGAGATCATCTCGGCGGCCGAGCACTTCTCCATGATCCGAGCCTCGCGGAACAAGAACACGGCCCTGAACGGCACCGTTCCCGGCCCCCCGAACCTGCCCGGCCAAACCACCATCCAGGTGCGGGTGCCTTATCGCGTGGTGGGCTTGGTCGTGGGGCCCAAGGGGGCCACCATCAAGCGCATCCAGCAGCAGACGCACACCTACATCGTGACCCCGAGCCGGGACAAGGAGCCGGTCTTCGAGGTGACGGGCATGCCCGAGAACGTGGACCGGGCCCGGGAGGAGATCGAGGCGCACATCGCCATGCGCACCGGCGGCATCATCGAGCTGACGGACGAGAACGACTTCCACGCCAACGGCACGGACGTGGGCTTCGAGCTGAACGGCACGGGCAGCCTCTGGAGCAAGCCCACGCCGCCCAGCATCACGCCCACCCCGGGCCGCAAGCCCTTCTGCAACTACCGCAACGACAGCTCCAGCTCGCTGGGCAGCGCCTCCACCGACTCCTACTTCGGGGGCGGCAGCGGGGGGGGCGGCGGCGCCCGCCTGGCCGACTACAGCCCCCCGAGCCCGGCGCTCAGCTTCACCCACAACGGCAACAACAACAACAACAGCGCCAACGGCTACGTGTACGGCGGGGGCGGCGGGGGCGGCGGCGGCGGCGACGTCCTCTCCTCCCCGGACTGCTGCTCCGAGCTGCCCTTCGACTCGCCGCCCGGCTTCGACCTGGCCCCGGCCCCGCCGCCGGGGGCCGCCCTCCTCTGGCCGCAGTTCGAGCGCGGCCCCGCCGCGCCCCCCTCGCCCGCGCCCTCGCCCGCCGCCGCCGCCGCCGCCTTCCCGGGCGCCGCGCCCGCCAATGCCAACCTGGCGCTGCTGGTGAGCGGCCCCCGGCGCGGCGGCGGCGCCCCGCCCCCGGCGCGGCTCTCCCCGCCCCTGCACGGCAGCGCGGCGGGGCCCGAGCACCCGCTGGCGCGGCGGGTGCGCAGCGACCC